>NC_067424.1:33552860-33861447 GCF_009764475.1 Pristis pectinata
GGAGAAGAACATGGAAACTAGTGAGTTCTGGGGACAGAACAGTGATATCCTGGAGCATATCAACAATACAAAGGAGGTGGTGTTGAAGGTCTTGAAATGCAAAAAGGTGGATAAATTCCCAGGACCTGACCAGGTGTATCCTAGGATGCTATGGGAAGCAAGGGAGGAGATTGTTCAGGCCTTGGCAGAGATTTATGCATCTCCATTAGCAACAGGTGAACTATTGGAAGACTGGAGGAAAGGTAATGTGCCTTTATTTAAGAAGGGCAGCAGGGATAAGCCAGGCAACTACAGGCTCATGAGCCTTGCATCAGTGGTGGAAAAGTTATTGGAAGGGATGCTGATTTCAGTAATTATTTGCATTTGGAAAGGATTGATTAGGAATAGCACAGCTTTGTATGTGGGGAATCACATCTCACAAATTTGAGTTTTTTTGAAGATATGACCAAGAGGATTGACGAGGGCAGGGTGGATGACATTATCCACATGGACTTTAGCAAGACCTTAGACAAGGTCCCGCGTGATAGGCTGGTCCAGAAGGTTAGATCACATGGGATCCAGGGTGAGCTAACTAACTGAATGCAAAAAATCAGCTTGGTAGTAGGAAGCAAAGGGTGGTAGCTGTTTTTCAGATTGGAGACCTATGACCAGTGGTGTGCCTCAGGGACTGCTGCTGAGTCATTTGTTGTCTGTCATATATATTAATGATTCAGATGAGAGTGCAGGTGGCATGATTAGCAAAATTGGTGGTAGTGGACAGTGTAGAAGGTTGTCTGAGGTTACAACAGGATATACATCAACTGGGAAAATGGGCAAGGGAATGACAGATGGAATTTAACTCAGACAAATGCAAAGTGGTGCATTTTGGGAAGTTAAATCAGGGCAGGACATGCACAGTGAATGGCAAGGCCTTATGGCCCTGAATTAGTATTGTTGAACAGAGAGGCCTTGGGGTACAAGTACATAGTTCACGGAAAGTGGCAACATGGGTAGACAGGGTGGTGAGGAAAGCATATGGCATGCTTGCTTTCATCAGCCGAGGCACTGAGTACAAGAGTTGGGAGATCACATTACAGTTGTACAAATCGTTGGTTAGGCCGCACTGGAGTATTATGTTCAGTTCTGGTCACCACACTATAGCAAGGATGTGATTAATCTAGAAAAAAATTTACAAGGATGTTGCCTAGACTGAAAGGTTTGAGTTCTAAGGAGAGATTGGATAGGCTGGGTCTGTTTTCCCTGGAGCAAAGGAGACTGAGAGGTGATGTGATCGAGGTATATAAAATAATGAGAGGCATAGATAGGATAGATAGCAAGAGTCTGTTTTTCATGATAAGGGTGTCTAAAATTAGAGGGCGTAAGTTTAAGGTGAGAGGGGGGAGATTTAAAGGGGATATGAGGGATCTGATTTTTCATAGAGTTGTTAGTGTCTGGAATGAGGTGCCAGAGGAGGTGGTGGAGGCAGGAATAATAACAACATTTAAGAGGCATCTCGGTACTTGGTATAGAGGGATATGGGATTAATGCAGGCAAGTGGGATTATTATGAATAGGGTTAATGGTCAGCGTAGATGTGATGGGCCAAAAGACCTGTTTCTATGCTGTACAAATCTATGACTATTATATAGCAATTAATGTTTTTTTTAAAACATGAAATTTCCTCCCTTTACTCTCTGCTGTAGGTTGCCTCTTTGGGCACTGCCTTCAAACTAGATGGGAATTCTCTGGTGGGAACTGCAAGGACAGTTCAGTGGAATAAAAATGTTCTGGCATTTCAGAAAAGTTGCAGCAAATTTTAAACTATTATCACGGTGTTACACAACTTTCCACAGTAAAATTCTATAAATCCAACACCCTTGGAAATTTGATGGTGTCGCATTAGTAGATTTTTTGGCCAAGTGGACATTTCTTCTATTAATACCATAACTCACTTCTAAGTAACTGTTTATAAGATGTTACATAATAGTGTAATAAACCTTCCAGTGAACCTGGTGCAATTTAAAAGGAGTGCAGGAAATGCGGCTCCAGTGAGTTGCATGGGATGTGGAGCCCCAGTGAGCCAAATGCCAAGCCATCAGGTTTTCCAATGTTTGGGAACAATTGGGATAGTGGATTATTGGAGTTTAACTGTATTTGGAATAAATTAATTGCAATTATCAATCAAGATTTTCAGCAGTAGAACAGCTATGATTTTTCCAAAATGAACTATGAATCTATGACCAGTGCATACAGGTTTCCAGATTGCTTCTTTGGCTTTAAACACAACAATGAAATATTCTATTCAGGATTTAAATAATTTTTTACATCTATTAAGTATGATAGGATGAGAAGTGAACATGACCTTGAATACCAACTGTGGTTTGGATCACATTGGCTTCACTGGAGTTTCACCTAACTGCCTGTTATCCAATGATAATTACACCATGTTTCTGAAACATCATACTGTGGATTCCCCACACTACTAGTTCAATTACTGTATGTTAATTTACCAAATACTATTAAGTGATTCGTGGAATTTCATTTCTTTGGTAGTGCCAATGCTCAATCAATAGCCACATAAGAACACTGACTACACTGAGAAAACCCTGTAATGCAGTTTGGAATATCCCGAGGTGTTGTAAAGTGCTGTACAAATAAGATCTGCCATGCTTTCAAGTGGAAACTTCTATTCTTTCAGTTACTCAACCATCACCCAGAGACTGATAGTTCAGGTTGATGAATTCTACAACTTGTTTGCATGAACTTCTTGATTATCAGATGCAGGAAAATAGCAAATGCCTAAACAATTGTGCATCTGTAATTTCAACTGTAGTCCTGCCAGTTACAGAAAGTCTATTTTATCTAGCCAGGTATCTTTGTTTAAAACTTTCAACTGAAAACCCAAAAAATTGCGATAAATATAAGTGGATTGTTGTCATCTATTCTGTTTATCTACCACATCATTTTTTGTTTCACAGACTTCTTTCTTAGCTTTTCAAGAAGCCATAAACTTGATGTCCAACCCTTCTACAGCACTGTGGATCAGTGGGTTGGCCCAGTGAGCTGCCAATGATATTGGCTATAACCCACCCACCCCACACTACTAAATTCATGGGAACAAAGCCATTCCAACTCATCATGTTTGCATGTTTGAGCTCCACAACCTCCATTGTCTCTAGTGAGTGTGGCATACAGGACGCTAGTTTCTCCTCCAGGAAAATCAACGAGATGCAATTTCATTCTCAAAAAGTTGTCTGTGGATAAGACCCCTTATCTGTTGAATTCAAATTAACTGAAGCATCTGAAATGTAAATTATCCAAAATCTTCCCCTATTCAAATAATGTAAAAATCAGAAATTTAACAGATAATATGTGGAATACAAAACAATAAAATCCTTATAACTGCTTCACCAAGGTAAAAGGTTTTCATAAAATCAACAAATAAAGATAACTAATGTCCACAAGACTGTATTTTTATCCCAATCAAATCATTTAATCCAACTTCCTCACCCTAATGTGCAAAATCTGGCTGTGGATTGACCACATTCAAAGTATTGAGAAGTTAATACACTGGTTTCTAAAGATCTTTTATTATTTCATCAGCAATTCAAATAAATGGTGGTGACTGATTACATTTGCATGTCAAACACCAATGTTGTGTCATGCAAACGTTCAGTTTGAATAATCCATAATTTCTGATGTTGTAGTCAATTTGCTATGCTGAAAAAATGCAAATACTTCTGGTGCTCAAAAACAAATCGAGATATTTCAAGTCCCAAACAGTAAATGATGATCACATTTTGCAATTGCAACATATTCAACAAGGAGCAGCTCCATCCACAAAAGGAAATTAAAAAAAACTATCTTACCTCTGCCATTACATTTCCCAGTGTATCCAATCCCATTTGCTTAAGTGATACGTGTTTACTGTGAGCACATAGCAGCAGAAACCTCAGGCACGTTCGGTTAGCTAATAACTTGGCGTTCCCTTCTTCCATGGACAAATTGTGGATAATAACAGCTATCTGCAGCACCCTTTGTCCTTCCAGGTCATTAATACCCAATTTCTGTGGAGGATGGAACAAGACAGAGTCCCATCCATCATCGCTAGCAGCTTCTAGTATTGGGGACAAACATTGAAACACAATTATTCAATCGTTTTGACATTTGAGGCCACTTTTCCACAGTACATAATAAATGCTTTAAAATCTTTGTTAAGTAGCATTAATTCCAGTATAGAACTACATTACTGATTCATTACCACAACACAAATGGTTAATTAAAAAAGGAGAAATCATAAAACAATTTAAATATATCCCATTAAGTGGAATCATTACATTTAATATTTGGACACTTAACTCGCCTACAAATAAAAGCAGTAAGCAAACTGAAATCTATGCCAGTAATGTACACCAGGCCAAATTTATAGAATCAGTTCCAATTTCCTTTTCTGTTGTAAATGCACGAATTATTTTGAAGCAAGGAAGACACATGCCAACATGGGCAGTAAAATAAAGTGGGATTTGTTGCAAAGAGCCTGACAGATACAATTGGCAGAAGGGCCTGTGTGTTAAATACACACATTTCTAATTCTAAACCAAGCATAGAACAAAGAGGGAAAAAAATTTTGCCTGTGTTTTTACTAAATTTCATGTGTGCAATTTAAACTACACTGAATTAGCTGATGCGTCCTGGCACTGGAGCTGATTAGTCTTGAACAGCTAACATCCTTTCCATTGTCTAACACACATACAAATTTTAGTGTAAGTAGAAGATGAAAATAATGTAAAATATTGTATGGCACTGCCACGTATTTTAGGTGTTCACTTCTAAATGCAACGACTCTTCTCAATATCAATCACGTAGGTCATCATGTTACGTCCAAACATTTTCCACAGAGGAAGGGAAAAGGGAATGCAGAGCGGCTACCTGTTCATAGACTCAAAGTCATACAGCATGGAAACAGGCCATTCAGCCCACCACGTCCACACAGACCAGTAGGCACCCATTCACAGTAATCCCATCTTCCAGCACTTGGTCCATAGCCCTCTATGCCTCGACGATTTAAATGTTCATTGGACATTTCTTAAATGGTGTCATCACTCACTCTGGCAGTGCATTCTCACCAATCTCTAGCTGAAAATTGTCCCCCTCAGATCTTCTCTGAGGATCTTACCCTTTACTCTAAATCTGTATCTTCTAGTTATATTCACCTCTAAGTACAGAGGTGAATATATATATATATCTGTATAAATAAAAAATACACACACACACACACACACACACACACACACACACACACACACACACAGAGTACTCTATCTATGCCCCTCATAATTTTATATACCTCAATCATGTCCCCTTTTAACTTCCTCTGCTCCAGGGAAAACAGATATAGCCTCCCTGGTCTTTCCTCATAACTGAAATGCTGCGTCCCAGGAAACATCTTGGTGAATCTCTTCTGCACCTTCTCCAGCGTTATCACATCCTTCCCTATTGTGTGGTGACCAGAACTGCACGCAGTACTCCAGCTGAGGTCTAACCAAATTTTTTTTATAAAGTTGGTGCTTAATCTCCCTGCTATTGTATTCGATGCCCCGATTAATGAAGGCCAGTATCCCATATACCCTCTTAACCACATTACCTACCTGTGCTGCCACCTTTAAGGATCTTTGGACTTGCACGCCAAGGTCCCTCTGTCCCTCAATATTCCCCAAGACATTGCCATTCATGCTGCACCTCCTAGCCTCATTAGTACTCCCAAAATGCATCACCTCGCATTTATCAGGACTAAACTCCATCTGCCATTTCTCAGCCCATTTCACCAACACATCAATAAACACCCTATAGCCCAAGACTATCCTCCACACTGTCACTCCACGAATCTCTGTGTCATTTGTTCACTTAGCTGTCTCCTAGTAGTAGGCTCAACACAAATATTGTCAGAAAGCCACTTGTCCTCTCAGGTAGAAAATGTTGATTGGAATGATTTTTTTTTCCTTTAAAAAAAGATAAATCCTCAAAGTGAACTAGCTCTTCAGCTCTGAATTCACTTGCACTAGGCTATGGAAGAAGCACCAGGCTGAACAAAGGAGTGCTACAATTGTGACTTATGAAGTGCACAGTTCCTTTACTATTGCCAGTGTTCTAAAATTCATTCTGTACAAATGACTGGCACCAACTGTTTTGATACATTTTGGAGCAACTTCCAGAATATAAATATTCTGGCAGAATCTGTGTTCAATAAGCAATACCTACTTAAGACTGATTACTATCAGGCTACAAAAAAACTCAAATTTTATGAAATCCCAATCAATTTTTCAACATGTAACCCTACTTTAAATATTAATAGGGTTAAAAGCATCAGAAACAATGTTTTTAATGTTGAGTACTGTAATGTTAACCATCATTTTTTCTTTTCTCTGAATAAAATCCATATTACATATTCATTAGGTGGCAGCAATTTTTTAAATGCAGTGTGGCTTTCTGTCAGTAGGTGGAGCTACCAAGCTACATAAACCAGTATTATTTATGATAGAATCACAATAGCACCATCTGCTGTGAGCAACACCCCTTTTCAAACAAAATTCAACTTTTATTTCATTTTTAACATTAAAAGACTTCCAATTCTCTTGCTTCACCCTAGTCCAGAATATACATCCTAATAGCAGCTCTCAAAAATTGCTCCAATTGTCCCTAGCATTCATCCCTATCAAAGCAGGGTGTTACTGCTAAAACCTCTTATTGAAACCAACACATTCTAAACTGATATTTCCATTACTGATCTGGCCAGTAGTCTCACACTGGATAAGATGCATCCTACGTAGGAGGATTCATTTCCAAGTAGAATTTTACCTTGTAACAAGAAAGACAGCTGAGCAAATGCACATGAACACTTAAGCAAGTCTAGGCGACCTTTGGGACTGCTGCACTGCATTCTCCTTTAACCATTTATATTAGCCATCCTAATTGCTGTTTATCAACTCTGTCTTACCTTTAGATTTGTGATTTTTATCTCCGATAAGCTCCCGCACTTCATGGTCTTCAACTGTATCTTTCCAAAACTGTTAACAATTTTCTAAGTTTAGTAGTTGCAGGATACCACCACGTTAGACATATATCATTTTAACTATTTTATTTTTCACCAAACTCAGTGCCTTCAAATACTGATGTTTACCTTGTAAATTTCATTTTAAAAAACATTGATAAATTTGGCTTGATATTGAAACATGATTTCAGGAAAATTCAGTTATCCAAAATCAGGGTTCTTTAAACTTCTTTAATGTATGGTGCATTTAAAATAGACTATAATATTAAGCATACAGCTAAACAACAAAAGAACACACTTGCAAACACACACTTTATGTAAAGAACTGCACATTGGGTAAATAAATGTAAAATAATTAATGGAACAAGATTAGATATAAAATGGTATCAGTTTAAAAAAACTCTCCATCTGAAAAGTTTGATGCAATTTAACAAATCTAATTGTATATTTTGCTGTCAGAGTGAACTTCATGACCAGAGATGTCAGTTAAACCAAGACTTTACAATGCACTAGGTTAGGGGAGGGGGGCGTAGAAAGAACGGGAAGAGCACAGCATGTGGGAGGAAGAGAGCAAGGAAACAAAGTCAAGAAGACAAGTAGGGAGGCACAGAATACAAGGAATAGTGGTTATTTGGCCCTTCGAGCCTGCTCCACCGTTCATCAAGACCATTGCTGATCTTCTACCTCAACGCCATTTCCTTCACTGTTCATATCCCTTGATTCTATTAATAGCCAGAAATTAGTTTATCTCCATTTTGAATATAGTTAATGACAGAGTATACATAGAATTGCAAAGATTCTCTCCCCTACCCTCCCCCACCCCAAATGAGTGAAGAAATGTTGCCTCCTCTCAATCTTAAACCTTATTTGAGGCTGTGACCCATGGGTCGAATCTCCTTAGCTAAGGGAAACATCTCCCTCCATCCAGTTCATTGTGCTCTACAGTAATTATTTAAGCTTCAATGAGCTCTCCTCATTCTTCTAAACTTTATTCAATCTCTCCTACAACAAACCCATTATCCTTGAAACCAGATAGTGAATCTCCACTGCACTCCATCTACAGCTAGTATATCCTTTTGTTTTGGTGAGGCACTCAAAATTACAAAATATTCTCCGTACAGGCCCTATATAACTGCAGTAAGATATCTTTACTCCTGTACTCAAATATTCTTGTAATAAAAGCTAACATAGCATTTGTCTTCCTAATTGCTTGTTGCATCTGCATTTGGCTTTCAGCAACTGAGAGGTTAGTGCCACCAGCAAGGGCTTTGTGTATTTCCCTTGAACAGGTACAGGCCACTTTGGATCACAATGCAACTGGACATTTGACAGTCATTTTGACAGTCAACAGTCAATCATAGTGAAGTGGGTCTGCAGTCACAAACAGGCCAGATCAGGCAAGGAAGACAGATTTTGTTCCCCTAACGGCCATAGTCAACCAGACAGAATTTTACAACAATCTGGTGGCTTCATGGTTGCCAATTCTGCATTTTTTTTTAAAAATCAATTTTAGTTTTAACTTCCACAGATTCCATAAAGGGACTGTTTCTCCAGGCCTCTTGATCAAGTTACTTGACTAATCACTGTGGCACCACAATACCCCCATAAAGCACTGCAATGTACATGAAATAAAATATGACGGTCTCTTATTTCAAATCAGATAGGTTTACTTTCAAGTCAAAAGCGCAAAGCTGGCAATCATGCAATGCTAATTGTGCTCCAGCTGGAAACTCCTATTCCTGCTCCTTCTACTGCTGCCAGGTCACCACACAGAGAAATTCGCCAGTTGGCAGATGCCTTACTTACAATAGAACTGTATAATAGGTGAATGGTTGAAAAAAAAATCAGTTTCAGGACCAAATATCAGCAAAGGTTCCTTACTGAACCTAAACTCCTAGGTTATACAATTTAAAAGCTCAAGGGAACTTAACAAAACTGAATTTAAAATAGAAAATACTGGAAATACTCAGCAGGTCAAGCACCACCTGTGGAGAGAGAAACACAGGTAAACATTTCAGAAAGGTCATCAGTCTGCAACAGATGCTGCCTGACCTGCTGAGTATCTCCAGCATTTCCTGATTTTATTTCAAACTTCCAAAGCAATTGTAGTTATTTACTTTGAAACAACTGAAATTTCTTAGATGAAATATGTAGTTATTTCTCTTTGTACTTAAAATCTGCGTGTGGAAGCTGAGGGGAGCAGGGAAATCAATTTTGAATCATTATTGTGAAAATCCCTATCTTATTGCTAAGCCAATAGCATAACTTATTGCATTTAGAACAGAGCACCTAATGAGAAAAAAACCATCTGTTATACATTCTGCTTACAAGATAATAATTAATTTAAATATACAAAACCTTTAAAAATTATGAAGATTCATGCCTCCTTAAGATTACATCAGAAGTTGCTCAGTTGCTGGCTGCCATCTTGATAAAATGCTAACAAATGAGTTAATAAGCCGCTTTGCCCCAGACACTGGTCTCCAGGTCAGGAAGCTTGGTTTCTCATTTCCTCTCTGCCCAATTGGAAATCAAACACAATTGTTCTAAGCAGTGAACAATACATGCTCATGGGCCGCATCTGACACGAGAATGGTTCTGTCCAGCCCACTGGCTAACCAGGCTTGCCATTCCCCAAGCAACACTTACCTGCCACAGCACCATTCCCCTAAAAATTCACCTCGAATTGCGAGGCCCTGTTGCATGCAGAGCCTTCTGTTGGAAAAGGCAACCCAACGCACATAAAAGCTTTGACAGCTGGTTAAGTCTCACTCACAAACTTACAGCCATCAGAAGACTTTGGGAATTAAGACATTCAAACACTTACTAGAGTCTGAATGCCTTTCAAAATTAATTATGTTATTAAAAATGTAATATGGTTAATAATTTATAAACATTAAAACACCTGAAATCTAAAAATAATTAAATACAATTAAATACATTTAATTTAACTAAATTCATTTAAGGAAATGTAAATGCTCTGAAGTTTATCCACCTCCCTCGCAGCCATTCTTCTTCACTAAAATGACTGGAGTCAGTGAATCAGCAACAAATCTAGTCTGGTGCAGGTTCAGCACCAAGATTCCTTGACATAACTGCTGGGAAACTGTAGAAAGTTGGCACTTTGTCGGTCCATGAAGAGTTCAACATTGGAGCATGGGGGGATAACAATGGTCAGGGTTTCTAAGGAAGTTCAATAATTCCTCAATTACACTAGTACCCTTTGAAGTTATCTGGACAGCCAATAAGGCCCTCCCCAAATAAACTGTACTCCTTTGTTGTGAAGTCTATCACGTATTGCAAGGTGGATAATTTTCAAGTTCATTAAGAGTTGAAACTTTCTTTTAGTACTACTGCAAGGGATTCCTGAGTTTATAGTAAGTATTTTGGGAATCACATTCCACAATTGCCTTTTTCCCCATAATAAACACTGCAGTGACATTTTCAGTCCCAAAATAAACTGTAGCTTAAGCTCTTTTGTATAGCAGGTAGAGCTTCAAAAAGATACCAGTGTGGAGTTACATTTATCATACTGCATAATTAAAGCATAAAACAGTACAGCACAGGAACAGGCCCCTTGGCCTACAATGTCTATACCAAGTTAAACTGCCTGTTCACATGCCTGTCTAAATGCCTCTTAAACATTGCTATCGTATCTGCTTCCAGCAGCTCCCATGGCATGCCATTTTAGGCACCTACTACTCACTGTGCAAAAAAAAACTTGCCTCATAAATCTCCTTTAAACTTTCCCCCTCTCGCCTTAAAGCTATGCTGAGTATCTGCCATTAAATTAAGTAATCTCTAGTATCTGACATTTCCACCCCAGGACAAAGACTGACTATCTAACCTATCTCTGCCTCTCACAATTTTATATACTTCTATCAGTTCGCCCCTCAGCCTCTGATGCTCCAAAGAAAGCAATCCAAGTTTGTCCAACCTTTCTTATAGCTAATACTCTCTAAACCAGGCAACGATCCTGGTGAACCTTTTCTGCAACCTCTCCAAAGCTTCCACATCCTTTCTGTAATGGGAACCAGGACTTCATACAATTCTCCTTGTGTGGCCTAACCAAAGTTTTATACACTGCAACTCAGTGTACCAACCTTTATACTCAGTCCCCTGACCAATGAAGGCAAGTATGCTGTACACCTTCTTTACTACCCTATCTACTCGTGTTGCTATTTTCAGGGAGCTAGGGACAGAGCAAAATCCCCCTGTATGTCAATGACCCTGAGAGTCTTGCCATTTACTATATACTTTCCTCTTACATTTGACCTTCCAAAGTGCAACAGCGCACACTTGTCTGGATTAAACTCCATTTGCCATTTCATTGCCCACATTTCCAACTGGTCTATACCCTGCTGTATCCTTTGACAACCTTCCTCATTGTCCACAACTCAGCCAATTCTTGTGTGGTCTGCAAACTTACTAATCAGCCCACCTACATTTTATATATATATATATATGTATGTATGTATATGTATATATATATGTATATATATATATGTATATGTATGTGTGTGTGTGTATATATATATATATATATATATATATATATGTATATATATATACACACACAGAGATTCCAGTGCTGATCATTGCAGAACACCACTGGTCACAGACCTCCAGTCAGAATAAAATCCCTCCATCACAACCCTCCATCTTCTATGGCCAAGCCAATTTTGAATCCAATCTACCAAGTCATCATGGATCCCATGTGCCATAATCTTTTGGATCAGCCTACCATGAGGGACCTTGTCGTAAGCTTTACTAAAGTCCATGTATACAATATCCACTGCTCTACCCTCAGTCAATCATCTTTGTCACCTCCTCAAAAACTCAATCAAGTTTGTAAGACATGACCTCCCCCACACAAACCCTTTTCCAGATGCAAAGAGATCCTACCCTTAAGAATCTTCTCCAATAATTTCCCTGCCACTGATGTAAGGCTCACCAACCCATAATTTCCTCATTTTCCCTATTGCCCTTCTTAAAGGAACAACAATGGCTCAATTATCTATTTATTTATTAACAAAAAGCACATGGGAAGATCCAAGCATACAAATATTAAAAACTTAAATGACCATTCAGGGCAACTTTACTAATCTGTACAATGCAAATGAAGAAAGCATATTTGAGAGCAGATTTAAAAAATAAATCACTGTAATATGTAATTTTGGTGACCAAAATTATGATATGCTTTTATAAATAGGAGAAGCTACTTCCAATGTCAGGGGAGAAGGCAAACAAGGACTGCATGCCAGCATGTGCAACACAACTTCAACAGCATTTTTGAAAGTGTGGTGGACTAGTAATTCAGAGTCTCAAGCTCAAATCCTATGCTATATAATGTAAATAAAAGGCAGCTAGTCATAATGATGATGACCACAAAGCTACCAGGTTGCTGTAAAAGAAAACACTGGCTCACCATCCTTACCACTCTCAAATCTGCCTCCCTGAAATGGCCAAGCAAACTACTTAGTTCAGAGCCAATTGGGATGTGTATATCAAATGCTGGCCTTGACTGTGACATTCACATCTTAGAACAAAAATGAATTAAAGAAACACACTTGAAACTTGTCAGGCAAATTAGATAGGTTTTCAGAGAGCTAGCACAGGCAACATGGGTTTGAATGCTCCTGCTGTGCTATATAATTCTAGTGCAATTCACTCTGCAATTTTGAGCAGTTTTCATACTGAGACTACAGTGTTAATAAATATACACCATAGGATAAATGGAGACACATAGAGCTTCAAAAACAGGCTTTTTTCCTACCTAACTGCAGTTTGATCTGAGTGAGCACATCGTATATCAGACTTGCTACATAAGCTGGCATTAGTACTGTTTGCAACAAGCAAAAACAATTGTGACTTGGGACCCATTAAGACATTACAAAAAGTTCAGCTGAGAGAAGTTTAGGAACTGCAAAAGAAAGAGTTTAATACAGTACCAAGGTGCCTAGACTGCACTGTTCAGGTTGGGTGCAAATACGAAGCTCTCGAAAATAATTTTTTTCAATCAACACTGTTGTTAGTTTATTAAAAACTTCATCTGTTTATTTCAGCTTGTAACACTCAAAAAGCCCAAAAGACCTGACTGTAGGTTTTATATAATGAATAATGCTTCATGTCTATGCTTTCTTTCAAGAAAAGTGTACTTTTGAAAACATCTTTATTACGTCAGCTACAAAATGAATTTATCAAGTAACACAAACTTTTATTAAAACTCTTCATAAACATACATGTTATTGTGAGACTTCAATTACCTACACTAATATTGGTAATTAGAAGTTTTCAAATTGTGCCATTTATAAATGCACTACCTCCATTCACTCTAGTCCTCTTATCACCACTCATCTGTGCTGACCTTATTGTTAATTCCAGCAATAGCGAACAACAAATCGAAAAACTTATGGCTGCTGGGCTCACCACTGATGCAAGTGAACTGGTCAAGAATGTTGGGCTAGTTTGTCCTAACCACTCGTTCCATTTGGACAGTGAAGTGTAGAAATCTGAGATTTACTGACAGACTCAGAAGATCAAATCTTTGTCCAACTGCTGGACTCCAGGGAATTGCCACTTCAACCCTGTGCTAGGTCAGAGCTGGCCCAAGATCCATGAACCCACTGAGTTCATCAAGGAACATAGGGCAAAGAATTAGGAGACAAAGGAGAAGTTGCTTATTTAAAAATTAATTTGCATTAGTTTTTAAATTATTCACAAGTGTTTTACTATCTACGCAGTTTTCTATTTCTTAAAAATATTGATTTATTAACATTTACTTAAAGTTTAAATTTTTTAAAATGTTTCTGAATGTTATCAATATTGAACGATTGTTAATATTGAACAGAACTTTTATGGTAGCAAAGCTGTGATCCCAGCTTTTCCAGCTTCAAAGGCTGAGGGCACTTGGGGCAAGCCTCCTAACAACAATGCCATCAAACCGCTGAACTCTGGGATGCAGAGGGCAAGTGAGATAAATGTTCCACTTCCAGCCCCAGTAAATATAGGCTTGGATATACTATAGACTCCAAGTTCAAGCACAGGTTCGAAGCCAGCACAGTCCAGGCTAATGACAATTGCAATAACAGATCCCTGGTTAGATTTTAAACAAGCTTAATTTACCTCAATGATGCAAACAATAGGGCCAATTTTATGATGGTGTACCAGCAATTATCCTTGGCAATTAGCAAATACAGGCTCTTTCATATCATAAGACAACCAAACTGGCTTTTGTTCATGTTTGCCCATCTTCCACCTATCCACCCAAGAGGGGATCTCTGCCTCATTTTTTATCTATTCAAAATGCTCCGCAACATAATGGAATCTCCTGACTACTGCCCTGTCAACAGCTCACGATACTGAGGATCTAAGCAGTGCCAATATGGGCTGGCATTCCTGGATGGCCAGTGTCACATTTGCAGTTTCTGGCCATCTGACCTAATCCATCCCAGGCACAGCCCCGAGTTCCTGGGCTAATTAGCTACATGTAATAATTTGGTCTTGTGGAGCTATCTTCAGCATGGAATTTGAGTGAAAAAATAGATACAGCGGGTTTCGGGGAGTGGTGATTGGTTCAGTGAGACCCCAGAAACAGGCAGCTGGAACATAAATGCATGAGATCCATTTAAATCTTGTTTTCAAATCAAGCAAATCATTACTCAAATAGCCAGGGATCCAAATATGGAGTTACCTCAGCAGCAGGTGAACCTGGGGTTGGAGTGTCACCAGCTGTCACATCCATACTAGGACAGAGACAGTCACTTACGGTTGGAAAAGTCCTGGACTGCACAATTCCTTACTGATCAGGTGGGGACTGGAGACTGGGGATTGGCCTCCCTTCAGAAGATTGCACCTGGAAGCATTCCAGAAGAAACAGAATATTCCTAGTTGTGTGTGACTGGTGAGGTGAGCTCAGGCAGCTTGCCAGACACTGGATCATGTGCCACAAAGTTCTGCAGCACAAATCTCAGTGGTGCTTTAAACCTTAAAATCAATGGAGTTGAATGCAGACAGAGACCATTGATAATAACTGCTACTGTTAGCTCTTCTCATGAAAAATCAAGATTCCAGTAGAATAAATATACTGATTAATTCCAGTGCACAAAACATCTAGCCCACAAAACAAAATGTCTTGAATGGAGTAGTAAGGACCCATCATTTTAAGAACATACACACCAGCTAAAATCTTGCAAATGTAAAATGGAAATAGCTGGGAGGAATTTTGGGAGGAAAGGCCAGAACTGAGATGCTAAGCTTAAGATGCTCAGGCAGCTGGAAGACAGGCTATGAGAATAACCCTGTACTTGGAAACCAACAGACAAGAAAGATCTTTGTAGCAGTCAAGTCACTTTTATATTATTATTGTGCTAATGAGAATAAAATTGATGAAAGATATAAAGACATGAAAATGCAGTCTGATTTTTCTGATTACTGGAAGAAAAGTTTTCCAATTACTATTTAGCTTGTATTAGCATGAAGATTTTGGGTAAATTTATGATAGAAACATAGCTTAGAAGCAAAGCTTTATGATCATTGAAAACAGAACAGCCATCTGGGGCCTTTAAGAGGGGCACCAGTGCTGGCTGAAACCCAATCGCCCCTTTCAGTTTCACAGAAAACAGGAAGGGCCTGGACTGGTTTGACCAGGATATACTTGCAGAACTTGTTCCTGAGGTCCAGTTGGACATCGCTGGCATGTGTGCTCTACCCAGTGGACACGGGTAATATAGTTTAACATCTGTTTAAGCATTGCTAATTATTGTTTTAATGCAGTATATTAAGTATCTAGGGAAATGACCTTAACTGATCTTTACTATATTGGTTACAGACTGCCACTTAAGATTAAATTTTTATTCCTTTTATGCATCTAACTTCCACGCCACAATCATCGTCACTTAAATTCAAGATCATTTCACTTTTCAGATAGCCTCCCCTCTTTAAAATGGTCTTTCCTCGAACACGACAGGATTTTGCTTTGATCATGATCATCCATACAATCATGAACTTTTCCCCTTCACACCAATTTTTAGCATTCACTTTGAATACAATTCCTCAATTTAAACAAGTGCAGTGTTATTTTGAAAGCTGTTTAAACACTGATGATAATGGCTAACAAAATTGCTACTCAATGCTAAATTAATGTCCATTTTACATTGTTTGACAGAAGCTTAGGATTATCACAATAGGTAGGATTTCTTCCTACAAATCCTTTGACTACTTGTACTGGCAAATAATGACCTTTTCTTGCTCTGCCATGATGAGCCAGAATATCCAATGATTTGCTAAACACACGGCACTGCAAAAGTGGCGGAAATAACATCACCTATCCTGTGCAAGCAGCTTTTCCTCCTGCTGGCCTGCAATGATCTCCCCACTCACTGGAGCAGCAGAGAAACAGTTGCTGTTTATACTTTTTTTAATAATGCTCATATTAATAAATATCCACTCGTACATAATGCATGTGTACACCGGCACTATTCAATTGTCATCAAAAAAGTATTTTTCTTTGAAATCAAGAAAATGCGAGTGTTTTTTTGTACCATTTTTCTAGTACTTAAAAGTGATGCAAAATAGATGGTACATTTGTGCTGAGCTGTTATTCTATTAATGTTGCTTAATACATTAATTGTTAACTCTCAGGCTGCCAAAAGGTTAAGGTAAATTCCAATTGCTCAGGGCCAATTGGTTTAATTATCAGCTTACAAGGCAAAAGACATATTCCAATTATAAATCTAATTAAACAAAGGTAATTACTGTATTTTCCTTCAAAAAGCTGTCAACCTGCAATTCCCATTTTCAAGTCAAGGCGAGACAAAGAGAAAATTGAGGTCAGTCTGTGCCAGTGGATACATCCTGCAATTCTGTCCTATTTTTCCTTCTCTCAGCTTCCAATATAAAATTACAACATGGCAGGAAAACTTTGAAAAAACCTCTCTCCATTGGCTATAAAGTTAAAAAATAAATCAATTTCTGCTAATCCAAGGGAGGATAATGCTACAGATGGTGGACTTTTCATTTCAGGCATCCTGTGTTAGGTTTAAAGGCAGCACATTAAAATTGCCACTACAGCATTAGTGCGGAAGTCCTTCTCCCACCACTGCTTACTGCCTGGACTTGTACCTTCCATTCTACTAGCATTCAAAATGATCCTGCAAATTAGTGCTGAACATAATGTAATGACAGCTCAGAAACTGACCAACTATTTCATACAGAACCCATATAGCTAACAAAAGAGATTTGTATCTTCTCATTCTTGACTGGATTTGAGTTTGTGCCAGAGGTGAAAGAAGATGGCTGATCGCCTATGCTGACATGTTCCTAATTCTGGCATTAAACCTGTTTGTTTGATTTTATATTAATACCAAGTTGTTCTCGTCTCTCCACCAGAAAAAAAATGGCATTACTAGAAACATGCTGCTGGCCTGTGAGACTACCCTTCTCTCTCAATCCAGGCACATCCAGACCCAAGACATCAGGCAAGAAGACAGAGTGCTATGGCTTGCACTGAAACTTAATAAATACAACAAAAAAAACCCTTGCTAGGTAACCTGACACATTCAATGACTTTACCATCACTCAAAGTTTTGTCACGTATGGATTTCATATATTAGTGTGTCAGTCAGAAACAAATACAAAAGTTTAGAGTATAGTTGATAACTAATACAGTCCAATTTAACTAATAAAAGATTTACAGAACTTCTCGTGGATCACAGAGTAAGAACTGATATGCAGTAAATTGGCCACTCTGAGTGTACCATGAGCACAGAATTGTTTAAACTGTATAAAATATTAGATTTCAAGAACATGAAAATATTTTTAATATAAACCTGATGTACTATATAAATGAGATCACAGTTTACTGACTTTCCACTGAATACGATCCACTTCAACAGCACTTAACATTGTGGTTCACTTTTTTTAAATAAGCATCAGACTGATAATCCAAATTACTTCCAAGGTTATCCATGTGAAAATGAAAGACCCAAACCTTCTGAGACAGCCTCAGCACTGTCATTTCCTCTGATCTCCAATGTTGGACTCCCCACAAAATCTAGTGGCAGTTTGTCAATCTTCCACAAAAATCTGGTTCTGAACCGGCACCAATTAGATCTGGTCTAAGTTCAGTAACTCCACTCATTTGCATGGAAAGAAATTGGTCTGAGAGAGATAGGTTAACTTTCAAATAATTTCATTTTGTTTTTAGAAACTGAATTGAATCAGTTACTCAGTTGGTAACTTCAATGCGCTTAAAACATGATGAATGTTAAAGTCTGTGTGTTTGTCAGAGACATTTGTAGACATTCAAAGCATTCAAAGACAGTTCTTACAGCAGGTATGTCTTGGGGGAAATAATCAGTAATCAAAGTATTTCTGGAAGCAGGACCTACCATTTTTGGCAGAATGGTTCCAGGTTCCATAGCATCTTATCAATCAGGAACTGTCTTTGGGAGGCAAGTTACCATTGCTTGTAAGTGCAGGCATGAAAGAGGTGAACAGGGGTTGAGCAGGCTGGGTACATTTATTAACAAATTCCTGTAGGAAATAGTTTCACCTTCAAATGAGGTTTTATGTCCTGGAAACCAGAACAGGGAGTAGGGAAGTAATACCAATGCTCATGGTCCATTTTATTTTGATTAGGTAAATAATGCACTATATTCTGTTTAAACTGATAGTTCAAAAGAACACTACTCATCTTTGGAATTTGGTTCATTTTGTTTCAGTTTAAAGATGAGATTCCTCCAGTGAAAGTGAATTCCAAAGGGAATTCCACAAGAATTCATCATTTCAATACTTCTGGATCTGTAAACTAGTCAGGCAAATAGGTCAGCTTAACTGCCTTGTTCACCACTTTGATAGTAAAGTATACACATGCTATTCTTAATTTACTTTAAGCTGTACAATGCAAGTCCAAAAATATTTTCAAAATATATACATTTTAAACAGTGGTTTAATTTACATGAATTTAAATAGAGATTCTGGAGAACTGCACTCTGATTAATTACAACAAAGGCATGCTGTGATCTACCAAAAACATAGTCACCTTTATGAAGTCTCTTCCAGACTTTATTTTCCATTCTGATTCATATACATTTAAATAGTTTCCTGGACCTAAAACAAAGAGAATATACATTATGCAAACTGAGGACCAGGAACTTGAAACAAATTGTAAATTACACATATGCAACTGTTGTCATCAACTATAAACATGTCTATATATTGAGAAGATTGGGCAGAGACAGAGAAAGCACACGAGTGCCAGCATATTAATGTATCTGGAAAAATATCAAATGTCATTGACAACCATCTAGGATTAAATGGTCTGCTTCACTGGCACCCCCTTCACTTTATGCATTGTGTTGCCATCACCGTATATGCAGTGTGTATACCTACATGGTTAACTGCAGCAACCCACCAAGATTCTTCAACATCACATCCCATAATTAAGCTCATAACCTAGAAGGACAAGGGCAGCAGGCACATGGGAATACCACCACTTCCAAGTTTCCTTCTGAGGCACATATCATCCTGATTAGGAAACATACTGCCACTTTTCAACAGTAGTGGCTCCAAATTCTGAGTACTCTACCAGTCATTATGAGAATAGCCACACTAAATGAACAGTTCAAAACACTGGCTCACCACCAATAATTGCTTACCTCGCCAACAACAAGCCACATTCCATGAATAAGTAAGTGACTTCAGTTTCTTCCTCCCTTCCTGGATTAGCCTGCATTAACATCTCTCAACATTTTTGCAATTCTCTTTCATCAACTTCT
Organism: Pristis pectinata; assembly: GCF_009764475.1. NCBI lineage: Eukaryota > Metazoa > Chordata > Chondrichthyes > Rhinopristiformes > Pristidae > Pristis > Pristis pectinata. The sequence goes on from NC_067424.1 coordinate 33,572,666, forward strand.
CCTTTGTTAATCCAAGAAATTGTATCTTTATTAATTTTTTTTTATTTTAGTTCTTTTACATTGTTGGTGTCTTCATTTCTTGGCACCTCACTTTTAGTGCACAGGATGCTTTCCTAGGATTGACAGCACCATTGGAATTGGTGCTCAAAGGGGTCATTTTAACATTATACACTAAGAGTTGCATTATCAATGGTGCTCCTGTGCCAGAAACATATCGTGAACACCAGTCCTCCCCACTGTTGTGCCAGAGACCCAGCACAAATCCAGTACAGGCTGTCTCTGCATTATGAACATCCGACTTACGGACACCCATACATACGAATAAGCTCCCATAACATTATTAAATTCAGAAGTCTGATATTCCTATGAACTGCAGAACTAATTTCCTCTCTCTCCACTTTTAGTAATTGTTCTTTATCAGTCTTATGTGCTTTTAATGTCATTCATTACAATACAGTGGCGGTATGATTATCATATCAAGTGATTTTTGTGTTTTTTCTGATTTATGGACAAAATCGACTTAAGGACATCTGTAAAAACAGAACCTGTTTGTTACCCAGGGACGGCCTGTAATGAACTAGCAACAACTCAATTTTGAGAGGATGCTTACAATGGCTGGGTCATGCTGTGCGACCACTCAATACTGAGATGTGCAGCTTGCAGCAGCGCTCTAGCCAGCATCATGAACATGGGCCATTGTAGGGCACAGGCAGTACCTGCTCCATGTGTTGACCGAGTTCTTGGATCCTATGGTTTCCTTCATCCCCTCCTGTGGGATATGATGGAAGCAGCTCTCTTGGTGCTCATTGGCCACTGGGCTGGTCACCATAGAAAAATCCCCAATCTGAAGAAGCTGTGCAGGCAAACAGAAAGGTGCAGGAGGGGAGAAAGACAACAGCCAAGAGGGGAAGAGAGAGACCAAGTGGTCCATCAACACATGGAGCAGGCGCTGCCAATCCCTAGCAGTGGCCCGTATTTACTGCAGAAGCCAAAGTGCAGCTCTGAGCCTACATCCCAGCACTGAGCAGTTGCACCACTCATCCTGGCCCAGCCAGCATCAGCCTTCACAAGCTCTTCACACTGAGTATGGGCAATTCATTGGCAGGGTAGTGTTAGCTGATGGGCTTGCACCATGTTCCTGATATAACATTGCGCAGAGAGTGGATGCCTTTTATAAAGTGAGCATTGGATATGTACCTGTGAATGTTCAGATCAAGAACACTATAACAAATCAGTGCTCCATGGGGTAATTGCAAAAAGGATACACAGGTACCTTGCTAAATGAATTCCCAATATTTTCTGGCTTTTTTGTTTCATTGCATATGGATTTCATTGTCATTTCTGCTGATTAGCATGCTTGTAATCTTCTGTTCTGCAGCTTCAAGTTATTCCTGGTGCAGCTCCTGATATGCTATTCTGCACTATTCTTTGAACCAGGGTTGAGGGGTAGGGCAGAGTGGGGGGGACATGCCATGCTACAAAATTATAAATTGTGGCAAAACTTAGTTCCGCAACTGGACACTTTTGGTACCCAGTGGATGCCAGGTTTGGGGCAGCTAGATCTCCCCGAGACATATCCCATTTAAAATGGTGGCAGTGCCACTTAACATGGAGTGTTCATGGTATGCATAATCAACTTCATTCCACAACAGCTACAGAATGGTTACCACTACCAATAATATCATGGATAGCTACATCTGCAACAGGTGACCAGGAATGCATGAAATTTCCTTTGTTTCACTCATCACCTGACTGGAGCATAATCAAGCAGTTATGTTATTCAGGTCATTGGCTACTAGGTGCAATTACTGAGTGCCAGAAGAGGGCAGGCATCTGCAAATGAGATTTCAAGCACAGCAGTGTACAGCAATGGGGAGGGTAGTGGTTCACATCAGGTGCCTAGCATAACAGCCTGCAGCCAGAGCTGAGAGTGGGGTACATACCTTTTGAGTGTTTAGATTGGAGGACTATAAGTCCTCTCATAAATCAGAGCTTCTCAGGGCAGCACTAAGTGGGATACTGGTGTACCATATACATTGGTGCAACAATAATTTAAAACTCTATTTAAAATGTCATTTAACCTTGATGCTCTATGAACATGCATCTCTGGTCATTTCTTTTATTTCCTTCCATAGCATCATCTTAGAAAAGTGGAATTTCTGTAATGTCAAAGGTGCACTTTTCCCATGTTATTTGTTTGTAGTCCTGTAATCCATTTTTATGAGGACATTTATCCCAAATTGACTCATGGTGCACTGCTTTCAATGTATCTTCCTAACTCTCACATGACAGTGTTGGGCTAGGTTAATGATTGAGCACAAAAGTATTCACAGTCTCACTGTACGCTCCAGCAATCCTGACACTGCCTCCACTACCACACCTTCATACCTCCATTCATTTGCAGTTCCTCTGTAGTTTATTTCTTGAACAAGTTAATCACTTGAGATCTACATTTATAAAGTAGTGGATTTAGCTTGATGTTAAAATTTATAATTACTGTGATTAGTTCACTAATTATCAGTTAGCAGCAAATTTAAATACAGTTCAAATTTAAACACAAAACTTGTTTTCCTTTGACTTACTTGGGTGATTCACACTTAAAACTAAACACCAGGTTATTTAAATTCTTAACCATATGCTTCCCTCATTTTCCATCAGTTCTGCCACTCCACTTAGTGTCAACCACAAGGTCACTATTTTTATTTCCTCTGGTGAGGTTAATTAATTATTTACTATACTTTAAATTAGCCAACACCTTAGTTTCTACATTTTCAAGAAGAATTACTACATTTCAGATTGAAACTACAATTTTACTACTCATTTGCTACTTATCAATGATTTCCCACTGTTACAAAATTACCATTGCTGCTCTTTATCAGGATCTCCCAGCTTCTGATAAATCAGCTCTGATAAAAGCATATGTACTCCTCTCCTAAGCTATGACTTCAGGAATATTACTACTCCCAAGATTTAAATGCTATAATTTATTTTTGCATATACAGATGAAAAAGTGTTACTTACTATCGTCAAAAATCCCAGCATGTGCAAGAAGAAGTGTAACAACCTTTGGGTCTTTTTCCATTTGCAGAATTTGTTGGTTTCCATGTGACATTAATGTACAAACGTTAATTGCAAAGTCCACCTCATTGGGAAGTCCGGAGAGTAAAGAGAGCACCACTTTATTATAGTCACTGATCGTGGTAAATTCTGTAAACAGGCCATAACCACGACGTACACTTTCTGGAAAAAAGAAAAGTTTTAGTTTATCTTTCCTCCCTAAATTACAATAGTTTCCAATTGCCAAAGCTGTGCTTAAAATTGTACATGTCATGTTAGAGGTAGAGCTTAATAGCTCATCTGGTGGGAAGGCAATGGAAGTAATGTGGATACAAAATTGGTTAAGAGTCAGAATAGAGTGTAGCAGTGAAAAGTTGTTTTACCAGATAAAGTGAAGAATGATGTGACATGTCCTAGCTGTACCCACATTTACACTACTGCTTTTTTTGACATACATTAATGAACTGGATATGAATATGTAGGGCATAAATTCAATTTGTAAATGATATGACAATGCAAAAAAAAATGTGAAGAGGTAAGTTCCAAACTTCCAAAGAACACAGACAGACTGATAAAGGGAAATTATTGCAGTGCGTTGAACTGATAGATTTTGTTAGAAAGAATAAAGATTGGCAATGTAAATTAAATGGCACAACTTGCAGAAACAGAAAGACCTTTCCATGCCCACTACAACTATATTAGAGATCTTTGGAAATGTTAGCACAGGTTGAAAAACTAGAATAATCCACACTGGAATCCATGGCTTTTAGAAATAGAAATGAATACCCTTTATAAATGCTCATGCTCCAGGAGGAGCACTGTTGAATTCTGGATGTCACTCTTTAGGATGAACATAAAGACCACAGAAAGGACGCAGAGGTGATTTACGTCAACAATACCAGGGATGCAGAATTTTGGTTATGTGAAAAGACTAGAGAAGAGGGTTTTAACCTTCTCTGTTCTCAAAAGAACAAACTTAAATTTAACAGGAGTCACAAAATGAGAAAATGTTTCCATTGGCAGAAGGACCATAACAAGAGGACGTGATTTATTGTAATTGCTAAAAGAACCAAGGACTTTGCTAGGAGTATTTTTTTTTAAGTAGAGAGCTTTTTTGATGTGGAATGACTCAAAAGATGGTGTAGGTTCAGCACTAACTTTAATGGGAGAAACAGCTTAAGGGGAAAAGATTGTTGGGCTGGTGAATGGAACCAATTGCAAATAGTTATCAAAGGCACGATGGGATGAATGGCTGTTTTGTGCTGCATCATTCTATGGTTCTACTACCGTTAAAGGCCACTTTATATTTGCTCTGAAGAAATCCCATGGTCCATTTACTTCACACATGTACACTAACTGAAATAGACAGATAAAGGTTGTTGTACTACTGGCTTGTAGGCACCAGCATCCACGAGGAGTTAGAGAAATAAAGGACTGCAGATGCTGGAATCTAGATGAAAAACACCATGATGCTGGAAGAACTCAGCAGGCCAGGCAGCATCCATGGAGAAAAGCAGGCGGTCAACCTTTCGGGTCAGGACCCTTCTTCAGGACTGAAGATAGGAAAAGGGGAAGCCCAATATATAGGAGGGAAAAGCAGAGCAGTGATAGGTGGACAAAAGAGGGGATGTGGGGTGGGCACAAGGTGGTGATAAGTAGATGCAGGTAAGAGACAGTGATGGGCAGGTGCGGGGGAGGAGGGGAGAGCAGATCCACTGGGGGATGGGTCAAAGGTAAGGAGGGAAAGGGAAAAAAAGAGGTAGAAAAAAGAGATAGGTTAGGAGAGGGAAGAAAAGAAGAAGCATGGTTGGGTGGGGGGTTGAGGGGAAGGGGTGTGGGGATTACTTAAAGTGGGAGAATTCAATGCTCATGCCGTTAGGCTGCAAGGTTCCAAGACGGAAAATGAGGTGCTGTTCCTCCAGTTTGCGCTTGGAATTCTCCTGGCAGTGGAGGAGGCCGGGGACTGACATATCTGTGATAGTGTGGGAGGGAGAGTTGAAGAGACTGGCAACGGGGAGATGCAGATCGCTGTTACGGACAGAGCACAGGTGTTCTGCAAAACGGTCACCTAGTCTGCATGTAGTGTCACCAATGGTCTCTCCTCATTTGGTGTGACCAAATGCAGAATAGGTGACCGTTTCGCAGAACACCTGTGCTCTGTCCGTAACAGTGATCTGCATCTCCCCGTTGCCAGTCACATCAACTCTCCCTCCCACACTATCACAGATATGTCAGTCCCCGGCCTCCTCCACTGCCAGGAGAATTCCAAGCGCAAACTGGAGGAATAGCACCTCATTTTCCATCTTGGAACCTTGCAGCCTAATGGCATGAACATTGATTTCTCCCACTTTGTAACCCCCAAAACCCTTTCCCCACAACCTCCCCCCCCCCCCCACCATCCTTCTTCTTTTCTTCCCTTTCCTAGTCTATCGCTCTTTTTTCTACCCTTTTTTTTCCTTTCCCTCCTTACCTTTGACCCACCCCCCAGTGTATCTGCTCTTCTCACTTCCCCATCACTGTCTCTTACCTGCATCTACCTATCACCATCCTGTGCCCGCCCCACCTCCCCTCTTTTTTCCACGTATCACTGCTTTGCTTTTCCCTCCTATATATTGGGCTTCCCCTTTTCCTATCTTCAGTCCTGAAGAAGGGTCCTGACCTGAAATGTTGACCACCTGCTTTTATCCACGGATGCTGCCTGGCCTGCTGTGTCCCTCCAGCATCATAGTGTTTTTCACCTACAAGGAGTTAGCTCACTCTTAAAAGTGGAGGGTTAAGAGAAACCATCCGAAAATAAAAACAGCAACTGGGAACTTGTATCTTCTCTGAAAGAGTCTAAAATCAATCTCCAACACAAGTCATTCAATTAATTTCTTCTAGACTTTGTCTTATTGGTACTTACCTGGGATAATGTGCTGATGACGATTATAAAACAAATGAACCCCAGAGACAACAGCTTGTGGTCGAGAATTAGTTGGTGTGAGTACTTCTTCATCCTCACCAAAGTGATGCAACTTTTCATAACTCTCCAGGTACCTGCACAAAGCATATTGAATTGAATATATACTTTCTTGAGGTTACACTGCAGTTGACAAGTCAAAACAGAACAAAGTTATTTGTTATAATTGAATCTCTTCACAAATACATCTCAAAACTGGAATCTTTAATTATTAATAGCTTAATACCAAGCAGATGGGCAACAGAAGGTAAGATAGAAAACTACAACAACATATAGAGTGGCATTGATATTTGCATATACTAAATTACCAGCACAGCAATTGACAAAGATTGCAAGGATACAGTACATAAAAGAGGGAAGAAATAGGTCAGTTGCAGCACATTTCACTTAAATAAATATGAAGTAATGTAATTTGGGAAAATGTACAACAAAAGGAACTTTAAAAGGCATTGAAGATAAAGGAAAGGAACAATTAATTCAGTGTTATTGTGAAAGAGTGAAAATTATTGAACCCTTTTCTCACTGGCTGAGAAAAAAATCTACACATGGCCAAAATTCTGACACAACTTAGGAATGCAAAGTGAAAGATCATTTCCAGTAACTATGGTAAAGATTAGAAAACCAGAAAATTAGGCTACTTTCCATGCCCACCTTCACTAAATTATAGGATTGTTAAAGCATGAATTGCTTTATCATAAGTTAACATCAAACCAAAGTAATTGTTAAAATGTATGTAAAGAAAGAATATACAAGGATAGGTGGCAAGACCACCCAGAGAAAAAATGGCCAACTATCCATACCATAAATTCTACAATCCTATATCAAAGCAATGATTTTTCCCAAATGAACTCACATTTTTCAAACAAGCTGATCTCAACAGCAACTGACAGCATCCAAGTAAACACTGCGCTTTTAAAGTTTTACGGGTTATATTATATTGCACAGTAGAAGAGTTAAGACTACAGTGCAGAGCGTGAAGAAATCTTACATTAACCATACCTGGCAACTACTTTACATTTAAATCACTTTGCATATAAAAAACATAGGTCTTCACGAAGTACAGCATTTTCAGCTGCACCTTTAGCTCTGGTGTTCATTTCCAGCAGTTAAAAATCAAAATCCAATCTTATAAAAGTATTACAAAAGTCTTGTTAAAACCTTAGCATAGATATTAAGAGGGTGGTGAACAAAATATTACAAAGTGAATGGAGCAGTGCCAAGATGCAACCTACTCCATCTAGCGCCACCAAGAGAGTCCTGTACAGCATTTTCAATGTAAAAGTGAACGAGAGTTAATGGTGCTCTATACGCTTCCACAATTTCAAATACAGCTGAAAAGAATGCTGGATTTGTTGCAAAAACATTTCCACTGAGCTTACCTTAATCATGAATATTCAAAAGCAAAGTAATTTTTGATATGTAATATCATTTGGAGAAATTATGATAACTATTCACTAGAAAATATATATAACAAAACTTATTCTAACTCATTTAGAGATATGACAAAGTGGGGACATTAATATGCTTGAAAAAGTACTGAAAGAACAATCACTATAATTTCCATCAGTATTTTCCTGCCCCCCCCCCCCCCCCCCCCCCCCCCACACAAAATGAGAGCATCTTTTTCTCGCCAGAACTATCCGGATTTTGCTACATATGGCCATGAATTGTTGCGTCATAAAAAGTTTCAAATGGAAACACTCTTCTCTCAGTGAGCACTTCTACATCTAACATGATGAAGAGTTAGTTTATGAAGCAGCTCAAAAGGTCTCCTTCCTTGCTGTGTTGAGGAACTCTTGCAGCAATATGCAGTGAGCTTTTTTGGTCTGCAACACCTCATCATAAAGATTCTTAGACTTCCATTTCACCAGAGCTTCTTGATGCTATACTTGGTTAAATGCTATTTTGATGCTGAGCCCTTGCAAGAACCTTTACCTCACCTCCATGCTTGGTCCAAGGCCACAGTATGGTTTGGGGCTGAGAGAGCTGTATTCAACTGATGCCAGTAAGTAGGTGATTGATGACTTATCAGTACTTGAAAGCACAGACCACTAAGCATTCCAACATTTCATTGATTAGGCCTTTTAATTTTTCTGGCTTCAGTTTTTAAATGTTTTTCTTAAGTGTCCAGCAAAATTGATTAATTTCTGTTATTGAAAAACTTCTGTTAATAAGATAAGTTAACTTTTGGTCTCTATAAGTGCAACCAAGTCAAAATAACAACAAAGTCTAGGTGCTGATGTGATGTGTCTGCATATTATCTGCAATCTATAGGGTGAAGTCCTTTAGCAAACTAAAAAGTACTTAAAATTATTTAGAAGAGTAAACACCCAGAACCCTCACCACTTGTTGGACGCAGTGATAAAAGCTGGCTTTAATTTTAGTCCTAATTTAAGGGTGGATTTCATCATTCAATCTGATACTTCTGTGAGTTGAAGGGGACCTATTTTGCAATCTGCCAGGAAATAAGTATGTTAAGTGATTGGGTGTCTTTGGTTTTCTTTTACCAAGGCAACTAGCTGTTCAGATGAATCCTGGAAATTACATAATTTTTTTTCTAAGTGATACAGTGAAACGTTGATAACCCAGCATACTTAGGAGTTCAGCAATGCAGGGCTGGCAGATTTTCCAGTTTATTGGATGTTATTCCTATTAAAACCCCAACATTTTTGTAAAAAGAGCATTAAAAGCATGCTATACAATATTAGAATAAATTTTCCAGTTGCCCAGAAAGTCGACAGGAAGTGCAGGAACCAGGGCCCCTGAGAGTTGAAAGGGAGCATGGGAAACATCACCTGGTGAGCCAGATTTCAAACCTTCAGGATTTCTGAATAATCAGATAACTAATTATTGAAGTTTTACTTTACAGTTTCTGGAAGAAAAACTGTCATTCTGAACAATATTGATGAAATCTGATTTTCTTTCACAATCACACACAGCTTTGGTTATTCACAGCACTTCCACCTGCACTTTTGCACTTTTCGATTTTTCACCAATGACATTGACTAGTGCATCACACAGACAAACGGAAATAGGTCAGTGGTCTACCAGTGCATTTTCAAATCCACGTGCAGCATATCGAAAACAAGATTCTGCATGGTCATCATTTATTGCCAGCATAGTGTAATGCTGGTGTAAAAAAATACAAACTACATTTTCCAAGCAGGCCTTCAGGGGTGTTTTCCATTTTAAAGGCAAAAATTCAAGCTCTATTTGTGGCGTAAATGGATTTGTAGCTAACCGGATTAGATTTGTCCTGCTTTTTAAGAATGTGGCAAAACATGAACAAACGTGAACTTTAGTGTAAATGCTCATACTGCAGCTTGCATTGGATGCACCTGTCTAGGTTGATGTCAGATATTCTACCAGGTTTTCTTATCATTGGCTTTCAAGGAAATTCTAATACAACTGCATGGGTTGCTTGATCATATTGGAGAACATTTACAGTCAATGTTGCTATGTGCTTGGAGTCACACATAGAGCAGATTAGCAAGATCAAATTTCCTTCCCTAAAAGGACACAAGTGATTCAAACTGATTTTTTTTTAACAACAATCTAGTGGATGCTTTACAAGCATTCATCTACTTTGCCCTCTACCATTGCTTCATGCAATTACAAAATGGTAATGTAATTGTTGACTAATCGTGCCAGGCAATCTCTCAATTAAGCTACAATAGACTCAGAAATGGCCTAAGGAAAACCCAAATGATGCTGAGCTTTTAGAACCACCTTTTCTCTATACTACCACAGTATACTAAATTCTTAAATCCATATTTCAAAATGTTATATTCTGAAAGTAACCTAATTTCCATTTGAATGAATCGATGTTAATTGCTACCATCATCTCCCAAGGGAGTCTTTCCACTAGACTGACAACTTGACAACTGCAATATTGCTTCCACAAATTTATTTTGGAATTTACACCATTTCAAGCACTGACCATCTCCCCCGTTTCTCCTGTTGGTCATTGTGGCTGAAACTCTTTAGAGCCTTAATAATCCCAGACTGAGCAATCATATCATCACTACTCAACATTCCCTTTTAGGAACACAGCCAAATTTCTATAATCACTCCTCAAAATCTACTCCCTCCATCCCTTCAATAATTCTGGTTACTTATTGCTGCATTCTTTCTATAAAGGCAATCAATCTCTATCAATTTGTTTATGATATAGGAAAGCCCCAATGATGGAGAGCTTTTGGAACCATTCCCTCCCCAGCATGTTGTACTTGAAGTCTCAAATTACTCATACACCACATTTCCATCACTGTTGCAACATGAGAAAAAAAACCTTCAAGTGACCTTCACGTTACAACAAACTCCACAACAGTCTACCGACCAACATCATCGTGACAGCAACTGAACCCCAGACATCAGGCACGCAGCTATTTAATCACAAAGATCCCTTTCAGGATCCAAGAAACCAGACCAGTGACAATTAAGTATCAGCTCAACATTGTTGGACTATGTATGTAAAGTACCTAATATCCATGAAAGCTATTTGGGGAAAAGAACATGGATTTTGCTGACTTGCAGCGGATCCAACTCAATGACTATTCAAATTGTTGACACAACTTAACTGGATATCAACTCTTATCCAGAGACAACAAATGTGTCATTGCTTACTACATCAAGGCAGGTCTACAAATGATGTGGAAGATCTAAAGATCAATCTAGTGTACTGCATTCAATGTTCACAATGTGATCGCTTCATTGGAGAAACAAAATGCAGATTGGGTGACTACTTTGCGGAACACCTGTGTTCACACTGCAGAGGCGGCCCTGAGCTTCCTGTTGCCTGCCATGTTAGTTTTCCATCGCATTTCCACTCTGACCAGTCTGCGTCTCATGCACTGTAAAAACAAGGGCCAATGTAAACTTGAGAAACATTATCTTTTGTCTAGGCATATTGTAGCTTTCGAGATTCAATATGAAATACAAGTAACTCACTTTGTGTCTACATCAGAACAGTCCAGGTCGTCCATCAGTGATAATGACTCTTTTTTTCCTCTCTCTAATAGCACAGCCTAAGATGCTGGGCATTTCCTGTAACCCTGCATTCTGCAACTTCTACAATCCTTTATCTATGTTCTTACTCTCTAAATATCCTCTTTTCACAGCATTTATGAATAAAGGACCATGTTCTCTTCCTAACTACCTCATCAATCAGATGACCTCATTTACAGGTCAACTGCAGGGTAACCCTGGCCTCATCCTATTAAAGATATACTCTTTGTCTTACCTATCCTTCTCCCACCCTCCCTACAACTTAATACTAACACTTTTTTTCCTCCTTGAAATGTTAACACTCCTCGATGTCCACTAATACTGCCTAACCTGCTGAGTGTTTCTAGTATTTTCTGGGTTTTATTTCAGATTTCCCAAATCTACAGTTTTATGATACTCAAGTTCAATCTACCCTTTCCATCTCCACCATAGTAAGTAAATTGATTACAGATACGTACAAGTCACCAATCACCTGTGACCAAACATCACACTCCAGATTAAGTCTCATGTAGCCATTTACATTACATAACAATGATGACTGATAAAAATTGCTATAGATATACCTACAATAGTGAACAGCTATCAGACAAGGCCCATAGGCAGGAATTCACCATACCTTGCAAAAATAAATCCTGGTGCAACACCTTCCTTTCAGTTTGGTGAAAGAGTACTGTCCTGGTCTGTTTTGTGACAGGAATAATACGGTCCTGACAAGTACAGCCCAGGTGCCCACATTTCTAACATCATATGAGACTAACATACACCAACATCACACTACCTGTGAGTGTAGTGGCCATTACTGAGGGGAAGGTGCTGGAGAAGCTGAAAGGCCTGAAGGTGCATAAATCACCTGGACCAGATGGACTACACCCCAGAGTTCTGAAAGATTGTGGAGGCACTAGTAGTGATCTTTCAAGAATCACTAGAGGAGGATCCCAGGGGACTGGAAAATGACAAATATAACACTCCTGGCAAAAGACAGGAAATTATAGGCCAGTTTGCCTGATGTCAGTGGTTGGTAAGATTTTAGAGTTCATTATTAAGGGTGAAATTTCGGGGTACTTGGAAGTACATAATAAAATAGGATGAAGTCAGCATGGTTTTGTTAAGGGGAGATCTTCCCTGACAAATCTGTTAGAATTCTTTGAGCAGGTAACAAGCAGGTTAGACAAAGGACAGTCCATGGACTTTATTTACTTGGATTTTCATAAGGCCTTTGACAGGGTACCACATACGTGGTTGCTAAACAAAATAAGAGCCCATGGTGACACAAGAGACTGCAGATACTAGAACCTGGAGCAACACACAAAGCACTGGAGGAACTCAGCAGATTAGGCAGCATCTATGGAGGGAAATAGACCAATGTCTCGGGTCATGTCAGTCCCAGGTTTGATGAAAGATCAATGATCTGAAACCTTAATTGTTTCTCTCTCTAATGAAGCTGCCTGGCATGCTGAGTATTCCCAATATTTTCTGTTATTAATTACCCTCCAATCAGCCTTGTCGTAAACAGGCAGATACAAAGTAGCAATGTTAAAAGGCAGGCTGACCCCAGGTAACAAAACGGGTTCTGTTTTTACAGATGTCCTTAAATCAATTTTGTCCATAAAAAAATCACTCAATATGGTAACCATACCACCACAGTAAAAAGAGAACTGCTGGAGGAGCTCAGCAGGTCAGGCCACATCTGTGGAGGGAAATGGACAGTTGACATTTTGTAATTGTAATGAATAGCATCATAAATACACAAGACTGATAATAAAGAATAATTACTAAAAGTGGAGAGAGGAAACTAGTTCTACCATTCATAATAACACGTCAGACTTTTGAACTTAATAATATTATGAGAGCTTGTTCATATCAATCCAGATTCCCATAATTTCATACAATGAATCACGAATGTCTGCTGAGAACAGATTTTAACAGTACAATTGACTGGCAGTAAATGATGCACTTTCAATAATAGAAGTCCTTAAACACCTTCCATGAATGCAGCTCCAAACTTGTACATCTTTCTGCAAAGTGGTCAATAATTTTCAAACACAAGAATATTACTCCACTCAGTGGCACAGTTGCTCCTATTGCAACTCTGCCCTAGGAAAGGACCACAGTATGGAAGTCCCAGTTTATCCTTTCTTAGAAAATCTGTCCATTTTGAACCATTTGAAGAACAGCCAGGGAGGACATGGCTACTTTCCACTAAAGCCCCAGAAAACCATGGAGCTTTACGATTGTGGCTCACTTCACAAATGTGTTTCCTCAACACTCCTTCAATGTTATCTAATACCTGCCCAAACAGCTATACCTAAAGCTACTAAGTGGATTCACAGTGTCAACGTGCACTTTAACCTGCTGCTCAAATAGATACATGCAAGTTGATAACAGCTGCAGCAACCAGAACTGAATATAGCAACTGAAGTCCAAGGGAACCAATAATTTATAACACTGCAAGATTACATTATTATGGCATAATGTCAACTTAATAGTTATTGTGGCAATGAGGGAAACAAGGCAACCAATTTATGCAACAAAAACAGACGGCAATATGGTACAATCTGTTGTCTGTGAAATTTCATATACTTCCCATATTTCCTTATAATATAGGAGGTCATTTGGGCCAATGAAATTTATGACGGTTTAATGAACAATCCTCTTCTGCCACTAATTTTCCCTGTAATCCCTTCTCCCACCCCCATAATTCCTCCTTGATTCTACCCCTCATCTACACACTAGGCACAATTGAGAATGGCCAATTAACCTACCAACCCACACATCTTTGCAATATGGGAGGAAAAGGGAGGAAACCTATGCAGTCACAGGGAGTACACGCACTCTACACACAGACAGCAGCTGAGTTGCTGGATCTATGAGGCAGCACCTCTATCAGTTGTGTCACTGTGTCTGCCCATAAAAGTTAGTCAGTACAACATGGAATCTCCAACCAGACCACGTTGGAACACTATTGTTAGTGTTTTCCCTGGCAGATGATAATCCCTGTATTATTACCTCCTGGGTTGCTTTGGTCTATCAATTAAGTTTCATTCCAATATATATACACTGATTCATGCTTTATTTTCAGTACCAGCATTTCCAAAGGAATGGTAAAGGTCTTACTATAATCCAAGTACATAACACATATGTTCAGAGCCATCAAGCTCCTTTTCTCAACCTCAAAATTATACAAAAATAAATTAAGAGTGTTGTGGCCTCTTCTTGATGGCTATCCTTTGTTTACTTTTACCTTGACACTCCATTAGATTAACTTTAGTAAACTTTCCATTATATACTTTCGAATGAACACCAACTCAGTGACCTGCTAAATATGCCAACATATAAAAACAGAAAAACAATAATGACAGTATTGGCAGAGGTCCAGTTAATGTTAAATATTCAGGATTTTTTTTGTTAAAACACAGACAGAATTTCATGCATTTTAAAGGGGACAACTGATATTTTTTTTCAAAATGCAGTCTTTTTTTAAGTGATCAGAACTCATCCTGTACATTCAGAGAGCCTGTGATGGCCTGGCCAGGTAACCTCACTTCCACTTCATCTAGTACAGAAACACTGTATTCATCCCAGCCAGTCCATACCAGCATTAATACTCCACTTGAGTCTCTTCTCATCTTTCCTCACTTAAAACTATCAACCCTTTATTTTTTCTCCTTCTTCCTTTTCCTGCATTCCCTTAAATGCATTTTTATTACTCACTTCAATCACTCCCTAGGTAACAAGTTCCACATTTCCTCCAGTCTTTGGATAAAGTAGCTTTGCCAGAATTCCCTATTGTATTCCTTAATGACACTACAATGGTCTCTAGTTGTGCTTTATTTCCACAAGTGGAAACATTCCTTCTGTATTCAATCTATCAAAATCTTTCAAAGATCTTTCTAAGATACCCTCAGCCTTACTTTGTCAAGAGAAAAATTGTACCACTTTTTCTGATAATGTATACCCTCACATTTTTGGTATCATCCTTTGAAATCTTCCCTACAGCCTCTCCAGTGCCTCTCTACCCTCTTATATAGCAACCAGAACTATATGTAATAATCTAAGCATGACCTAACTAAGACTTAGTGCAGTTTTAGCATAAATCCCCTACTTTTCAAGAAATAAATCCCAGAACTTTATGTTTTTAAACCTGTGGTGCAGCTTAGCGATTGGTGTATTTGTACTCCAAAATCCCATTGCCCCCTACCTTCCATAGATTCACAGCTTCCAAGCAATAAGTGACATCACAATTCTTTCAATAAAATAGACGTAATATTTATAAAAACATTTGTCCTTTTTGCTTATTAATGACTTCTTGTAACCTGTTGCAGTCCTTAACTTTGTCTTCCTCTCCCCTCCCCACTCCAATTTGGTATCATTCACAAATTTTTTAAAAAGTGGTTTTGATTGCAGAGTCTAAATCATTACAGTAAATTGTAAATAGCAGTAGTCCCAGGACTGATCACCAATATCCATTTTTCGCATTGCTGCTTTCCACTCACACTTTCTGCTTTTTTGTTTTGAAATCACCTGGCAATTCTATTCTACTACTTCCACCCCACCCCCCCCCCCACCCCCCAACTCTAGTTTATCTGACCTTAAATATTAGTCTGCTTTGGAGTACCTTAGAAAAAGGTCTTTTGAAAATCCATCTAAATTGCATGCAAATTCTATCTGTTACCACTTCAAAAATTCAATAAGATTGTTCACACAAAATTTTCCTTTTTAAAGCCATGCTGACTATGCTTTATTATACTCTTCATTGTGTTTTTCTTTATTATTTTCTCCTTAAGTAGAGATTCCATTATTGTTTCCACCACCAAGGTTAAGGAGAATGATCTATAATTCCTTTAGCGTTTTCTATTCCCCTTCTTAAATATAGGTGTTATTTATTGACAACTTCCTGGGAAATATCAAAAACATGCACTATGCCCCTACTATCTCTTCCCTACATTCTTCTAAAATGTTCTGATGCAATCCATCCACACCAAGAGTTTTATCCAAGTTTCATTAGCTTATTTCTATTTTAAATGCACTCAGCTCAACACCTAGCCTCATGTCCCTCTCTTCCATCACCCCAGAGAATACCAAACCGAGGCGATTTATTTCTGCCATTTCCGTTTATCTCTGGAATTATCCCGTCCATGCTTTAATGGCCCTGTTCCAAGTACAGATTTCCATTTCATAGAGTTATAGAATTGTTCAGCACAGGAAACAGGCCACATCTCCTCCATACCAAACATGATGTTCATTTACACTAACCCCATTTGCCCGCATTAGGCCTTTCCCAAGTATCTGTCCAAATGTCTTTTAAACGTTGTAACTGATCTACCTCTACCACCTACTCTGGCTGCTCATTCCAGATAACCACCACACTCTGTGTGAAAAACTTCTCCCTTAGATCTCCTTTAAATTTCTGTCCTCCCACTTTTAACCTGTGCCCTCCCGTTCTAGACTCTCCTGCCCTGGGTAAAAGACTTGACCATCATCTATCATATCTTAATTTTATAAACCTATACAAGGTCACTCCTCAACCTCCTATGTTCTAGTAAGAATAAACCCAGCCTATTCAATTGCTCCTTGTAACTATAGCCCTCCACTCCAGCAACTCTCTGTTGCTACCACAACCTTTTTATACTGTGGTGACCAGAAATGTACACAATACTCCAACTGTGGTCTAATCAATGATTTTTGCTGCTGCAAATTTCATACTGACATTATCTTTAAAGTATTTTAGTATTTTGTTCAATGTTCCTTGATAATTTAATTTCATAGATCCTTTTCCTGTCCCTATTTTTGATCTCCCCTAGTCCTTCTTACCATGCACCACTCTCCTGTCTTTGTACTTTATGTATGCCACTCTTCTTGTCTTCAGTTGTTCCTTTGTATATATTCATCTATGGGGTCTCTTAATTGTTTAATGTGATTTTCCTTTTACGGAATATATTTCTCCAGTACTCTGTTGGAACATGTTTAAGTGTTTCCCATTGTTGTTTGCAATATTGCTGCTCCTTTAATCTTCCTAAGTTCTTATAATAAAGAAGAATATATTATGAGTGCCTATAGAGATAGTAATGTCATTCAAAAGGTAATTGTATAAGGATTCTTTTTTATAGAAGAATTTAAAAGGATATGAGGAAATAGCTCGTAAATGAGGTCAGAGTAGAAAAAGAAGCATGATGGGACATACAGTTTCCCTCTTCACTGTAACTTCTATAATTTCCTTCAAATCATTGTGCAAAATTTTCAGTTCACTCAGGACCAAAAAAAAAATCAATCTTCACTACACTAATCACTTGCAAAATGAGCCTCATGGCTGTCCATCAAAAAGAGCAAAAGGATAAAGAAACTGTAACCACATGCCAAATCTTAAAACCTAACAGCCCATCCCCTATGCTCTCCCACTTGCTACAATGGGCATCGACTCTAAAAACAAATGCAAGCATCACCCAAGCTGCAGAAAGTTTTGAAGCTTAAAAATTTAAATTTTTAAGAGCAGAATGATATTTTGGCCAAGTAAATGATGAGGTTGAGAGAAAGTCTCAAGAAGTATACTTCTACCACCCCCACCCCATAGATCAATGCCCTCAAATCAAATATTCAGTTTGGAACACTTCAACAGCAAACCCAATTTATTGTCACAGGTGGTGGTTAAAATGTTTGGATAAGGTAGATATGGAAAGTCAATAAAGAACTTTTCCTTGATGGGATAACCAAGAACAAGGTAAGAATCTTAAAAATTAGAGCAAAACTATTTAGAGGCACAATCAGGAAGCAATTTTCTATAAAGGGTAACAGAAATCAAACACATCCCCCAAAATCCAAAGGGATACTGGATCAATACAAGTTTTCAAGATAGAAATTCTTATGTAGGGCTAGGATATCAAGGGAAATGGAGCTAAGTGGGTGAATGGAGCAGGGGTGCATAGAGCGTATCACCTATCCAAATTAATTCTAAAAAATCACATTACAAGAGTATGCCCTGTTACTTTATATCAGATACCAGAAGACTCCTGATCTCAAGTTTGATTTGCTTTATTATTGCTGCAGGACTTTGCTGTTATTACCATTCATAGTTTTCCAAACCCAGTACATTAACAGTGCAAACTACAACAAAAATACAGCAATTTTCCTATCAATGCTGCTCAAGGGCAAACTGCACCTTCCTATTTTGTGAAATTTACTTTAAATATAAAGCAAGAGATTAGTAATCACAAGGAGTCATTGGAAGACAGCAAAGCAGGAACTCTATACACAGAAGTTGCTTTTAGCATAGAAATTGATGGGCAAAATGACGAAGACTGATAAAATATTTATTGAACAGAAAAGCAGAAATCTAAGTAATAAAAACAGAGCTGAAAAGTTAATCAAATACAGTATAGACACAGAAAACAGGAAAAAACGCAATATGGAAACAAAAGTAATGAGGTCTTGAGTTTCATTATATGCAGGCTCAAAGTAAAACAGAAGTGCACATTACTTAACAACTTGTTACAATCTGGACTGCACACTCAAAAGTAAAGTGGAAGCAAATTCAATTATTACTTCCAAAATGGAAATATTGGCACTTCTTTGGGGGGCAAAAAGCAGAGGGGTGGGCCAATAGGGTTGTTCTTCAAATGAGAATAGGTTTAAGGCAAGTTAAAGGGGGTAGGTTAAAAACAAGATGAAGTTAGAGAAGAGCTCAAATTTCCAACATAGGTATATGGAATGAGCTGCCAAAGGAAGTGGTAGAGACAGGTACAATTACAACTTTTAAATACATTTGGACAGATTCGTGGATAGGAAAGGTTTAGAGGGATAAAGGCCAAATGTAGGGAAATGGGACTAGCTCAGAAATATCTTGGTCGACATGGATGGGTTGGGCCGAAGGGCCCATTTGCATGCTGTATGACTTTTGTCCTTCACTCAGTCTTTGGAAAGGGGGTCAAATGCGCAAAATATCTTAATTAAAGGCTAAAAGTAAATCAGAAGCCTGTGTTGCAAATATTTAAACCAGTTGATTTTGGTGCCCTGACTTAAGTATTCAGCCATTTCAGACAAATGAATGGTTCTATTTAATTCTACACTCCAAGTTATTTTGCATATGTAAAAATATATTGTGTCCAAAAGCACACAAAAACATACATGCTGTTCCAGCACTTGATTTAATATTCATTTAATGATCCATCAAGAGTTATTGGCTTGCAGCTCTACCTGCATCTGAACTTTAAGTATTCTCTCCAATGCAATAGACTATAACTCATTCATTCTTATGAAGTAAATAACAAAACATATTTCTAGAATATATATGAAACTCTCTATCACAAGACAAACCTCTCACTCTAACAATAAATCCCATTTGGCTCTACTTTGGTAAATGCTCCAGTTCAATCGTAAATATCATCAGTCGTACCAAAAATGTTCCTAAATTTAACACAAGTTTATGATCACGTAATAATGTATTGCCCCTACAATCAGTCTCTAAATCGAGACACAGACAAAAGAACCACAGCATGATCCAGACATGTAGACTGTTAAAATTCAACTTATCTTCATGAACAAAGTAGAACAAAAAATTTAGTTACGGCTCCAATAAACAAATGATATGCTCTCATTCTTGCTACAGTTAAATATCACTCCTGATAGTTAACTGTAAGCAAGAATGAGAGTATATCACAAAGGCTGTTTAAAAATACATCAACCTAAACATATTCTTTGAAATAGTAGTAACATGTCCAGCATATAACAAATAGACTTAGGAACATGCATCAATGAAATATTGTTAAAACATTTTTAATTTTAAGCCGTAAAAATGATTTCTTCAGTTCTTGTACTAATTTTCTTGCCCTTACTGACAGAAAGATTGTAGTAACTCAAAACAATGGCTAACACTACTAAATATTTTACACTTCTCTTGCATGCCTAAGATAGATAAATCTAACTAAACAAGTTCAGTAAAAATAAAATACCCCCTACTATTTTTTCCTCAGAATTTTGCACCCTGCTTGGATGACAAGGTAGAAAATATTTTGGAGCACAGCCTGAATCTCATGCAAACATCTAACAATGAAGTGCAGATCCAGAGACACGGGTGTACTTTTATTCGCCCAAACAAGCAATTTCTTTCAGTCCTGATGAAGAGTCTCGACCTGAAACATTTACTATTTATTTCCCTCCATAGATGCTGCCTGACCTGCTGAGTTCCTCCAGCATTTTGTGTGTGTTGCTCCAGATTCCAGCATCTGCAGAATCTCGTGTCTCAATTTCTTTCATATGGCTTCTTAACATGCCAAACCCAGAATTGACCATCTTTCCATGCAGATACAAGGCATGCCCATTGTATGGTATAAGTATTCCAAGATACAATGGTCTAGTTAGCACATAGAATTTTCTTGTGTTAATGTCACAATCATATGGAACACACGCCAATATAGAAAAAACATTACAACGTGATATTCAACATACTTCAAAAGTTTTGGTTTTATTCACTACAGCAACAGAATTTACATCTGGAATGTAAAGCTAGCATCAGTAATGGTGATCACTTAACCACTATATTGTCCTAAAAATCCATCTGGCTCTTTAATGTGCATTCTGTTGTCCATATCCAGCTGGCATACATATGTAGGCATATGCCAATATAGTTTAGTCTTAACTGCTGTCTGAAATGGCCAAGGAAGCCACATAATTCACCACATGGACAGCTGTCGTTCAATGAGGCCAATTAGCACCATGATCTCAAAAGGAAGGATTAGCAATGATACCCAAATCCAGCAAAAGAATAAAAAAATGCTTGTATACAGTAACTATCTGGTTACTGGAAGGATCGGTGCTTGGGCCTCAGCTATCTATAATTTGTATCAATGATTTTGATTACATCAATTCCTCACTCTACATTTCCATTCAGCAACGGGACAAACCACAGATCAAACAGGAATATAGAACAGAAGTCAGGAGGGGCAATGGTGCCTGAAAATTAACTGATGAAAATGTAACACAGGACTACATACAAGTTAAACAGTAGAAGCAAGCAAGCAATGAAAATACAAACCAATCCCATAACTAATGGCCCCAATCAAAACTGTGAAGGCAGCGGTGTATGGTTATAGACAATCAAGCAGCTAATGAGAGGAATGACTTCATGAATGCCCCCATTCTCAGTGATGGTGGAGCACTGCAAATGAGTGTAAAAGCCATAGCTGAGTAGTTTTTTTCTTCTAAAGTACCAAGTAGATAATCTACCTTGACCTCTTCCTTAGGTCTCCACCATTACAGAAGTAAGTCTGCCGCAAAGGCTAGGTGACGCAATAACATTCCATTATTAGTACTGAGCACATGCTTAATAAGTAGCCAGATCTCCAGCCAAGCTGCCCATGTATAACTTCTACACTGCCATGTATCAAAAAAAGCAAGAAACTTCCCAGCCATGTCCTGTCCACAACCTGCTATTCATATCCAATCTGTAAAATTAGCATTCCGACTACACTTAACCATCAAAGTGATGGAATTTGTTGTCAACAATTCACGCACCAATAACCTGCACAGATACTCTGTTTGGATTCTGCCAGGACCACTTGGCTCCAGATCACCTTAAAACAGTCATGGACAAGGGTTGAATTCCTGAGCAAAATGGGAATAACTCAACTTAATATCAATAAGCTTCAGTAAAACAGTAAGAATTAAAGTAAAACTTTCCTTTGATCCAAGTCATAATCACCATAAATGGTGGTTGCAGCCAAGGTCAATCAACTCAGCTCCAGGATATCACTGCAGGAGTTCATCGTGACAATGTTAAAGACACAACCACCTTCAGCCTTATTTTCCATTTTCTTTTACCATAAGATCAGAAATTGGTTTGACTGCTGATAATTGCACAATGAACAATTCCATTCATAACATCAGATAATAAAGAAGCCCATGACTACACGTAGCAACTCCTGGACAATTTTTAGGCATAGGCCAGTTAGTGATAATTAAGATACACAGACACAGACACACACACACACACAGACACACACACACACACACAGACACACACACACACACACACACACCAGAGAATAACCATCTCCAATGAGTCTAAACACCTCCCTTTTATATTCAATGACATCACAGATTTTCCTATCATTAACGTCTTGAGAATCTTCATTGGCCAAAACTTTAACTAAACTTGCCACATAAAGATTTGGAATTATATTCTGAACACAAGTGAAACTATTCATTCAGTTGAGAAGTATAGATTTGGGCAGTGCCTTAACAAGTAAATCTCAAAACAAGCAATATCAACTAACCATGAATAAATCTTGCACAAGTGTATTGTTCCAAAATTGACACATCCGTCCTCAATATACATTGGGCAAATCTGCCTTGATAGGAATCAGGAACCAACTTAAATGGAAGTGATTTCACATTGACAAGAGGGATATTAGTACAAAGTTTACAGATCTGCTACTAGATTCTACCACTGCATTCCTAATATTCTGACAGTTTTGGGACTATGTGGCACAACAAACAACATGTGCAACGGTATTCCAAGGCAAGTTTGCATAATATGCTGAAACTTGCATATTTTGGAATGAAAATCCTTAAATAAGATCAGAGCAACTTTCTGTGTCTTCTCTACACTGAGAGACTACTAATATTATCTCTTTCAGTAGTTTGTATTGGTCCTCTCATGCTACTAGAAGTAGGTATCTATTGTTTTCTGCATGAAAAAGCAAACTTGGCATGCATGCTGCTTGAGTAATTGCCTGCAGGCCCAGTACAAGATATACATGTATCATGGCTTTGCTGGCTGACATAAATTGACAGCCACTGCTGCAGCAGACACACACTACCAACAAGCAGAGCCACCATTCAAGGGGATATAGAGAGAGTGCATGCGGTACTGACAACTGTGACAATTCATTCATACAAGTTATGAGGAGCCCTTTTGAGGATCTCTTGGCACGCCAAAGATCCAAATATACACTTGTCAGTAGGCTGACAATCAATTGGTGAACATCTTCCAGAGCAAATGGTAAATAGAGTCTGTTTAGAGTTAAGGTAGCTCCCAGATAACAAACCTGAATACGATTTATGACACAATTCATTTTGTGATAACTAAAACATTACTGTAAAGTTTAACAGGTTTATTTGGAATAAATCAGGATTCATTTTTAAGGAATGATGATATAATAATTTTCTTTACTTATTTTGAGATCTGGCTGTCAATGGCAAGGCCAGCATTGATTACGCATCCTAACTGCCCTTGAGGTGTCAGTGAGACGCCTTCTTAAACCACTGCCTCTCCTTGTGGTCAAGGTGTTCCCACAAGGCTACTGGAGAGAGAGTTCCAGATATGGACACGCTAATGATGAAAGGTTGACAATATACATCCAACTCAGGGTGGTGTGCAGCTTAAAGGGCAACCAAAAAGGAGTTCTTCACCAATGCACCTGCCGCCCTTGTCCTCCTCACTGGTAGAGGTCATGTTTTTCGGTGCAAATCTTGGAGTAACCTAGGTGAGTAACTGTAGTGTGTTTTATAACAGGTACGCCTGCAACCATTGTGCACTAGTAGTGGAGGAATGAATGCTTGAATGCCTAATGGGATGCCAATCAAGCAGGGCTACTTTTACCTGGATGGTGTCAAACTACCTGAGCGTACAAACCTAGGCAAGTGAAGAGTATTCCACACTCATTCATGTTCATGACTTGATCTTTATAGATGGTGGAAAGGCTCTGGGATGTCTAGAGTTCATCACTTGCCACAGGATATAGAGCCTTTCGCATGTTCTTGTAATCATAATGTTCATGCAGCTGAAATTAAAACAGAAAATGCTGGAAATGCTCAGCAGGTCTGGCAGCACCTGTGGAAAGGGAAATAGAGTTAATGTTTCATGGCAAAGACCACTCATCAGAAAATACTCAAAAGCCTTCAGTTCTAACAAAGGTTTTTCAACCTGAAACATTAACTCTGCTTTGCTTTCCACAGAAGCTGCCTGATCTGCTGAGCATTTCCAGCATTTTCTATTTTCATTTCAGATTTCCAACATCTGCAATTTTTTTGATTTTTATTCATGCAGCTTGTCCAGTTGAGCCTCCGGTCAATGGTGATCCTTCAAGTGGTTGATGGTGGGGTTTAAGTGAAAGTAACACCATTGAATTTCAAAGTTAGGTGGTTGGACTCTCTTTTGTTGGAGATATTTCATTGCTTGTAACTTTTGTAGCACAAATGCTACTTTCCACTTAGCCTCAATGTTCTTGGATTTGGTGCACATTCGCATGGGCTGCTTCAGTTGCTAAAAGGCTGAATTGAAGATATTGAACACTGCACAATCAGCGAAAGTGATAAAAGGAAGTTCAGTGATGAAGCAGCTACAGATGGTTGGACCCTAGGACACTCCCCCAAGGAATTTTTGTAGTGATGTCTTGGGCTGGAATGACTGACCTCAGACAATCATAATAATCTTCCTCTGTGTGAAAAATGACTTGAACCATATAAATGTTTTCTCTTTGATGTCCACTGAGTTCAGTTTTACCAGGGCTCCTTGGCATCAAGGGCAGTCTCTCACAACTTACCTCTGGAATTCAGCTCTTTGATCTATCCTTGGTTGTGCTGTGGTCCAGATGTGGTGATTCTGGCAAAGTCCAAACAAGTCATCAGTGTGCAGGTTATTGGTAAGCTAGTGCCGCTTGATATCACTGTCAATGACATCTTACATTACTTTGCTGAAGGTTGAGTGAGTGTAGACTGATTGGGCGATAAGTAGCCCAGTTTGGATTTGTCCTACAGCTTGTAGACAGGACATACCTGGGCCAGTTTCAACAATGCCTGACAGACACCAGTTTTGAAACTATACAGGAACAACATGAATGGAAACACAGCTAGTTCTGGAGTGCACATGTTCAGTAAGACAGCTGGGATATTTCCCAGCTCCATAGCATTTGGAGTATCTAGTGTTTTCTGCAATTTCCTGATTATCACATGGAAGGATCACAAGAGGAAGACAAAGTAGACCATTTATTCAGCACTTCTTGTTGAATATGAGAGTGAATGCTTAACCCCTTCTTTAGCACTCATATACTGGGCCCTGCCATTAATGAGGAATTCCTCCTCCTGTGGATTCTACCATATCCACCATATTTCATGACCCAATATGGTAGAATTTAATGCCCTAATCTGATCCAGTAGATTGAGTTCACTTAGCTCTGGCTACAGAATGCTGTTTTTGCTGCTTAGTCCTGAGTTGTAGCATCTCTAGGCTGTTAACTCATAATTTTTAAGCATGTCTAGTGCTGTTCTGGCATGTTCTTCCGCTCTCTTCACTGAACCAGTGTTGATCCCTTAGCTTAATAGTAATGGGAGAGTGAGGGATATGCCAGGCTATGAGGCTAGATTGTAGTGGTGTTCATTTCTGCTGACAACAATAGTCCACAGTGCCCCATGGATGCCCCGTTTTGAGCTGCCAGATCTGTTCTGTGTCTATTCCATTTAGCATAAAAATTTAGTGTCACACAGCAGAGGGTGTCCTTAGCATGAAGATGGGACTGTGGTGGTAGACATTTCTACAAATGGACAAATGCAACCATGTGCAATTTGCCTCCAATGTGCCTTGTAACATTTGGCCAACCTGACTGGTATATTTCAATTGCTCATCACAAATGTTAAATTCAATGTAGTTATTAAAGAAGCATCTTCATAATCATTTAACTAGGAATGACAGTGCAGTGGGTGTATTACCTGGGAAGGGAGAAACCGGTGAAATAATTCTAGACACTTCTTGAAAGTGCTCTCTGCCGTTATCAGAGAAACGGTATTAAAAGTGACATTGCTACCATAATAAACATATAAAAAAATTAAACTTACAAAATCAAACTTTTCAAAAGTCCTTCACTTAACTGTTTAAAATCCCTGCCAATTTTCTCCTGTCATTGAGTCTATAGCTCAACTTCTGTTCACAGATGACATTACCTTCTCTGCTGATATAGAAGCTAAACAAATTAGTATATTACGTGCATCAATCATTACTCATCATAGCACTTTCAACTGAGTCACAAGGTTGAGGGTTCAAGACAAACTTCAAAGACAAGTACAAAATCCAAGCTTTAAAAAACAGCATTTGAAATTTTAGCTTAACAAACAAAATTTTACACTGTGTATAGAATCTGGGTTGTTTGTATAAATGTATGGGCGTGGAACTTAAGGAGTTTAGCACAGCATGACTTTTTCCACTCTCTGGAATGGCTGTGCAAGCTTCCACAGACAATTGTTACAAGCAAGAAACCAGTCAATCACTTGACACAATGTTTAGCGAGCTAGCAGCTTTAAAGCCAAGGTCACCCTTTTACAGCCAATATCAAAAACACCACGTTCAGCATTTCAAAAGTCCCAAAAACATAGTATCACAGTTCAACAATCACCACTAATATTACATTGCCAATAAGCAACTTCAGCCAAGAGACACAGATCAATCTAATACAAGACTTTCCTGATGGGTACCACTTTAATAAGTACATCAATTCGTAATTAATTAAATCTGTTTGGGATTGTACGGGATGGCATGAACCTATTTTGAAAACTGTTCTTATAGTCAGAGTTATACAGCACAAAAACAGGCCCTTCAGCCCAACTCATCCATCCTGACCAAAGTGTCCACCTGAGCTAGTACCATTTGACTGTGTTTGGCCCATATCCCATCTAAACCATTCCTAATGATGCACCTGTCCAAATGTCTTTTAAATGTTGTAATTGTACCTGTCTCTATCACTTCCTCTGGCAGCTCTTTCCATATATACAACAGCCTCTGTGGAAAAAGTTGCCCTTCAGGTCCCCTTTACATCTTTCCTCTCTCACTTCAAACCTATGCCCTCCAGTTTTAGGCTCCACTATTCTGGGAAAATGAATGTAACCATCAAAACCTTATTTGTGCTCCTTATAATTTTATAAACATCTGTAAGGTCACTCCTCAGATTCCTTCAGTGAAAGGGCTGGATGGCTAGGAATCTGTCAAATGTGTTCAGGAAAGTTTTCTAAATCAATATATTGAGGTACCAACGAGAGAGAATGCAATACTTGATCTCCTATTAGGGAACCAGACAGGTCAGGTGACAGAAGTATGTGTAGGGGAGCATTTTTGGGTCCAGTGACCATAATGTCATTAGTTTCAAGTTACTTATGAATAAGGACAGGTCTGGTCCTTGAGTTGAGGTTGTAAATTGGAGAAAGGCCAATTTTGTGGAAATGAGAAAGGATCTAGGAAGAGTGGATTGGGATGAGTTGTTTTCTGGCAAGGATGTGCTCAGTAAGTGGAAGGCCGTCAAAGGCAAAATTTTGAGAGTACAGAGTTTGCATGTTCCTGCCAGGATTAAAGGCAAAGTTAAAAAGCATAGGAAACCTTGGTTTTCAAGGGATATTGGTGATCTGCTTAAGAAAAAGAGAGAGGTGTATAGCAGGTATAGGCAACTAGGAACAAATGAGGTACTTGAAGAGTATAGAAAAAGTAAGAAAATACTAATAAACGAAATCAGGAAAGCAAAAAGACGTGAGGTTGCTTTGGCAGATAATCTGAAGGTAAATCTGAAGGGTTTCTACAAGTATATGAAGAATAAAAGGGTAGTAAGGGACAAAATTGGTCCCCTAGAAGATCAGAGTGGTCGTCTATGTGTGGAGCCTCAGGAGATGGGGGAGACCTTAAACAATTTTTTTACATCAGTAATTACGCAGGAAACGGGCATAGTGGATATGGAAGGAAGGGAAGCAAGCAATAGAGTCATGGAACATATAGAGATTAAAGAGGAGGAGGTGCTTGCTGCCTTACAGCGAATAAAGGTAGATAAATCCCCTGGGCCAGATAAGATATTTCCTCGGACATTGAGGGAGACTAGTGTAGAAATTGCAGGGGCCCTGGCAGATATATTTAAAATGTCCTTAGCCACGGGTGTGGTGCTGGAGGACTGGAGGGAAGCTCATGTTGTTCTGTTGTTTAAAAAAGGATCTAAAAGTAAGCCAGGTAATTACAGGCCGGTGAGCCTGACATCAGTAGTGGGTAAATTATTGGAAGGTGTTCTGAGAGATCGGATATGCAAGTATTTGGACAACCAAGGGCTGATTAAGAATAGTCAGCACGGCTTTGTGCGTGGTAGATCGTGTTTAACGAATCTTGTAGAGTTTTTCAAGGAGGTTACCAAGAAAGTAGATGAAGGAAAGGCTGTGGATGTTGTCTACATGGACTTTAGTAAGGCCTTTGACAAGGTACCACATGGGAGGTTAGTTCAGAAGGTTCAGACACTAGGTATCCATGGAGAGGTTGTAAACTGGATTCGAAATTGGCTGTGTGGGAGAAGACAGAGAGTGGTAGTGGACGACTGTTTCTCAGACTGGAGGCCTGTGACTAGTGGTGTGCCTCAGGGATCTGTGCTGGGGCCATTGTTGTTTGTTGTCTATATCAATGATCTAGATGATAATGTAGTAAATTGGATCAGCAAGTTTGCTGATGACACTAAGATTGGAGGCATTGTGGACAGCGAGGAAGGCTTTCAAAGCTTGCAGAGGGATCTGAACCAAATGGAAGAATGGGCCAGAAAATGGCAGATGGAATTTAGTGCAGACAAGTGTGAGGTGTTGCATTTTGGAAGGACAAATCAAGGTAGGATATACACAGTAAATGGTAGGGCACTGAGGAGTGTGGAGGAACAAAGGGATCTGGGAGTTCAGATACATAATTCCCTGAAAGTGGCGTCGCAGGTAGACAGGGTTGTAAAGAACGCTTTTGGCATCCTGGCATTCATAAATCCAAGTACTGAGTACAGGAGTTGGGATGTTATGGTGAGGTTGTATAAGACATTGGTGAGGCCAACTTTGGAGTATTGCATGCAGTTCTGGTCACCTAACTATAGGAAGGATATCAGTAAGATTGAAAGAGTGAAGAGAAGATTTACTAGAATGTTGCCGGGTCTTCAGGAGTTGAGTTACAGGGAAAGACTGAACAGGTTAGGACTTTATTCTTTGGAGCGCAAAAGAATGAGGGGAGATTTGATAGAGGTTTACAAAATTATGAGGGGTACAGACAGAGTTAATGCGAATAGGCTCTTTCCACCTAGATTAGGAGAGATAAATACGAGAGGACATGGCTTTAGGGTGAAAGGGGAAAGGGTTAGGGGGAACATTATGGGGAACTTCTTCACTCAAAGAGTGGTGGGAGTATGGAACGGGCTGCCATCTGATGTAGTAAATGCGGGCTCACTCTTGAGTTTTAAGAATAAATTGGATAGATACATGGATGGGAGTGGTCTGGAGGGTTATGGACTGGGTGCAGGTAAATAGGACTGGTGGGATAACGTTTCGGCACAGACTAGAAGGGCCGAATGGCCTGTTTTTCTGTGCTGTAGTGTTCTATGGTTCTTGAAGCATGCGCAGATAATGCAATTCAAGAAAATCGCAATATGGACTGTTTTCTAAGAACGCATCCCCGCCCCCCCCACCACACACACACACACACACGCGCGCACGCGCGCAGTGGAGCCTGAATTACCTTTAATGCAATAAAAACATTCCAAGAAACTTCACAGGAACAGAAAACCAGACACCAGAAGTAAAATGTTAGGGCACGTGACCAAAATCTTGATCAAAGAGAACAACTCGAGAGGCATTTACTTTTTTAAGTGCAATGGTCATTCCTACTTAACTTTGAGAAGTTGGTGTTTAGCAACCTTCTTGAAGCATTGCAGCCCTTCTGATAAAGATCCCCCTATAACATTGTTGAGTAGGAGTTGTAGGATTTTCACCAAGCCACAATGAAGGAAAGGTAATTTATTTCCAAATCAGGATGGTGTGCAACTTGGAGGGGAACCTGCAGGTGGTGCTGTTTCCATGCATCTGCTGCCCTTAGCCTTCCTTGTGATAGTGATCATGAGTTTGAGGGTTTGAGTAGCTTAGGCGAGTAACTACAATGTATTTTGTAGATGGCACACACTGCAGTCACACTGATGGTGGAGGGAATGAATGCCAATCAAGCAGTCTTTGTCCTGGATGGTGTTGAGCCTTGAATGTTGTTGGAGTTGTAATCATCCAGGCAAATGTGTATGAGAGCTTGGGTGGGGTGGCAGGGAGGACAGAGGGGTGTGGACAACAAGAATGCTAGAATCAAGGACCTGCACAGCCAAAGATAGTGGTGTCAATAATGGATTGAAAATGTGGGATATGTGAGAGCACAAGGAACAAAACATTATTGAGCTTAGGGTGGTTTGAAAGATAGGGAGACATGAGACTATGCAGGGATTTGACTAAACAGCTGAGAATTTAAAAATCAAAACTGGAGTAGAAACTAATATAGATCAGTGGAACAGAGAATAGAGATAACGGGATTGGGAGTGGTGCTGGTGGCAAAGAAAATCAAGAGAAACTAGTCTTAACACATGGTTCACAACTGTGAACGTCATGTCCAGTGACAAGAATGATTACCTGATTTGTGGCCAAGTCTATTTTGCAAATGGATTATTTTAACTGTATATTGTATAGCTTTATATGAAAACAGCAACAAATGTATTTATTTTGCAGTGCACTGCAAATCCTGTAGCAACTGCAAATGAGCTACGACAAGTGAAAACGAGAATGCAAATCAGGCAATCTACTCCTAAACCTCTGCTAACAGCACCATTACCAGCAGACAACAGAAACATACAAAAGCATAACAAGGATTACCAGCCGACAATTTTCTTCCAAGTGGAGGAATGCCTGTCAGCATATTTTAAGACTCTCAACAGTTACTGATTAGAATTTTCCAGCAGAAACCTGTGTCTAACCACAGCAGCAAGCTCCCAAGTTGCTCTAAGTATTTCTATAGTTACAAAGGGTTGCTGAACTCTAATGTAAAAAGAATAGATTTTTTGACCTTTTATGAGAAATTTAGTAGCTTTGATTTCTAAAGTATGCTCAAAGAAATGTCACCATCTGCTAGAATTTGAGGAGCTGTGAGGAAATTCAGAAGTATTTTTTTAACAAATTCAGAATCTGAGGATTGCATAATACCATAATTACAGGAAAAAATGAAAACCTGGTTGATGTCACAGTACATTAAAGTACAAGTTTATGCAATCCAATATATAAAAAAGTCTGATTTTAGCATGTACTTGCACAAGGAGGTTGAAAACATGTATGTAACCATCTCAAGTCCTGAAAATTTCTATCTAGTGAATTATTTGAGCATACAGAGTGATTTTTTTTTAGAAAAACAGGTTTGGAAGGATAGCATTACAGAAAAAGAATGACTATCCCAAGCATTCACCATCAACACCATGTCCTCCAAGGAAAATCATACTATTCTATCTACAAAATAGATAGATCTACAAAGAACAGTATGGGCTTATTGTACTAAATGGTTTCCCCTCTGTGCTCTCAAGTTTTTACAATATTACAATTTTATAAAAATGTTCCCTTATCACGTCTCCACATCATGCTTAAAACCTCAGTTTCAGTGAAGAGCTAGTGAAGAATTTTTAATCCAGCAAGCTCAGGACTTTTGTGATGTCAGACACAGATTTTCTGTACTACTGAATGTTATTAATACTGCAACACATTTTAAAGACCTTTTTTTAAAAAAAGTTCTGTACAAATGGCTATGAATAGAAAGCTAGCTAAAGGTTATCAAATAATGGATTTTTGGATTAAAGTAATATGAATAAAGTTCAGAGAGAACTGGCAAGTAGGAAGGAAGTGCGGGTACCGAGGCCCAACAAGTCGAAAGAAAATGCAGGAACCATCGACTGGTGGCCCAGATGCTGAACCATCAGGATTTTCAAATAGTCAGATAGCAGATTATCAGAGTTTTGCTGTACTCTTTACTTTTTGCATAAGATTTCCCTAAGACTGCCCAACGAGTGCAGAATTATTAGCAGTTTTGCACAATGGAAACACAAGTAATTTCTCAGCTGCCCAAAGTTCAGTTTGTGTAGGATCTCAGTCGTGGAACCACAATTTTCAACGTGGTTGAATTTAATTCACAGGAGATGAAATGTCAGTGCTTTAAGCCACAATATCACGTCGGCACTGAACTGCATGCAGCCTTTAGTCAGTTTTGATGTCTAAACAATCTGATTTGCTAGAATTTAAAGAGAACAGACCTGGTGGACACAACATTCCGTAGAAGATGTACTGAAACTAACCCTTTGGCCATGTGAAAATTTATATATGTGCTATTATTCAGTTTTAAGTGCAATGTTAAACAATGATTTACATTCTCAGCAATCAACATTTTTTCCCTCATCTCTGTAACCTTCCCCAAGCCTACAAGCTTCAATGCCTGTGGTTCTACATTTCCAGTTGATTGTACATCCCCATCTTCCTTCAACCCCCCCCCACCCCCCCTCCACCATTGGCAACCAAATGGTTCACTGTCAAATGGTTTTGTTGCACTCACTGCCAAGCCCACATGACAAAAAGCCTTTCTTTGATCTGGACACTGCAAGATGTTTGGGGCCCTGTAAGAGGCAAGGGACCTGGCACGAAGAAAAACAATGACATCTGTGGAGCCCTACAGTACTCATCTTTTTTCACTGTCCATCCCACCACCTCTCTGAACTTTGGTCATATTACTTTGATCCAAATATCCATAATTTGATAACCTTTAGCTAGCTTCCTATTCATAGCCATTTGTACAGAACTTATGAAATGCCTTTTAGAAGCACAACTTAGGCTTTCTTGGGGATGGCCCGCAGAGCGAATCATCCCTACAAAAATCACAAAATAGCTTTTCATAAAAATGCTTATTAGTTTATCATTTAGCATTGCATAAATCTGAAATCTCAAGTCATAGAGGTGCCAAATAAATATAAATTGTTGTTGATAACAGATAAAGCACATCCTAGTGTAGCTTTAGAAAGATATTTAGAAAGAGTTCCCCAGATCAGAGAATGGTAACTGGTTATTCTGTCAATAACCATGGAGAACAGGAAAAAATACAAAACCAATTACTCAATACATTTGCCAAAATCTATGTGGAAAATTGGAAATTCAGTTATGCATGACTGCAATTACTCCATTTTCTCAATTACTTGATTGTTATGTGTTTAAATACTGTAACATGCAACGGGAGGTGGGGGGGGGAGCAGGGTGGGAATGCTAGAACTGACCAAGAGGCTAAGTTGAAAAAGTCTGGGCACTCAGCAGGTTCAAATGGAAGAGATTTCAATGATATAAGTGAGAGATTGAGGAGAGATTAGAAAAAAAGAATAAATTTTAAAATCAGAAAAGCATTCAGCACCAAAGAAACACAAATGAGAGTGGAGCTTACACTGTGGTCAGCTAGACCATAGAAGAAGGCAAAACAAACCAACAACAAAAGTGGATTGATAAGTGGGAATCCTTTTGAGCACATCAACATTCTCTGCAACCAGTGCATCACCAAGTACTGCTTGCTACTTCTGGACCTACTTTAATGTGCTATATGTGATAACAACACCACCAATTTGTATTTGTATAGTACCTTTAATATAACAAAAACCCTCTGAGCACTTCAGTGCAGTGTTACTGAAAAAATTACAACATCACACCATGTGAAGTACTACAGCAGACAAGCAATAGCTGGGTTTAAGAGAATGAGAGGCAGCAAGATTCAAGGAATGCTAGAACTGACCAAGAGACTAAGTTGAAAAAGTCTGGGCACTCAGCAGGTTCAAATGAAAGAGATTTCAATGATATAAGCGAGCGACTGAGGAGAGATTAGAGAAAAAAATACATTTTAAAATTAGTGTTTGACTGGGGTCAGTGTGTGTAAGCAAGCACAGGGGGAAGAAGAGAGTGGAACTCAATGCAAGTTAGGCCACGGGGAGCAGAATTTTCAATGAACTTGTTTTATTTTATTCATTCACAGGATGTGGTCATCACTGACAAAGCCGGCATTTATTGCCCATCTCTAAATGCCCTGAAAAATTGGTGGCGAGCTACCTTCTTGAATTCCTTGAGATTGAATGGTATAACTAAGTTACTTTCTGGATTACTTTGAGTTTAATTAAACACACTGCTTGGGTTTGAGTCAACTATTAATCAGCGTGAGCAAGAACAACATACTTCTTTTCAAACAGTAGTGAACTGGGTGGGTCACGATAACTTAGCTGTATCATATGGCATCATTACTGATGCTGTCATTTTATTCCACATCTATGTTACAGTCATACAAAATGTTGGTTTGACTGCTCTTGAGGTATTGTGTGCAGTTATGAGCAGGAAGAATATGACTAAGCTAGAGAGGGTGCAGAAAAGATTCACAAGGATGTTGCCTAGACTGGAGGGCTTGAGTTAAAAGCAGAGATTGGTTAGGCTGGGGACCATTTTCCCTTGAGTGAAGGAGGCTGAGGGCGACAAGAGGTTTATAAAATCATGAAGGGCATAGATAGGATAGATAGTCACGGTCTTTTTCCCAGGGTGGGGGAATTATAAAACTAGAGGGCATAGTTTTAAGGCGAGAGAGGAAAGATTTTAACGAGATCTGAGGGGCAAGTTTTTCCGTACAGAGGGTGATAGGTATGTGGAACAAGCTGATAGAGGCAGGTACAATTACAACTTTTGAAATACATTTGAACAGGTACATGGAATGGAAGGGTTTAGAGGAACATGGGCCAAACACAGGCAAATGGGACTAACATCGATAGGCATCTTGGCCAGTGTGGTCAAGTTGGGCAGAAGGACTCATTTCCGCACTGCACAACTCTAGGATTCCATTTAATTAATGGAATAAGGTCCCTTTCCGTATAGTTAGATTTGAACTCCATCTTTACACTGAGTCCAGCAGCATAACCATGCTGCTACCATTCTTTGTTTTATGGAGTACATAATGAGAAAGGCTTGCCAATAGTAAATTGGAATGAACAGGTGCCAAGGTAACAAAGGCATATCAAAACAGTGATAGATTACGTGCAATGTTACACAAGTGAACTGCTTCTCGATCCATAGATGCTGCCTGATCCACACACTTCTAGCATTTTCCATTTTCCTTTCAGACGTCCAGTCTTTGCAACCTATACTTTTATATATACACAAAGGCATTTTCCACCAAACTTAATCTACGTGATAAAACATTTATGGTTGGGCATCTATTTTTGGTGGCCAATGCTGGCTGAGCATCACAAAACAAGAATACAGGTGTTGGGATCAGAAAAATTTTCAAAGGTAGAGTGATGCTTTGGAGGGATTTCAAGACAAGCATGTTGATTTTTATTACACAAAAAAACCAGTGGAGATCAGCAAGAATGGCATGATGCACAAAGGAGGTGGTCTTGTTCATTAATTAAAAGACCATGTAATAATCTGTTCTCTAAACAACATTCTAATATTCAAATTTGTGAATCATGTTCATATCACTGGGAGTTGCTATATCATGGCTTCTCCCCCGAATTTTGTAAATTCCAGCTTGACTAGTGAGAGTCAGGCCATATCCAATGCTCACGGCAACATTAAGATCTGAAACACAGCAACCACAACAAAATACTTCAAGAATCACTGGGAAAATAACTTACAATAGAAACTGAATCATACACAAAATACCC
Organism: Pristis pectinata; assembly: GCF_009764475.1. Classification (NCBI taxonomy): domain Eukaryota; kingdom Metazoa; phylum Chordata; class Chondrichthyes; order Rhinopristiformes; family Pristidae; genus Pristis; species Pristis pectinata. The sequence goes on from NC_067424.1 coordinate 33,608,183, forward strand.
CACTGTAAAAAACACCTGCAATCACAGTTTATTGGAAAACTCAGGACAGGAAACCTCAATCTGAAATCATCTTCCAGAATGATTCCTCCCCACCTGTATCAAGTTGATATAATTCTTTGGCATACTTGGAATTGGAAGCTTGAGTTACTAAGCAACAATTGAACACTGAACACTTTCATTCCCTCTAGAAATGAGATCAAGGGGTACAAATAAGCTTTCAAAATCTGAGAAGTGTTGATGCAATAAACAGTGAATTATTTCATTAACCAGCAAATGAGTAACCAGAGAACAGAAGGACCTGAAACCATCAACAACCAAAAGCATTCCAGAATAATGAGATCTGAGGAGTTATAAATTAATCCTCAAATCCAGACATAATTCAAATGAGGTACAAGTACGCTGACTGGCCAATTTGCAAAAACTCTGGCTGAGGTACAAAGACAAGTGAAGCACAGAAAGATGAATGGAGTGAAGTGTTACAACTGAACACCTGGCACAAACACAAGGAAATAAAAATCAACAAAAAGTGCTGGAAAAAAAAGGAGTTCTGTGCTTGAGAGTTTCACCTTGCAGGAGTCTAAAAGAGGCACATTTGCAAATTGTTAATAGTTGATTGGCTAAATAACAGCAGCCAATAAAAGGAAGGTAGGTATAAGCTGAGCAGCTATTGTTGGAGTGGAGTGGAGTGTTTGAGGCTTTGGTGACAGGAGGTGGAGGCAAAGGTAAATCTCTGGTAAGTTTCTTTCTTAAAACATAGAAAAACCTACAGCACAATTCAGGCTCTTTGGCCCACAAAGCTGTGCCAAACATGTCCCTACCCTAGAAATTACTATGCTTACCCATAGCCCTCTATTTTTCTCATCTCGATGTACCTATCCAACAGCCTCTTAAAAGGCCCTATCGTATCTGCCTCCACTGTTGCTGGCAGCCCATTCCACACACTCACCACTCTGAGTAAAAAAACTTACCCCTGACATCTCCTCTAATACCTACTCCCCAGCACATTAAACCTATGTCCTCTTGTGGCCACCATTTCAGCCCTGGGGAAAAGCCTCTGACTATCCACCTGATCAATGCCTCTCATCATCTTGTACACCTCTATCAGGTCCCCTCTCATCCTCTGTCACTCCAAGGAGAAAAAGCTGAGTTCCCTCAACCTGCTTTCATAAGACATTCTCTGCATTTCCAAGCAGCATCCTTGTAAATCTCCTCTGCACCCTTTCTATGGCTTCTGCATCCTTCCTGTAGTGAGGTGACCAGAACTGAGCACAGTACTCCAAGTGGGGTCTGACCAGGGTCCTATATAGCTGCAACAATACCTCCCAGCTCCTAAATTCAATTCCACAATTGATGAAGGACAATACACCATATGCCTTCTTAACCACAGAGTCAACCTGTGCAGCTGCTTTGAGCGTCCTATGGACTCAGACCCCAAGATCCCTCTGATCCTCCACACTGTCAAGAGTCCTACCATTAATACTATATTTTGCCATCATATTTGACCTACCAAAATGAAGCGCTTCACACTTATCTGGGTTGAACTGCATCTGTCACTTCTCAGCCCAACTTCGCATCCTATCTATGTCCTGTTGTAACCTCTGACAGCCCTCTATACTGTCCACAACACATCCAACCTTTGTGTCATCTGCAGACTTACTAACCCATCCCTCCACTTCCTCATCCAGGTCGTTTATAAAAATCACAAAGAGTAAGGATCCCAGAACAGACCCCTGAGGTACACCACTGGTCACTGACCTCCATGCAGAATACGACCCTTCAACAGCCACTCTTTGCCTTCTGTGAGCCAGCCAGTTCTAGATCCACATTGCAATGTCCCCTTGGATCCCATGCCTCCTTACTTTCTCAATAAGCCTTGCATGGGGTACTTTATCAAATGACTTGCTGAAATCCATATACACTACATCTACTACTCTCCCTTCAATGATGTGTTTAGTTACATCCTCAAAATTCAATCAGGCTTGTAAGGCAGGACCTGCCCTTGACAAAGCCATGTGACTATTCCTAATTATACCTCTCCAAATGTTCATAAATCCTGCCTCTCAGGATCTTCTCCATCAGCTTACCAACCACTGAGGTAAGACTCACCGGTCTATAATTTCCTGGGCTATCTCTACTCCTTTTCTTGAATAAGGGAACAACATCCGCAACCCTCCAATCTTCTGGAACCTCTCCCGTCTCCATCGATGATGCAAAGATCATCAACAGAGGCTCTGCGATCTCCTCCCTCGCATCCCACAGCAGCCTGGGGTACATCCCATCCGGTCCTGGCGACTTATCCGACTTGATGCTTTCCTAAAGTGCCAGCACCTCCTCTTTTCAGCCTGCTGCAAGGCCTCACTACAATCCCCCAGACGTTTTTCTGTAGTGAATACTGATGTAAAGTATTAATTAAGTACCTCTGCTATTTCTTCTGGATCCATACACACTTTCCCACTGCTGCACATGATAGGCCCTATTCTTTCGCATCTTATCCTCTTGCTCTTCACATACTTGTAGAATGCCTTGGGGTTTTCCTTAATCCTGCCCGCCAAGGCCTTCTCATGTCCACTCCTGGCTCTCCTAATTTCCTTTTTAAGCTCATTCCTGTTAGCCTTGTACTCTTCCAGATCTCTAACATTACCTAGCTCTCTGTACCTTCTGTAAGCTTTTCTTTTCCTTTTGACTAGATTTATTATGGCCTTTGTACACCACGGTTCCTGTATCATCTCGTGATTCCCCTGTCTCATTGGAACATGCCTATGCAGAACTCCAGACAAATATCCCCTGAATATTTACCACATTTCTTCCGTACTTTTCCCTGAGAACATCTGTTCCCAATTTAAACTTCCAATTTCCTGCCCGAGAGCCTCATAATTCCCTTTACTCCAAGTAAACACCTTTCTAGTCTATCTGTTCCTATCTCTCTCCAGTGCTATCATAAAGGAGATAGAATTATGATCACTATCTCCAAAATGCTCACCCACTGAGAGGTCTGACACCTGACCAGGTTCATTTCCCAATACCAAATCAAGCACAGCCACTCCTCTTGTAGGCCTATCTACATATTGTGTCAAGAATCCTTCCTGAACACACTTAAACTCCACCCCATCCAAACCCCTCACTGTCTGGAGATGCCAATCGATGTTTGGGAAATTAAAATCTCCCATCACAACAACTGCTACTATCACACCTTTCTAGGATCTGCTTCCCTATTTTCTCCTCAATATCCCTGTTACTATTGGGTGGCCTATTTTTTAAAAAAAAACACCCAGTAAAGTTATTGACCCTTTCCCGTTCCTAACCTCCACCTACAGAGACTCCATAGACAGTCGCGCCATGACGTCCACCTTTTCTGCTGCCGTGACACACTCTGATCAACAGTGCCACTCCCCCACCTCTTTTGCCTCCCTCCCTGTCCTTTCTGAAACATCTAAAACCTGGCACTAGAGCAACCATTCCAGTCCCTGAGCCATCCAAGTCTCTGTAATGGCCACCACATTGTAGCTCTAAGTATTTATCCAAGCTCTAAGCTCATCCACCTTGTTCACAATATTCCTTGCATTAAAATAGACATCTCAAACCGGTCTGAGCATGTCCCTTCTCTATCACCTGTCTATCCTCCCTCTCGTACCTACTATTAGCTTTCTCTATTTGAGGGCCAAACACCCCTTCCCCAGTCTCTCCAGTTCAGATCCTACCCACCAACAAATCTAGTTTAAACTCCCCCCAGTAGCCTTAGCAAACCTCCCTGCCAGGATATTGGTCCCCCTGGGATTCAAGTGCAACTCGTCCTCTTTGTACAGGTCATACCTGCCCCAAAAGAGGCCCCAATGATCCAGAAATCTGAATCCCTGCTCCTTACTCCAATCCCGCAGCCACACATTTAACCTCCTCCTCATTCTATTCCTATATCCACTGTCACTTGGCACAGGCAGTAATCCTGAAATTACTACCTTTGAAGTCCTGCTTCTCAACTTCCTTCCTAACTCCCTATAGTCTTTTTTTCAGAACCTCATCTTTTTTCCTACCTATGTCAGTGGTACCAATATGTACCACGACCTCTGGCTGTTCTCCCTCCCTCTGCAGGATATCTTGGACATGATCTGAAACATCCCGGACCCTGGCACCTGGGAGACAAACTACCTTCCGAGTTTCTCTCCTGCGTCCACAGAATCGCCTGTCTGCCCACCTAACTATAGAGTCCCCTATCACTACTGTCTTCCTTTCTCCTTCCCTATCCTTCTGAGCCACAGGGCCGGAGTCTGTGCCAGAGACACTGCCACTGTTGCTTCCCCCAGGTAGGGTGTCTCCCCCAACAGTACTCAAACAGGAGTACTTATTGTCAAGGGGTTACAGCCACAGGGGTACTCTCTAGTACCTGACTCTTCCTCTTCCCCTTCCTGACTGTGACCCACTTGCCTGACTCCCATGGCCCTGGTGTGACCACCTGCCTATAACTCCTTTCTATCACCTCCTCATTCTCCCAGGCTTGAGTAGTTAGAATGGCTCCAGAGTAGGTGGTGTGTTCATCTTGTGATATGTTTGGAATTCTGGGAGACCTCCAGTCTCCCTGATAGCTACATCTGCATGAGGTGCATCCAGCTGCAGCTCCTTACAGACTGTTAGGGAACTGGAGCTGCAGTTGGATGACCTTTGGCTCTACAGGAGGAAGATAGCTGGGTGACTGTTGGGAGAAGTAAGGAGAATAGGCAGGTAGTGCAGAGTACCCTTGTGGCCATTCACCTGAATAACAAGCATACTGCTTTGGGGGTGGGGGGCCTACCATGGGAAAGCTGCAGTGACCAGGTCTCTATTACTTAGCCTGGTTGTGTGGTGGGGGGGGGGGGGGTGGCAGACAGAATTTTCTATAGATGTGAAAAAGACTCCTGGAATGTTATGTTGCCTCCCAGGTGCCAGGGTCAGGGATGTCTTGCATTGGGCCTACAGCATTCTGAAGGGGGAGGGTGAACAGCCAGATGTTGTGGCACATATTGGTACCAATGACATGGGTAAGAAAAGAGATGAGGTCCTTGGGAGGGAATATGGGGAGCTAGGTAGGAAGCTGAAAAGCAGGACCTCAAGGGTAGTAATCTCTGGATTGCTGCCTGTGCCAGTGAGGGTAAGAATAGGTTGATTTGGCAGATGAATGTGTGGCTGAGGAGTTGGTTCAGGGGGCAGGGTTTCAGATTTGTGGATCATTGGGATTTCTTCTGGGGAAGGTAACACCTGTACAAAAGGGATGGGTTACACCTGAACTGGAGGGGGGCCAAAATTCTGGGCAGGTTTACTAGAGCTATTGGGGGAGGGAGGGGTTCAAACCAGTTTGGCAGGGGGATGGGAACCAGAATGATAGGTTGGTGCATTTAATGGACAAGTAGATGCAGAGTGTAGAAAGACTGAGGAAGGATAGGTGGTTGAAAGGGCAAAATTGCGGTCAGTTGGATGGGCTGAAGTGTGTCTACTTTAATGCGAGAAGGAACAAGGGTGATGAACTTGGAGCATGGATAAATACATGGAACTATGATGTGGCCATTACAGAGACTTGGCTGTCACAAGGGCAGAAATGGCTGCTGGATATTCTGGGGTTTAGATGTTTCAAAAGGGATGGAGGGAAAAAAGGTAGGGAGTGGCTTTGTTGATCAGACACAGTATCACATCTGTAGAAAGGGAGGATGTCCTGGTGGGATCACCTACTGAGTCAGTGTGGGTGGAAGTCAGAAACAGGAAGGGAGCGATCACTCTATTGTGAATATTCTACAGACCCACCCCACCCACCCACCCCAATAGCAGCAGAGACACTGAGGAGCAGATCAGGAAGCAGATTTTGGAAAGGTGCGAAAATAAGGTTATTGTCATGGGTGATTTCAACTTCCCTAATATTGATTGGCACCACCCTAGTGTAAAAGGGATAAGATGGGGCAGAGTTTGTTGGGTGTGTCCAGGAAGGATTCCTGATGCAGTATCTGGACAGGCCGACTAAAGGAGAGACCATACTGGACCTGGTACTAGACAATAAGCCTAATCAGGTTTCAGATCTGTCTGTGGGAGAAGATTTTGGAGACTGTGACCATAACTCCTTGACCTTTACCATAGCCTTGGAGAAGAATGAGAGCAGATGATATGGGAATATATTTAATTGGGGAGGGGGAATTATGATGCTATTAGGCAGGAACTTGGGAGCATAAATTGGGAACAGATGTTCTTGGGGGAAGTGAACAATGGAAATGTGAAGTTGTTTGGGAGTACTTGCATGGACTTCTGGATAGGTTTGTCCCATTAAGGCAGGGTAAGGATGGTAAAGTGAAGGAACCATGGTTGACGAGACGTAGAATATCTTGTCAAGAGGAAGAAAGCTTACCTAAGGTTTAGAAGGCAAGGATCAGAGAGCCCTAGAGAGTTGCAAGGTAGCCAGGAGGGACCTTAAGAATGGACTTGGGAGAGTTAGAAGGGGGCATGAGAAGGCCTTGGTGAGTAGGATTAAGGAAAACCCCAAGGTGTTCTATGCGCATGTGAAGAATAAGAGGATGACTAGAGTGAGGGTAGGACTGATTAGGAATGATAAAGAAACATGTCTGGAGTCAGATGAGGTAGAGGAGATCTTTAATGAATATTTTGCTTCAATATTCACCAGTGAGAGACCTTTATGTTTAAGGATGGCGTGCAACAGGCTGATACTAGAGCACATTGATGTGAAGAAACAGGATGTGCTGGAACTTTTGAAAAACGTTAGGATAGATAAGTCAACAGGGCCAGACAGGATATATCCAAGGTTATTACGAGAAGCGAGGGAAGAGATTGCTGCGCCTTTGGCGATGATCTTTGCGTCCTCACTGGGCATAGTAGTGCCAGATGATTGCAAGGTGGCAAATGTTGTTCCTTTGTTTCAAGAAAGGAAGTAGCCCTGGAATTGCAGGCCAGTGAGTCTTTCTTCAGTGGTAAGCAAATTACTGGGGAAGATTCTTAGACAGAATTTATGGGCATTTGCAGAAGCATAGGCTGATTAGGGACAGTCAGCATAGCTTGAGGGGCAGGTCATGCCTCACCAGCCTGATTGAATTCTTTGAGGATGTGACAAAGCACATTGAAGGTAGAACAGTGGATGTGGTGTAACATGGATTTTAGTAAGGAGTTTGATAAGGTTCCTCATGGAAGACCCATTCAGAAAGTCAGGGGGCATGGGATCCAAGGAAACTAACTGTGTGGATTCAGAATTGGCTCGCCCATAGAAGACAGGTTGGTTGTAGATGGAGTGTATTCTGCCTGGAGGTTGGTGACCAGTGGTGTTCTGCAGGGATCTGTTCTGGGACCCCTGCTGTGATTTTTATATATATGTGACTTGGATGAGAATGTGGAAGGGTGGGTTAGTAAGTTTGCTACTAACAAAGGTTGGTGTTGTGGATCGTGTAGAAGGTTGCTGCAGGTTTACAACAGGATATTGATAGGATGCAGAGCTGGGTTGAGAAGTGGCAGATGGAGTTCAACCTGGAAAAGTGTGAAGTGATACACTTTGGAAGATTGTATTTGAAGGCAGAATACAAGGTTAATGGCAGGATTCTTAGCAGTGTGGAGGAACAGGGATCTTGGGGTCCATGTCCATAGATCCCTCAAGGTTGCTGTGCAGGTCAATAGGGTTGTTAAGAAGGCATATGGTGTGTTGGCCTTCATTAGTTGTGATACTGAGTTCAAGAGCTGCAAGGTAATGTTGCAGCTCTATAGAACTCTAGTTAGACCACACTTGGAGTATTGTTCAGTTCTGGTCACATTATTAGGAAGGATGTGGAAACTTTAGAGGGTGCAGCAGAGATTTACCAAGATGCTGCCTGGATTGGAGAGCATATCTTATGAGGATAGGTTGAGTGAGCTAATGCTCTGCTCTTTGGAGAGGAGGAGGATGAGAGGTGTCTTGACAGAGGTATACAAGATGATAAGAGGCATAGATCGAGTGGACAGTCAGGGACTTTTTACCTGGAGGAAAATGGCTAACATGAGGGGGCAAAGTTTTAAGGTGATTGGAGGAAGGTATAGGGGAGGTGTCAGAGGTAAGTTTTTTTTTATATAGAGTGGTGGGTGTGTGGAACACTGGCTAGAGGCTGTGGAGGCAGATACATTAGGGACATTTGAGACTCTTGGACAGACACATGAATGATGGAGAAATTGGAGGGCTATGTGGGAGGGAAGGGTTAGATAGATTTTAGAGCAGGATAAAATGTCGGCACAACATCATGGGCTGAAGGGCCTGTACTATAGTATTCTGTTAAAATTCCATAATTTCCTTCATCTCAGGTGTCCAATTGTTCTAAAATTTTAACTTTGAATTTCAGTTGAAAACACAAGCACATCCACTATTTAATCCATCAATTACTAAATGGTTGCTTTTTATTTCCATTTTCAAATTCTAGTGCAAAAATACCAATCTTCTTTGCTCCTGTCTATCATGAACTGGTTCCTCCCAAGTCATCTGATGGATAACACCATGAAGTAACAACCCAAGCAGAAACAGACCCTGAAATTATGCAGACAAATTGGGTAAGATCTGATGACGTAGCTGCAGAATACAACCAGGAAAAAATCTGTAACAGAGGCAGCACTTAATACAATAGTTACCAGAGAGAAGAGGCAGCTGGCTAACACTTAACTACCTAAAAGCAATGAAATTTTTTAAACAAATTACATCCTCCAAACCAGCCTAACATGCCACCTATACTTATTTTTTCAACATTATTGACCACACCACCCTCAATTTTTCCATTCTCCATCTCACATATCAATTTCTAGTTTTGTACTTGCCCATCTGATCACAGCTGAAGCATTTCAAGCAAAGCCATCTCTTGCCAATCAAGGTACTCCTCCCTTCAGGAATTTATTCATAGCCTCTGGTTTTTTCCCCAACTAGATTTTACTCATTAGCTACATCATTCATCCATACATGTGGAGTCAGCAGCCACGTGAATTCTGACAAGATCCAAGTTCATCTGTCCCCAACATTTCTTGATTCATCACTGTTCTATTGATTGGATGCCCAACATATTTTGCAAGATCCACAATTTTCTCTAGCTAAATTTTGGATTACTCAAATTTTCACCTCCATTCCCCACTACTAATCCAATTCCTTGCTAAAGCAAATGTCTCCAGTAGAATCAAACTGCAATACCCTGGCATTCCACTTCATCAGAGCAGCACTACAGCAAGACTGCACACTATCATATCACCTGCATCTATTACGCCTTGGCTGATATGCAGCTGAAATCTTTATTTTTTTTCCCAAACTAGATTATTCCAATACACTCCAGGCCCATCTCCAATCTCAGTTCTCCAAGAATTTCAGCTCTAAACAATGTAGTTTAAGCCTATGGGTCTAAAAGCACTTGACTTCAGATGGATCAAGCACTTTATCCACACTGCACATTTACCAATAACAATTTGAGAATGATTTCCACAGACTGGAAGGTGGCAAACATAATCTCAATATTTAAGAAAGGTAGGGTGAAATGGGGGAAACTATAGAAGAGTTAGCTTAATATTCATGGACGGGAAATTGCTGGAATCTATTAAAGAAATGGTAAAAGGACACTTTGAAAATAATACAATTGGTAAGAGTTGACATGGATTTCTGAGAGCAGTAAATTGTTTAATAAATTTGTTAGTGAACAGATATGGGCAACCAGTTGATCTTGTATATTTCCAGAAGGCCTTTGAAAAGTGCAACACAACAGATTAAACAAAATTGGAGCGCACAATGGGATAATATACTCTGGTTTGGTTAACGGACAGAAAAGGGAGAAGAAACGATGTGGTCACTTTGGGTTGGGAGGCTGTGACCAGAGTTGCTGCTAGAGTCCCAGCTTTACATTATCTAGACAAATGATCTGGATGAGAGGATCATGTGTAATATATCCAAGTTTGCAGATATTAAAAGTTAGCTGTGAAGGGGCTTCAGGGGAGGTGAGCAGAGATCAAGCAAATAGTTGTTGGCAGGGCAGAAAGAATATCAATGGAAAAATCTGAAGAGGGATTCAGCAGAATAGATGTATACTCCAGTTCAGAAGAATGAATGCTGATGTCATTGAAATGTACTAAAGTCTTACAGGGCTTCACAGGGTTGATGTTTCCCTTAAATGGTGTGTTTGGAACCAAATGGCCTATTCCTGCATCTTTTTCTTATGGTGGTGGAATTTTGTGGAGAGATTATTGATGCAGGTTTAAGATTTATGATGAAAGATCATCAACCTGAAACATCAACTATGGTTCTCTCTCCACAAATGCAGAGTGATCTGAGTATTTCTAGTACTTTGTTTTTATTCAAGATCACAGGACTAGTGTACTTGTTGAGCATTTATTTTGTACTTCCCATCAATCTGGAGGACACTGGATTTGGGCTCTATTTTAAAGCCCAATTTTTCCATCTTGAATGCAGCTCCTAAAACAATGACATGGGGCCAGGCACAGCAATTGCAGTGTGTGAAGGTCAGACCATCAATGCTCCATTGGAGTCCAAGAACTCCAGCAGGATGCTTGCAACCAGTGGTCTAACAATTGGTTGTACTACTAGGGAAATACTGATTCTCTTGTTCAGCATGGAGTGCATACGTTGTGGAAGCTCTGAGGGATACTCCCCTTCTCAGAGATGAGACTGCTATTTCATTCCCAGCCAACTTTATCTAGGTTCCAACATGGAATTCTCTCATGAAAATATCAGGATTTGTTGTTAACACACATACTGATGACTGTTTCATAACTTGTGTATTACTTTGCAAGTACTGGTATATTGCTTTGAAAGCCCACTACTCCAGTGCTACAGACACCACCCCACAGCTGGCAGTTAAAAGCATGTACAATACTGGGAGGGATCTTTTTAAAAAAAAACTGAATAAGGAAGTGCAAGGCCTATAGTACAGATTTTTTTTTCCCATTACTTGAGAGTGATTCACTACAGATGTTCTGATGATACTATTTTTGATAGTATTACTCTCCCTTGCTTTCTGGTATGTCTGTTCTACTTTTCAGTCCCAGTGCATATGCATCTTAACTATCACTTTTCTCTATCCATTTACACTGACTAATGTATTGCCTTGCCAGTTTTTTCCATGTTTTCAAGATCCTGCCTTTCATCTTAATTCACAGGTCCAGCAGAATGTGCAAGAAAATCAAACCAAAAAATATTTGCAGAGTAAGAAATGGTAAGGAGTGTAGTCTTCAGAATATTTCAGAAGATCAACATCAATTTAATAATCAAAAGGAAGAAGCAGAGTCAAGAAAGTAAACTAATCATTCTTTACAATATTTTTATTAAATCCATGAAAATACAGTACATGCATCAAGAGTAATAATACTACTGAATACATTGTGTTAAATCATACTTAGGATCACAACTCTAAATTAATAATCACATGTAAGTTAAAGGAAAAATTGGAATATTTTGTAATAAAGTCTACTCCCACTGCCAAAAACTGAAGCTGTTTGATTAAAAACAAAAGGAAAAACCTTTAATGTAACAATGTCAGCCAATGTCTGTATTTTAGTCACCAAATCAAAGGTTTTGAAAATAATTCACAAAATGTCCCCACAGGGTTTGAAAGTCTAAATTAGATTCAAAAACTGAACAATGAATCTTCTCTAGATTCAGGTATGACATAACATCCCGTAACCATTGAGCATGAGTAGGCAAAGTAACTTCCTTCCATTTAAGCAACACAGCTCTCCTGGCTATAAGAGAAATAAAAGCCAGAACTTGATCATTTTGAATTGATCATTTTTAAAAGGGAGATCTGATGGTGAAGACTGATGCCTATCAATAAGGACAATGTGTCATCACTACAGATCAAGTGTATCAGAAATCACTGGAGAAAGCCAAGACAAGCTTGCTGCCTTTTAGCTTTAGACATTGGTGTTTTGTTTACCAACAATGCTACCTTTAACCTCAACATTTATCTTGAATTTAATTGACTACAAACATTAACATTAAGTTCTCTAATCCAGTGCATCACCATCCTCTTAGCACCATTACCATGCAACAATTCAGGACATCCATACAAATATGGAAGTCCAAAACCTTCACACAACCAATCTACAGGGATTTTCCAATTGAGCTCTGACAGTTAAACAAAGTGCAAGCTCAAGCTGGAAAATTTGCTTGCTGTTCCTGTGTAATTAGATCTATAGAGATCTGAGGCTCACAATAGGGATCTCCTCCAATTAAAAGCAGATTTATAGGTAGGTAACCAGAGAGTACAAATAGCAAAGCAGTCTACGGAAGACGAGTACTCATGTTGAAGTCAGAAAATCTAAACAGATCTCTGCCTTTCATGGAATCAGATCCTGATGTATCATGCATCCTTTTGACTTTTTTCCTAGTTTTTCCTGAAATACACCAACTGTCCTTCAGTTTACAGAACAAGACGCCAGTTAAATTTGTAGTAACTTTATAGAGTAAAGCAGTTAAAGCCATTAATCCAGTTTTTACCTTAAATATTTTATTCAATTCTTCTTTAAGTAACAACCAAATCGATATCTACAACACTTTCACACAATGTATTCCAAATACATCAACAGCCTGCATTAAAAATCTTTCCTCACATCCCCTTCACACTTTTGCCAATTACTTCAAATCCAAATCCACTAGTCCTTGACATCTGAGATAGAGAACAGAATGACCCAAACCTCACAGGCAAGGTCTCCCTGCCAGAATGTTACTGATCCAGATGCAGAGCAGCATCTCATTGGCCCAAAGCAGCAAAGAGTCTGGCAAGAGAGAGGACCTCTGACAATTCAGTGAAGAGGCCCCACTCCCCAAAGTACCCCTGACAGCTACTGAGACCAGACAAATCCTTAACCCCAGCTCTACCAGCCGCAGAAGCTGAAGCAATTTTAAACAGTTTTTAACTGAATCTGACTTGCATTCACGGTTCAGTCCACTGGACCCATCCTGATTCTCAGAAAGGCAATCCCATAAGACCCATTATTTTTCTCCTTATTTCCCTCTGTCCTTCCCTTTCATATATCTATTGACTCCCAAGGAGCAATTTGCAGCGGCCAACTAACCTTCCAACATGTGTTTGAGTCATGGGAGGAAATCAAGTACCCAGAGGCAATCTACATGGTCAGGGAGAGAATGTGCAAACTCCATAAAACAAGACCTGAAATCTGGATTGAATCCAGATCCTGAGATCTGTCAGACAGCAGTGCTAATTGCTGTACCACTGTGCCACTCAATTATTAAATTAAAAAATGAAAAATTAACTAAATTCTTTTACAAGCTCTTAAAACATGCAATTAAAAATATTAACATAAAGCAAAATCATTCAAAAACACTGAATACAGTAGTTGTTTGAGACCACGAGCATGTCATAGAAATTTTGGGATCTCACTGGCTTATGTGAAACCATCATGATTTTGTACACTGCTATCAAACCTCCTTTCAAACTTTTCTGCTTCAAGATTCTCTAGTCTCTCTCTTTTTTAATATAAAAACTTGGTATTAAGTGACACAAGTGTGGCTAATAAGGTCAACATTTGTTACCCAACCATAATTGCACAGGGTGGTGGTGATGAGTGACATTGTTGAATCACTGCAGTCCTTCAAGCAATCCTATAGAAACATGAGGCAAAACCACATTTAGGCCCAGAGACAATGAAGGAACAGCAGCATATTCCAGATGGTCTGAGACAGATGGTATACAGCAAATGCTTTTCCCATGCATCTTCTGCCACTGCCCTTCCCAGTGAGCAAGGTCACAGGTTTGGAAGTTGCTGTCAGAGGAGCCTAGACAAGTAATTATGTTTTTTTTTGATTTTTGTGCATTTGTAGATGGTAACCTACACCTATAATAGAGGGAGTGAATGTTATTGTTGAAGATGGAGGGTCAAGTAAAATGGCTAAATTGATAGATGTTGAGCTTCTTGAATGTTTTTGGAACTGCACTCTACCACAAAAACTGAGATTATTCCATTTTCTGGAATTTTTGTCTCATAGAAGGTGGAAAGGCTTTGGGATACAAGGCAAAATCCTGCTACAGGATATCTAGCCTTTTGACCTTCTCTTGTCACCAGTATTTATATCACTGGTCTAGCTAAGTTTCTGGTCAATGGTGGTCCTGAGCACATTGTTGCCTAGTTGCACACCACCAAAAATCCAGTTGAAATAAAAAGGCAGGTGGTTAGAAACTTTCTCGTTGGAGGCACTTATGTGATGCAAATGTTATCTGCCATTTATCAGCCCATGGCTGAACATTATCCAAGCCCTTCAGCTTGCAGACATGAACCATTTCATTATCTGTGGAATTGTGAATGGATTTGAATATTGTACTCTGGTTGTGCAATTAGCAAGAAGCAACCCCACTTGATGGAAAGAAGGTCATTAATGAAGCAATTAGGCCAAAGATAGTGTCCTTAGAAACTCCTGTGATGATATGGAATTGGGACAATTGACCCACAACTATGAACATCTTCCTGTGTGCAGAAGAGGAAAGGCAGCCTGAGGCACATCAGCCACGATCATATTTAATGCGGGGCAGGCTCGAGAGGCCAAGTGGTCTACTCCTGTTCCTATTTACATCCTTGTATTCTTAGCTGTATTATCTATTCTGCACTCATGGGTGAATTCGCCAGCAAATATTTCAGCCTTACCTCTGGCATTCACATGCTTTGCCTTTCCATTGAAGATGGGAATGCTCTTGAGGCCATCATCTCCAATAACATTTAATTGTCCACCTTCATTCATGACTACATGGGGCACAGGATTGCAGAGTTTTTATCTGATCCAGTAGGTTTCAAGTAGAGTCAAATTTATTGTCATATGCATAAGTATATGTATGCACAGGTGCAATGAAAAAATTACTTGCAGCAGCATCACAGGCACATAGCATCATTCACAAGAAAAACAAATTAAACATAAATTATATACAATTTTTACAAGAAAGAACATACAAAATAAAACAAAATCCATTTTAGTGCAAAGTGATCATTGTGTTGCTAAACTGTAGTGATTAGGGTTTTGCCAGTTGCTTCAAGAACCGAATGGTTGAAGGGAAGTAGCTGCTCTTGAACCTGGTGGGGGACTTCAGGCTTCTGTACCTCCTCCCCAATGGTAGCTGTGAAATCGTGGCATGGCCCAGATGGTGGGAATCTTTGATGACATGTCTTCTTGAGGCAGCACCTCCTATAGATACTACCAATGGTGACGAGGGATGTGCCTGTGATATATTGGGCAGAGTCCACTACTCTCTGCAGCTTTTTACGTTCCTGCGCATTTGAATTGCTGTACAGACCATGATGTAACCAGTCAGAAAACTTTCAAGAGTACATCTGTAGAAGTTTGTTATAGAGTGTTTGGTGACAAGCCAAACCTCCTTAATCTCCTACATAAAGACACTGGTGCACTTTCCTTATGATTACATCTACGTGTTGGGCCCAGGTCATCCAATATATTAACACCCAGGAATTTAAAGCTGCTGACTCTCTCCATTGCCGATTCTCCCCCCCCCCCCCACCCCATGTAGACTGATGCATGTTCACCCCCTTTCCCCTTCCTGAAGTCAACAATCAGCTCTTCAGTTTTGCTGACAGTGAACGAGAGGTTGTTGTTGCAGCACCACTCAACCAGGTGTCCTATCTCACTCTGGTAAGCTGACTCATCGCCACCTGTGATTCGTCCAACAACAGTAGTGTCGGCGGTGTATTTGAAGATGGCATTGGAGCTGTACTTAGCCACAGTCATGTGCATAGAGTAGAGCAGGGGGCTAAGCATGCAGCCTTGAGATGCACCTGTGTTGATGATCAGCGAGGAAGAGATATTGTTACCAATCCTCACTGATTGAGGTCTGCCGACGAGGAAGTTGAATATCAAGTTGCAGAGGGAGGTACAGAGCTCAGGTCTTGAAACCTGATGAGTTTGGACAGGATGATTGTGTTGATCGCCGAGCTGTAGTTGATCTACCGATGAACAGCAGCTGATATACGAGTTCCTGTTGTCCAGATGGTCCAGAGCAGAGCAAAGAGCCAGAGAAATCACATCTGCCGTTGACCTGTTGTGGTGATCATTTTGCTCCATCTATTGTATGTTGCTCAGCATGCAAATAATTTAATGTCAGCTTCACTAGATCAGCACCCCACCCTTCAACATGTCCAGTGATGTACTTGGCATGTTCTTCTGCATTCTTCACTGAACCAGAACTGGTCCTCTGGTTTGAATGAAATAGTGTGTGCAGAATATGCCAGACCATGAGATACAATTTATGGTGAAATACAACTCCATAACCATAGATTGCAACTGCTAGTTCTGCTAGCATGATAACCATGTCATACAACACAATGAAGGATTAAGTGGATTCAACCAACAATACTGTCATGCATATGATAGACTGGGGACAATGATGCCAAATAGATATCCCTTTGTGCAGGTTCTCCTGTCGCAGATCCAGTCTGGCAACTATGTTTTTTAGGATTCTCCCAGCTCGGCAATGGTGTCTCCCAAGCCACTAATGGTGACAGGCATTTGTCTTCTACCCAGAGCTATTTACTGTGGAGGAGTACTGGTTCAGCTGAGAGAGCATGCTGGGTGGTAATTAGGAGGGAGTCTCCTCACATTTATTTTACCTGACTTCATGGAGGTCTGAAGTTTAAGGACCAGGACTTCCAGAATCGCTCCCTCTAGCCTGCATATCACTACATTACTTTTGGGGGTTCATGCTGGAAGTTGGACAAGGCAATCTGGCACAGTGCCTGCAAGGTATGATTCAAAGTCTAACTATATCAAGCTATTGCTTAATTTCTCTATGGCACAGTCTCCAGATGTCTGAGAGGAAGACTTTGCAAGGTTGATTGGGCTGGGGTGTGTGACTATGTTGTGTCTAATTTTGGTGTCTAGATTGTTGCCAGGTGATCTTATTCTGTTTTAATGTAACAGCTTTGCTTCAAACTAATGGCTGGCTTGGCCACTTCAGAGAGCAGTTTCGAGTGAGTACGCTGTTGGACTTGGAGTCGTATATAGACCAAATTTTTTTTCCCTGAAGGATGTTTTTGAGCAAAACAGGTTCAGTTCAGGAGTATGATGGTCTCCATAACTAAGACTAGCTTTTTAAATTTAATTCCATATTAAAGCTGCCCCCTTAGCCCTTTACTGATGACACAAAGCTAGAAGGAAAGTAGTAGTGAAAAGATCAAGGATACAAAAGGACATAAATAGTTTAAATGAGTGGGCAAAGATAGGGTAAATGGAGTATAATGAAGGGAAAAAGTGAAGTTGTCCATTTCATAAGAAAAATAAACAACAGCATATAATGGTGAGAGATTGTAGAACTTGAGGTGTAGAGGGATCTGAGTGCCCTGGTACATGATTCACACAAAGCTGACATATTGCTAAAGCAAATAATTAGGAAAGCTAAGAGAATGCTATACTTATCATCGGGGAACTGAATACAAAAGTAGGAAAGTGATTCTTCACTTATATGGTGCATTCGTGAGACCACATATGGAATACTATATACACCATTGGTCTTTAAGGATGGATGTGATTGGAAGCAGTTCAAAGATGTTTATTAGACTGATACCTCAGATGGTCAGGTGGTCTTATGTGGAAAGAACACACAGGTTTGTAACTGCTGGAGTATAGAAAAACAAGAGGGAACTTGATTAAAACTTACAAGACTTTGAGGATCTCATCTGGGTAGTGAATCTATGGAACTCTCTGCCTGGAGAGTTATGCAGGCCATCTCATTAGAAGTATTTAAAGTGGAGGTAAATAAGTTTTGAGGGATCAGGGGATTGAGGACCATAGGGATCTGGTGCAAAGGAGAAGTTGATGTCTAGATCAGCCATGAATGAAGGGACAGCCTTGAGGGACCAAGTGGCCTACTGCTAGATTTCTCACTGCCTGGTACCATTTCTAATCCAAGCTTTAGGGTAGTTTACCATTCCCCAAGTGCTCTCCTCGCTGAGCCTACATCAATTTGACCCACATCATTCCCCAGAACCAGATCCAGCAATTCCTGTATCCTCTCTGGTCAAGGAACTATTGATCCAGAAAAGTTCTTCAGAACATGCTTCAGAAAAAAACCTCCCATTGTTTACCATTTCCTCGAATACTATCCTAAACATTCTGGATAGTTAAAGTCTTCCATTATCACTAAACTAGTTCTTCTACCACTGTAATTTTGCTGCAGATTTGCTCAGCTATTTCCTTTCCACTACTTGGTGGCCAATAGCTAATGAGAGTACACTCAGTTGAGTAATGAGACCCTTACTGTTTGAGTGTCACCAGATGGATTCTGTTATCAACCCCTCAAGGAATTCCTCTCTCCTGCACTGTCAAGCCAGATCTCGCTGGCACTGGCACGGACCCTACAATCACCACCCGAGGTCACCCCATTTGTTATTAAAAACAGAAGTCTTATACAAGGGTCCAGATGCAGGGGACCCTTCTTGCTGACTCCAAGCATCCTGAATGTAGTGATGCCCCACCCTGAAATGTCTCTGAAAACCATCAGCTAGCAAATCCCCACTCCCTGCATTGCCAACTACAAAAGCTGAGAGGGTTTTTGCATGACACTGATCTTAACATTTTTAAAAACTATTATAAATTAAGTAATCATCATAAAAAATATAAATACATTTAGAGAAGGAACACCATCCTCTTTGTTTGGTAATATGCAGTTCTACATTCCACATTGCAATCAATGAGGTTACCGAACTTACTCACATTTAACTATGAAGATTCTAAGAGTTGATTCATATGGAGTCCCAGTGCAAAGCAATCTGACAAATTCAGCATTTCAAATCCATCATTAGGCTTGGGACTTCCACATTTGACAAGTCACTGGGAGAAGTCTTGAACTTGCTTACATTTAAATGGGTAAAGGCCAGCAAGAGCCAGACCAAATTATCTTTAAATAGTTTAACCTCAACAAAACTTTTATACCTTCCTAAACACCTTGTAACCAGAAATATTTAGTATCCAATCCTACCTTTCTTAAACCACATCTCCATTACTGCCACTGCATTATTTTTCCACATGGCACTACCATCTCAGAATCTTAGTTAGTAGAGCTATATTTTTTTTTCCAGTATTTTTGTTGTTGGCATGGTGCCTGTAATGCCCTGAAAATTCAAGTCTCTCTTCCCTTGGTTCTTCGTCCATTATCAATTGGAAGCATGACTTTTGTACTTCATGACAATATTCTTGATTTCTATCTACATGCACTCAGTAGAAGGAGAATTGCATAGCCTATCCATTCATCACATCAAGCTTATTTTCAGATGTTGTATTGTACAATTACAAGCCACCAAAATTTTAATATAGAAAGTTAACAATTAAATACTGATGGAAAACTTAGTTCTGAAAGAATTATAAAATACAAATGGCTAATTTGAGATAAAGATATCAACAATTAAATGGCTAAGCAATTAACGTTTAGTTAACCCGTAGAATTTCACACATACTTGAGTCAGCAAGAAAAAAATCCAACATGCAAATAGGACAAGGAGCAATTGCTTCTCATTTTCACTCACCTCAGGTAGTACTGCTTCAAAGCAAAAGCTGCATTGGCGCAACCTTTTGGAAAGTTGAACTCCTCCAAAAGGTCTGCCCAGAGACCTTTATCTGTTACCTGAAAAGTAAATGTAGGGATATTAAGGTTGTGCACACCAAATTGATACTAATTGTCATGCTCCAACTACTAACATTTAGCAAACATAAAATTACAGCCAAAATCTAGTATGGTAACTAGAGTTGATGCTCAGCCAATTCAATAAATCGTGTGCTGACATTTCTTTTTCTTCTTCGCGTTATTAGTCAGATGTCACATAATATTAAAAACAACAATCGACAAGTCAACAAGTCAAAATTACGATCTTGGTGTTTTTTTTAAATAAAGCCTCTAAAACAGGATTTTCTTGCTAACCTTGTTGAATCCAAATCAATTTATATAAAAAATAAACTGCGGACCCTGGAAATTCGAAACAAAAACAATATTGCGAAGCAAGTCATGCAATGGTAAGAACATGAATTCACATTTCCGGTCATGAGCTGTCACTGCAACTGACAAATAGTGATTAAGCCAAAATTGTTGCTCCACACGTGCTATCCATCCTACTGAGTGTTTGCAGATATTTCGAGCGTTTGCATTTTATATGATTGAACATTACAATAACCATGGCGACATAAGAGACTGCAGATGCTGGAATCTGGTGCAAAATACAAACTGCTGGAGGAACTCAGCAGCAGCTGTGGAGGTGAAGGGAAAGTTTACATCAAGTCTAGAACATGCATCAGGATAACAATAACCATGCCTCTACCTCAGACTCTGGCACAGGACATTCAGATTCAATTCGGGCACCTGGGCACCCTAAGAGTCACATGCATCTCACTCTGAATGTCTACATACCTATTGATACCATTGTAATAGTTATTCCTATACATCAAGTCGCTCCCTGTCCACCTTAGCTACTTAGAGGCCAAACAAAAAGTACAAAATATGGTAATAAAATCAAGAAAGGCAA
Source organism: Pristis pectinata (assembly GCF_009764475.1). Taxonomy (NCBI): domain Eukaryota; kingdom Metazoa; phylum Chordata; class Chondrichthyes; order Rhinopristiformes; family Pristidae; genus Pristis; species Pristis pectinata. Next base: position 33,628,673 of record NC_067424.1, read on the forward strand.
CACAGAAAAAAAAATTTCTACTCCAGTCCAGTAGATATCAAAGAAAAGTTGGTGTATTCCTGCTATTTAAATGTAGATCAGATATGACAAATAACTGCAGCTAGTGTAATATTCAATCATTCATTTCATCTTACAAGACAGAAACAAGTTACTGGTTCACTGATCACTACTAAAGAATCCAAGAAAGAAAAATGAAAAATATAAAAATTACAGTATACTTTACTATAATTGCCTCAGTTCAAGAAGTCAAATTAAACATTACAACACGTGGAGGTATCATGTGTTGACGAACACTAACAATCAATTAGTATGCAAATAGCAGCAGTTAAGATCAGCAGAAATTAAGATCGGCACATCATGGGCTAAATGGCCTGTCCAATGCTGTACTGTTCTAGGCAAGTTGGCCATTCCTATTCAGCCCCACATGCCTGCTCCACCTTCAATAGGATCAAAGGTTGACTTTGACTCAGCTCCATTTTCCTGCAATAATCCCATAGCCACGATTCCTTTAACACCCAAACATCTATTAATTCTCAGCAACTGAGCCTCCTCAACCCTTGTAGGTAGATTATTCCAAAGATTCATTACCTTCTGAAGAAATGTCCTGTGCTCCAAATGGTAGACCCCTTATTTTAGACTGCAACCCATGGTTCCAGATATCCCAGCCAGGAGTAACATCAATTCCACATCTATCCTGTCAATCCATTTAAGAATTTTGTACATTTTAATGAGATCACCTAACATTCTTCTTCAGTTGAGAGCATTGGTTCAGTGCACTTAAATTACTATCTATTAATTAAATTAAATTTATTACTTAAATTAAAACTGCTATCCAAGAAGCCTATCTAGTGAACCTTCACCATAGTCCCACAAGACACCTTTCATTACACAAGGAGACGAGACCTATACACAATATTTTAGATGTGGTCTCATCAAGGCCTGATGTAATTGCAGCAAGATGGCCCTACTCAAATCCTTTTGCGGTAAAGACCAATGTGCCATTTCTAGTTGCTTGCTGGACCTGAATGTTCATTTTTAGTGTACAAAAATTTGCAGGATCATCTGAACACATAACACCTTTCAACTTCTCACCATTTAAAAACTGTCTTTATTGAATAATTTGTGACATTGATAGCAATTCTGAAAGCAACAAACAAATCTATAGTACAGTGGAGTAGATTATTGCCAAAAAGCAGAATGTGAGGTGCAGAAATGTAGTCATGATAATAGATGACTGTTAAGGGAATGGACAATTTTTCAGATGCAATTCAATCCCAAGTGTCAGGGCAAGAGGTATCAGGTGTAAAATTTAGGAGGACGAAGGGAAGAGCTAGCAGTCATATTGGAATCGACTACAAGGAAAAAATAACACACTATAGGCCTGTTCATTGAACAGGAAGAATTTTTAAACCAAGGAACCATACTAAAGCTAGAGTGAGTGATAGTCATAGGAACAAGATTTCCAATAATTGTTACTACCATGACATAAGATTTACAATTAGTGGAGGTAAATCACCAAAACCCCAAAATATCACCGCATGAATGTCTGAGGAACAGTCCTTTAACATTAATACCCTCTCTAGATTCAACCATAATTTAAAAGGACACAATCTATAATTTTATTTTCACATACATAGCTACAATTCTACTTCTCCAAAATTTCACTAATAACAATATTATCTTTGTAAAGCTTACAGATGCCCAGTGAAGTTACAGGTCCTCCCCAGCTTATGAATGTCTGACTTATTTACAGCCTGTACATACAAACAAGCGTTTGGGAGACCGGTGGGATGGATTTGCCAGCTGCTGCAGGCATCTTCTGCCACCTGGGAACTCAATTCTCGGCTGCATTTCTGACTTGCAAACTGTTCAGGTTACAAGTAGTTCACAGGAACAGAACCCTACCATAACTTGGGGAGGACCTGTAATATGCGAACATTTTTTTGAAAAATTAAATCTGGAGTTTACCAATGTCTACCATGTATGGAAATCCTCTAACTTTTTCATTGTTTGCGTGTTTAAAGTTATATTACCTTCATTACTTCTAGTTTAAAGAAGCAGAAGAACAATTCTAATCAGGTGATGTTTACTGGGCTCCCTTTCCACTTACTGGGACCCCAAGCCCCAGAAAGTGGAAAGGGAGCCCGGTAAATATCCTTTAAACTTAATTCACTGGGAGATTTACTGTAATAGTGTATAATATCTTTAAAAACAGGAATTTAAAGTGTATTGGAGTATTAGTACAAGTAACATCCAAGAGTCCAGAAAATCTGCCTGTCCAGCATCGAAGTCTCAAGCATGCCAAATTATCGGAGTTTTAATGTAGCACTTTTAATATTGTAAAATATCCCAGCTTTGCCAAAGAGGTATCATCAAACAAAGATATGATCCAAGTTATGCAAGTAGACATAGAATTTACAGCCAGTGACCAAAAACTAAATCAAAGGGATTGGACTTATGGATGACTTTGAAGAAATCTGGAGACATGCCCTCTTCGCATTGCTGCCATCAGGGAGGGGGTGCAGGAGCCTGAAGACCAACACTCAACATTCTAGCAACAGCTTCTTCCCCTCCATCTAAACAGTCCAGGAACACCACCTCGTTATTCCTCTTTTGCACTATTTATTTTTGTAACTTATATTAATTTTTACATGTTGCACGGTACTGCTGCCACAAAACAACAAATTTCACGACATACGTCAGTGATAATAAACCTGATTCTGAAATACAGAGAGGGTATGGGAAGGAATTCTAGAGCTTCTGACCTTGGCAGCTGAAGACACAGCTGCCAATGTGTCTGCTTTTACATTCAGGAGTATAAACAGGAGGAGCACATCAAATCATAGAACCTCGATTCACTTTTCCTCTCTCTACAGATAATAACTGATCTGCTCAGAGTTTCCAGCATTCTCTTATAGCTCAGATTTCTAGCAACTATTGTGTCCTACATTTCACAGTATATATTTTTCTTCTTCTGATGACCCTCATTTATCTCCCTCTATTTACATTCCTCCAGACAGATTAGCTATGATTAACTAATATTCACTTCCCTCTCAGACAGCATTCAGTAGCATTTGCGCCACCTGGACAATCTTGATCTCTGCCCTTTCCCAATCATCCCATTTATTCTCTCCACCTCTGTGCAATTTAGAACACATTTGTTTTTGTATTTATCTGGTTCTGATGAAAAGGTCATTAACCTGAAATTTTAACTATTTCTCTCCTACTCAGTATATCAGCTTTTCCTGTTTTTACTGCAGCTTGTTCAGTGTTTTTGCCATTCAATAATATGACTGCTGTTTGAAAAGGTACTTCAGCAGCAATGAGCAAATGGCATTAAAAGTTGGCCTTACCAATGCCACCTACACCTTGTGAATGATGTACTCTTCTCCATTTTTTCATTCAATAACATCAAAAACTGTATGCAGTTGGAGAAGGATTTTCATGGTGGATTACCCATGTCACGGTGACTTTGACAAGAACCTCTTTGGTACATTGGCAGGAACAGAAGCCTACTCACATAGAACACTACAGCACAGTACAAGCCCTTTGGCCCACAATGTTGTGTCGACATTTTATCCTGCTCCAAGATCTATCTAACCCTTCCATCCCACATAGCCCCCTATTTTTCTATCATTCTGTTTTCTATCACTCAAGACTGATTTAAAGAGAGTTGTGGGGAAAAAGGGCACAGGTTTAGAAAACTGCATCAAATTCAAGGACTTAAGATGCAAGGTATGTTTGTGTTGTAATGTCAGTTTTCAAAAAGGGTGGCCAAGGGATTTTTCTTTGAAAAGAAAGGGGTGGTGATGGCAGATTTGAAGGAGATAGAATTTGATTGGATAGCCAGAATTTACCCTGGGGCAAAAGAAGCTAAGGGATGACCTAAGAGATATATAAAATTAAGGAGCATAGATAAGGTAGATGGTCAAAATCTTTGTCCCCGTGGTAAGAATGCAAAAATGAAGGCGGCACAAGTTTAAGGTAAGGGAGGAGTTTTAAAGATGATCTGAGGTGAAGTTTTTCCACACAGTCTGGTTGATATCTGGAATGTGCTGCTATAGGAGGTGGTGGAGGCAGATACATCACTACATTTAAGAGGTATTTTGACAGGCACTTGAATGGACAAAGTGTAGAAGAATATGGACCTAATGTGGGCAAATCGTCAGCTTGGACATGGTGGGCCAAAGGGCCCATTTGTGCTGTAAGACACTGTGAATATATGAGTATCCAAAGAGGGGGAAAAAAACTTAATATCAGTAAACTTGGGAGCAGAAAGGAAAGTTGGGTGCTAATAGGTTCAGTGACAATAGGATCAAAGGTGTAGTAGACAAGATAAACTTGGAGAGAAGACAAAAGGGACAAGTGTAGAAAAACCTTCATGCTGTGAGCTCAGTACAAAGAGGGGAGAAACTGTTCTTTCACATGGCAATGTCAGAAAAGTACAAATGCTTCAACATCATTCAGAGATGTGAAGGATTCACAATTACTGAAAATGGGAATATTTTTAAAAGAGCTACTCCTCATGTTACTTGTTAATTGTCTATCACTACTCATTATTGAATGTGACAGGACTGCAGTGCACCACCACAACTCCCTCCCCAGTTATCAACTTCAACACACAGCTGATAAATGCCTTGAAAACTGTTCTTAAAATAACTACATGGGGAGAATAATGCATTGTTCATTCTAAGATCAATAAGTTTCATAGTATACAGAGGATAACACTGTAAATAAAGCAAGCAATTTCAACTGCACTGCAAGCCTAATGAAGTTTATCACCAGAAATGTTTCCTTTCTATAGTTCTATGGTCAAATGCCATTTCATTAACATGATCTTAAAATGGAGTATTCCTACATAAATATTTGAACCCTTGGGCTATGTGCTAACCCAAACAAAAGAAAAACTCAAAACTTCAGCTCATTAATCAGTCTCTATGCATGGTAAATGCTGTCTGTGATTTGTAATAGTTCTTAGTCACAACAGATAATCAAAAAGTTTGTATTGATGTTTTGCCATGCTGAATGCATACCATTAAGCCATTGTTACAGCTTCCTACCTATCCCTCTTCATTAGTTTCCAGCCTCCAGGTGAGAGTCTGGAACTAGTGAACTGGCTCCACCAAGAATTCAGCACTTGGTTATATCACACAAAGAAGAGAAGAAAGATGAAAGACAGCAACTGGTGACAGCCTCAGTCAATGTTGAAACACCACAGCAAATGTACTTACTGATTTGTCATCCTAAGTGCAAGCTTTCATTTTGCACATGATTTTCATAAAATCAAATGACTCCACCTCCCCATTCCATCTCAATCAAAATCAACAAACTAACCATCACAAATGTCTACAATTAACCAAATGATCTGTGGCCAAACAATGACCCACACTTACAACTTCAACAACATAGAACGTGGAACAGTACAGCACAGGAACAAGCCCTTCAGCCCATGATGTCTGTGCTGACCATGATGCCAATTTAAACTATTCCAATCTGCCTGCACAGACACTACATTCCTTCATCCCCTGCCTGTTCACGTACCTGTCTTAAACACTGCTATCATATCTACTTCCACCGCTTTCCCTGTCAGCACGTTCCAGGCATCTACCACTCTATATGAAAAATCTTGCTTCGTAAATCTCCTTTAAAATTTTCCTCTCTCTCACCTTCAACCTACGTCCTCTAGTATTTGACATTTCCACCCTGGGAAAAAGACCATCTACCCTATCTACACCTCTCATAATTTTATATATTTCCCTCAGCCCCTGACACTCCAGAGCAAACAATCCAAATCTGTTGAAGCTCTCCTTATAAGCAATACTCTCTAATCCAAGCAACATTCTGGTGAACCTCTTCTGAGCCTCTCCAAAGCCTACACATCCTCCCTGTAATGAGGCAACCAGAATTTCACACAATACACCAAATGTGGCCTAACCAAAGTTTTATACAGCTGCAATGCGACTTTCTGACTTTGATACTCAACACCTCAACTGATGATGAAGGCAAATATGCCATATGCATTCTTTACCACCTTATCTACTGGTGTTGCCACTTTCAGGAAGCTAAAGACTTGTACCCTAAGATACCCCTGTATATCAATGCTCCTTAGGGTCCAGCAATTTAATGTGCACTTTCCTCTTACATTTGACCTTCCAAAAAGGTCCTGGGAACTTATCCACCTTAATGTTCTTTGAGAGCCCCAACTCCTCCTTGATACCAATATGCCCTAGACTATTAGCATACCCCTCCCCAATCTAGCAATCTTCTATATCTTTTTCCTTGGTGAACACCAATGCTAAGTACTTGTTTAGTACCTTATCTACTTTCTCTGGCTCCAGGCACACATTTCCTCCTTTGTCCTTGAGCGGTCCTACCTTTCCCTAGTTACTCTTGATTTTAATGTATAAAATACCTTGGGATTCTCTTTAATCCTACTCGCCAAGGACATTTCATGGCCCCTTTTATAGCCCCTTAACTCACTGTTTAAGTTTTTTCCTTCTTCCTTTATATTCCTCAAAGGCCCTGTCTAATTTCAGCTTCCTAAATCTTACAAACGTTTCCTTTTTCTTTTGACTTAGTTAGCAACATCTCTCATCATCCAAGGTTCCCAAATGTTGATGTCCAACATCTTCCTTCCTCACACAAACACGTTGGTCCTGAATTCTGACCAGCTGGTCTTTAATCGACTCCCATAGGACAAGTTTCTTTCCCAGTACACCCACTTTTATACTGGGCAGGGACTGAATTCCTATTGGCTATGCAGATGTGCAACTTAGAGATTTAATAAATGACAGAATAGAGTTCCTCATTCTGCGGTGCTGTACTTTAAGAGATTACAGCAACATTAAAGTAACAGCTGACATTAAAATACCTTAGAGGAAAGATGATTAATCTTCATAAATACATCCTTATCATCATTCTTTCAAGGGCTGTGGGCTTCACAGGCTGAGCCCTTCTGGACCAAATACTGACATGCTCCTAGAGCACTACCCATCATACCTCAACTCCCAACACTGCCCAAGTCTCATTCACATTGGCCTGGAACTACCAACCATGAACTCAAAGCAAAATCAAGCTGGAATCAGCAGAAAGAAAGTTAGGCCTATAGCAAATACACAAAAACACCATTAACTGACTGCTGCCCCAACTCCGAAACAGCTGCTTTACTCCACTTCTCAAAATGGTAATGAAATGGTGTTACCTAGAGGTTTAGAAAAACTTTCTCCCCTTACTGCACTGCAATAAGTCGTTAGCTCCTGGAAGAATAATGGCAAAATGATGACCCTGATGTGGCAAAAGTGGCCTTCAATTCCCTCAGTGAAGGTCATCTCATAAGATAGGAGGAAACCATAGAGAACATTGGCTTCACGAACTCAATCCATAGGAGTATGGGAACTCCTGCACTATCTGGGAGGAGCCAACTGCCCAGAGACTAAATGCCATGCCTTCACAGGTTTAATAAACTCAGACACTGACCAGCAGCAGAGATGAACAGCCAATAAAACTGCCAAGATGTAGTTTTTCAATGTCCCAATGCATAGATGCTTTTAAAGTCCTCTCACAAGAGAGCAAACAGACAGTGCACTGATGGCAAGTCAGGGAAAGCAGCACAGGCTGATGGAACCTACCCAGAGTTCCTAAACCGATCATAGGGAAGGAAGCAGTTAGCACCACATAGGCGCCATTCCAAAGATCTGTCATCAACCCAAGAAAGTGACCATTGTTAAGTGAGGGAAAATGTGATGATTCGCACAGCTACAACTCATTGCCTTGCTCTCAATAACTGACCATATCCTGGAATACCTTGCACAAAATAGACTGACCCCTAATCTAGAAGGAGCAATGCCCCCTCAGCAGGAAGATTGCTGTACAAGGGATAGCTGTTCTGAGTAGGTCCTGTCCCTGATCTCCCACATCAAGGCTGGATTCCAGGAGATGTATCTGTTGACATCCCCTGTGCCTTTGACAAAATGTGGTATGCAGCATGTTGCTGAAGCTCTCCAAAATCATTTGCTGGCTGAAAATCCTACAAATAATTCCATGATCAGCAATTGCATTTTGGCAATCAAATCAGCTACAAATGCGCAAAAAAAAACAATGGGCTCACTTGAAGATCAGTTTCGGCACCAGGCTTCTTCAATGCTCATACCAGTGACTTTCATCCCACGAAGTCACAGCTCATCACACACATTAATGACATTAATCCTGGCTTGCCAGCCTAAGGTACTTCAAAACATTGAAAAAATATTCACGTTCTAGACTTTCTGGAAAGCTACTTCAGAAAATGGTGGCTTTGACAAACCCTGCCAAGAAAGTTGTTTCAGCCTTCCATTTGAACAATTTGAAAGCCAGCAGAGAATTCCATGTTCATTTCTGTGGTTGGCCACTCAACTATAATCCAAAATCAAAATTTCTTGGTATCATTCTTGACTGTGTTGACTCTTCCACACCTCCTGGACATCAGAGCCAAGGTCAAGACAAATCTCATGTAGAAACTGACTGGTACCAGTGGGGGAAAGAACTGATAAGATATACAGTGCTTCACTTGCTCTGATCTACCCAACAACAGAGTAATGCTGCTCAAACTAGCTCAGAGGCTATTCGCACATTACATGGTAGACAGCCATCTCCAGGAAGCATCAATGATCAAATCCGGAGCACTAAGTCCAGCACAGCTCCAATAGCTTCCGAGGCTAACCCACATTGAACCCTGATGTCCTCAGGAAAAACATTCTCGTAAAGACCACCACCATCTGACAGCCAACAAAGCACTCCCACTTCCTTCAAGCACCATTTCACCAATGCCCACCCCCAACATTCTCATCCAAAATCTTGCAGTCCCTACTGGAACAAATCAAAACTTCACAAAACTAATGCCAGCTCACTTCTTGATAGTACACAAATTGACTGACCACAAACATCACCAACCAAAACCAGGTAATTGATTGAACAATGAAGTGATTCCAAGGAAAACCTTACATCCATCAACCACTCAAGGCCATGGAAATTGTGGCCACCCACTCTACAATGACAATATTAGGAAAAACCCAATTGTGGCCAAAGTCAGACCATCACACACATATTGAATCCTGCACAGAAAGATCCAATACCAGCAACGTCACAACTGTTCAATACCACCTCACCTGAACAGATTGTTAACCTTGAATTGAAGCATAAATTGCTTCCTTGTCCATACCAATACCAAAAAGTATAAGAGGTAACATTCAAACAACTTTCAAAATAGTTTTAAAATCTCAGTACATTTTTATATCTAGCTGCTTTTTTGAAAATCTTTCACGAACATATAAAATTATTTTCTCCAGAGAATGTAGCTAAAATAGAATGCTTGTTATAACCTTCATGGCTATCCATAGCCCAGCTTCATCTGAACAGTAACACCAAAACATATCTGGCATCAGATTCCTTACAAGGCTCTGCTATAAAGGAACACTTATGATTTGGGGCTGAAATTCAACATCTTAACTAGTTATGGGCCAATTTCATACACTTTCTTAAAAAATATGTGGCTCAGAATTTTTTTGAATCTACTTAACCAAGGATGAGGTTAGCAAATATAGCAATTGGTAGAACTTATTTTTTTACAACTCATATTTTCGGTATTTCTGGCAAAAATTGGAACCCACATAAGAATCGCAGTAAACATTAATCTGAGAAGGAATATCATTGATGCATTAAGGCAACATATGACAGAAAAACTAGTACCCTAGGAATTTGTAACAAAAATTGAAAAGATGATCTTCCTCAAAGAATTGTGTAAATAGCTTTGATGCAATCACAAAGGCGTCACGCCAGTGGCTCTACTTCGTTAGCACTTGCAAATTTTATAGAGTGTATGGTGCAGAGCATTCTGACTGGTTGCATCACAGCCTGGTATGGAAGCTCCAATGCACAGGATCACAAGATGCTGCAGAGGGTTGTATACTCAGCCAGCTCTATCACAGGCACAACTCTCCCACCAGGGGCCATCTTCAAGAGGCAGTGCCTCAAGAAGGCAGCATCCATCACTAAAGACCCTCACCATCCAGGACATGCCTTCTTCTCATTACTACCATCGGGGAGGTGGTACAGGAGCCTAAAGACCAACATTCAGCGATTTAGGAACAGCTTATTCCCCTCTGCCATCAGGTTTCTGAACCGTCCATGCACACCACCTCGTTATTCCCTTTTTTTGCACAATTTATTTTGTAATTTATAGTAATTTTGTGTCTTTGCACCATACTGCTGTCGCAAAACAACAAATTTCATGACATACAAGTCAGTGATAATAAATCTGATTCTGAATTTAGCAGTGTTCACTCATTAGACATATACATTTACGTAGTGGTACTGAGCTATAATGACTCAAAATATCTTGGTTATAAATTTGAGCTAAACCAATTAAAGCTATAAAAGAAAACTTCCTTCAGATCGAAGACTTGTATGTAGCAAGGAGGGGTAGGGTGTACAGAAGCAAGAGAAGAAAAAATACTCCCAGAATATCTGCTCCAAGCTTCAACTCCAATGACTCTCCAACAAGTACACTTACAGCAGCAATAGTAACTCCACCACTATGACAATGCCACACATGAAAGACAGTAAATAATGAGTCACAAAGAACTGCCACCTGGAAGAGACATTGGAAGGCACCAGCATTCCTTTAAGGAGTATACACATGAAGTTACTACAACCAAGAAACAAAAACAATGTAAAATTAATTATTTCCAAAAAACAGTATTTAATATGTTCAAAACAGAGAGAGCTTTAACCTAGTAATGGCATAAACTGAACCAAAATGTGGAAGGTTCGAATCCCACTCCAGGTTGCTCTAATAATTAGAGACTGGAATGCTAACCGTCAATTCTGGGTCTTTATCTACCACATTATCCTCAACTGAAGGACTGCAAGGGCAACCTCCACAATTACAGGCATTGTGGGACCCTTAAAATGCACTTGTTATACAGACACATGGATTGTGTTAAACCTAGAAGGGAAATTTAAGTCACAACCTGTCAAACTGTTAATTATCCTGCCTATACTTCTACTACATTCAATTTTCCAAAAAAAATGCAAAAACATCAACAACCAACTCAAAGTAACACAAGGCAACCAGTTCCTTAAGATAGTTTTATATTAGGCTCCTTTTTGTTATATATTCATTAATGATCTGGAGAATGGCATTGACAGCCACAATTAAATTCACCAGTGATGTCAGATGACTGGCAGAAACAGGACAGAGGTCAGTGAAAACAAATCTGCAAAAGGGTCTGAACAAATTATGTCCAAATCTGAAAATAAGTTAAAATTTAGTTAAATGAACAAGAACATAGATGACTGCTCAGAAAGTTTGAGGATTGCCTTTAACTGCTTCCTTAAAGTTCAACCATGAAGTCAGAAATCTTCAGCCATAGCAAACAGGGTTCTGAGCTGTATTGCCTGGTAGACATAACACAAAACGGAGGGACAGAGCAATAAAGAGTTACACAATCCAGGTTTAACACAATCCATGTGTCTGTTAGCAAGTTACCTCATTTGAAAAATCATGAGCAACCTTGGCGCCCCTGAGTAAACAAGGACATTGTGACTCTAATAAAAGTACAGAGAAAGACATCAAAGATGATTCCTAATTTTATATCATTAAACTATGATTTAATAGGAGGAGGTAGACTTAATTTGACTGGTTGCAGGTACTTTAACATGAAAGGTCTGTAAAAGTCCAGTATGCTTCGTATCAATTGAGTATAATTGGGAGTCAACCATACAAAATGAAAATAAAACAACAGTAGGGTTAGATGATCGAAGTCTTTACTGTTATCCTAGTGTGACTGACTAATAGTTCAGGCTTTAAGGTAGTAAAGAATGACCTTTTACATTCCTGACAAAAAGAGTGAAAAAAAAATCTTAGATGATGTGATCAAGGCATGCAAGATATGGGGTTGGGTTTTCCTAACTACTCAAGGAACCAGATGGAAAGAAGTTTGTAATGGATAACAAAAATTAACTGTCATTCATTTTTGCCACTCCAAAGGGTAAAAGAGGGAGGGTATAGACAAGGGCATGCAAGAAAACAAAAAAAACATCATTAAGTGTAGCTCACATGTGCTTAACTGGTCCTGGGTATTTAAAAAAAATACATGAGGTGGTAAGAAAGCTACCATACACAATTAGTTGGCAGAATATGGGTGTCATTGGGGAAGCCAGCATTTTATACCCTTCCCCAACTGTCCTTGAAAAGAGGGTGGCTTGTCACCAGCTTCAACTGATGTCTCTGGATTGTTAATCTAGATTTTGAAATAAAACAAAATCAGGGTACAAAAAAATATACTGAACTGAAATCAAAGGAAAAGGTTTCATCCTCTCTGTATTCAGTAGTATTACGACGTTATACAATATAATATAATCAAGATCTTTAACATAAAGTGGAAATTTTGGTTCTTTAGAGATGCATTGTTATAGCACCAAAAGACACTTTGAAAACCCCTCACTGTTGATTTATCTCTGAACCAAGTTAACATGCAGAGCATTTACCTTATTCCATTGAAGTCAACCTTCCTGCATGATCTTTATCCTTATCAAATGTTATGTCAGAAACTTTCATAGTGAACTGCATGTAAACGCCTTGGGGTGGGGAAAGGTGAAGAGACAGGATCGAGGTTCAGTCTGTATTGGTACCCTTGTGATAGATTATCATATCCTAACAAACTTCAGGACTGGAGAAAATGGGCAAAGAAAATAGCAAGCAAAAGAAGCTAGACCAAGAGAGGTCCTAGGGGGTAGGTGATAGCATACAAGGTCCTATTAAAGATCTGTAGAATTATCTTAAAGAATCCTAAGTTTAGTACAGCTGAGATGAACAGTATAGTTACCTAACTATAATGCAACTTCTTCAGAATTGTACTTCAATGCTACTTAATGAACCAAAAAAGCAGTGCACATTTTTAAACTTAGATCTAATTTAACAGCTCTGGCTAATTATTACTTCTTTTACATGTCACAGTTCTACTTCCAGGCTTTTCAAAAAGCTTATGGTTTAAAATGATAATGACAAATTATTCAGAAAATTAACATACAAATTCAACTACTATTTTCTGCAGGCATACAAACACCAGTGCAATGTCACTCATATAGTTGGCTATGCCATCATTGAACAAGGGTAACTTTTAATCACTAAAGGTATTTACATGGTAAAAACTGCGAAATATTTCACATTGTAATGTCCATTGCATTGCAGACAACTCTTAACTTCATAAACTTTGTCATATACCCTGTAATTGCCAAGTTTGGACATTTCTTAAACTACATTTTGTCACCTTATATTTGTGTACTACTATGTATATTGTTAATCATCCAGTGTCAGGATGTTGGGTTAAGTGAAGTTCCATTATTGAAATGGTAAATCAGCCTTAATTTGATTCAATGAACCCCTCAACTCTGTCAGGGATAACAATCTGAGTGAAAATGCTGTCTCCCCTCTAAAATCTTCTCCAGGACACAAGCTGGAGAGTTGAGGCACATAGACTACAATTACAAATGTTTCTGTATTTTTATGTAGTGCAAAATAGGGCATTGCTTAAGAATTAAATGCAAACATGCAAAATATGATGTGAAAATAAGTCAGTAACATCAGGATCCAAGCTTCATCAAAATAAGCAATGCATCCCAAACTTGTAATTTTGTTTTTGAGAAAATGTGATTTAACCATCTGTTGGGTGTTAATAAAACAAAATAAGCACCCAAAATGAATACCACCACCATTTTCAGCATTGGTTACAAGGCTCGTCTCATAATTTCACCTATATAGGCCCAGATCCAGCGACTTTCTCACTGCACAAATCAAGCCATTCTGGTGACTCACTATTGGGGAAGGGATGGAAAAATTAAGACCTGCTAGCCATTGGTGCCATTAGTAAATTTTAGAACAGGAAACAACACTATGCCTGGGTTCGCTTATATTTCCACCATACAGACTGCCTCAATACTGAGAAGACTACCCACTAGCTCAAACCTAAACCTAAAACCTTCATTTATTGGCACTGGACCCTACTCACATTTAGGTTGTCAATCGAGGCAGGGGTGGGGAGGGCACATTGCTGTGGGAACAGCATAGATGCAGCATGGGAGGACAAAGATGGACTCGGAAGGACAGGTTATGCTTTTAATAGCAACACACAAAAGGCTGGAGGAACACAGTGGGTCAGGCAGCATCTATGGAGGGAAGTGGACACCCCCTCTGAACGAACTGCTCTTCGCACCAATCCCAACCTTAAAATCACCTGTCCATTTCCCTCCATAGATGCTGCCTGACCTGCTGAGTTCCTCCAGCCTTGTGTGTTCCTTCAGATTCCAGCATCTGCAGTCTCCATTGTGCTTTTAATAGTTCTCTTAATTATGGCCAAAGCACATGTAAGAATTATGGGCAACCCCATTGTTGCTTAACTGTTAAAATGATTACAGTCTTAATTGCCTTCCTGCTGAAGGACAATGTTAAAATTGTCTATATATGGAGTTGACGATCTCTAATAAATGCTAAATAATCAAAAATCCAAATATCACTTTAAAACATCATTTTTAACTAATCATGCAACGTAGGTAAGCCATCTCATTGATTAATCAAGTGATGCCTCAATGCAGTTGTACTCAACCATTTCAACTAGCCAGCATCCCAGAATCCATCACCATGTTCTTCTGCAACTGCAAATAGGCCTATTAAGAAATTGGAATGCTCCACCATTCTTTATCACAGCTGATTCAGCCATCAAGTCCTTGAACCTGTCCAATCCCCATTCCCTTTGATTTCCATAAATATCATTCAGCTTTGAATATAGAGTCATAGTCACAAAGTTATATAGCACAGAAACAGGCCCATAAGCCTACCAAGTCCAGATCAACCAAACACCCATTTACAGTAATCTACAATAATCCCATTTATTTTATTCTCCCAACACACCCATCAACTGTCTCCAGATTCTACCCTTCACCTACACAAGGGGCAATTTGCAGTGGCACATCTTTGGGACTTGGAGGAAACCAGAGCACTGGGAGGAAACTCATGCAATCACAGGGGGAATGTGCAAGCTCCAAACAGACAGCACCCTAGATCAGGATTTAACACAGATCGCTGCTGCCTTAAGGCCAATGCTCTACTAGCTGCACTACTATTCCACCCAGCAATATAATCAATGAGCATTCAGAGCACTCTGGGATAAAGAATTCCAAAGGGAGTAAAGAAATTTCTCTTCATCTGTCCTAAATGACCAAACCCATATCTTAAAACTATGTATCCTAGTTCCAGAATTGCTTGCTACACCATTGTTGCATCTATTTAGTCAACCTATCACAGAATCTCAAGTTTCAGTAAGATTGCCTCATTTAAATTATGGTAAGTATAGGCTTGTCCTATTTGATTGCTTCATGGGACAACAACTTCATCCCAGGGGTCAATCTAGTTAATCAGTGTTGCGTCACCTGTGTTAACTTACTGCTTTTGTATACCATCCATTCTCAGATCCCTAAACACTAACGTTCACTAGTTTATCATTTTAAGAGAAAAATTCCCAGTTACTTCTCTTTGTGCCAAAGTCTCTTACTGCACGAGAAGGTGGTATGACTATGCAATGAGTGCAATGACTAAAACCAATCTGCAATGCTCTACAACCTCCCTACAACTTACTTTCCCACTTACTTTGTAAGTAGGTTTTGCTGGTTGATATATTACCCTGTTCTTTCATCTAAGACATTGTGAACATCTGAAGGCCCAGTACAGATCCTAGTGGTACCCCATTAGTAACAATCCACCAACCTGTTTATTCCATCTATTCTCTACCATTTTCTTCAATCCATGCTAATATTATCACCAGCATAGTCTGGCATGACTTTTGTAATACTTCATCAAATGCCTTTTGAAAATTCAGATACATCACATCCACTACCTCAACTACCCTGTCTACCTTTTTTTGGAACTCAGTCATTTTACATTATCCTGGAGTCACTGGCAAAGCCGGCATTTACTGCCCATCCCCAATAATCCTCCAGAAGCTTCTATCTTGAACTGCTGCAGTCCTTCTGGGAAAAGGTATTCCCAGTATGCATCAGGGAGGGAGATCCAGAACTGAAATCCAACCATTATGACAGAAGAATGCAAATTGCCAATAGGATAGTTGTGGAGCAGCACTTCTGTGCAGTTTATGAATGCACACATGATGTGAAAGACCACAATTTTCATTGTTCCAATGGACTGAAAGAACAGTTGAAGTAGTTGTCTTCTCCTTAAGTATGGAGTTTGGACGACCTTCCTAATACAGCACTAATCAGAAAACTAAGCATGGCAGAGATCAGCAGAAGCAGCCTGGAAAAACAGAGGATAGAAATCAAAGAGGATCTAGCCCTCCACTGACAAAATAGTCCAGACACTCGTGCAAGCCTGTATTTAAGGTCAGAGGAGGTTGGAGATCTGAGTAGGTTGCAGATCTGAGTGAGGTCAAAGAATGCATTTTGAACAAAATACTTTTTAATTAATGTCACTTGAGCAGAAACAGGTTCGTAAAACCTGCAAGTAAATAAAAAACGGTCACTTTTCAGATTAGCAAGGCTGAAACTCACACTGAAGACAGATTTTGAGCTTTGGACTACTGTTTGACATCATTTGCAGAGTTTCATGCTGGAAAAAAGTTTCAGGGATCAAGGCTTGCACTGGCTGCCAACTGGCCTAGAAATGAGCACATCATAACTCTACGGCATATTAAACACATATTATACCGTTCTTATACTCCACGATGATGCAAAGGAATTTCTAGACCCCTATCTTCCAATCCATTGGGATTATTCCAGAAAGTGGGGAATTTTGGAAAATTAAGACTGGTGTATCTAACTATCATTGCAACCTTAGGATGTAGACAATCCAATCTAGAAGATGTCATCACCTTTGGTCTCCTCAATCTAATACACTCTCTTTACTAATGTTATTAATATTAATTTACCTATTATCCACGCCATTTTGCTATTATAATTCCTCCTGCCTCTGCCTCCAAGGGAACAAGATTTACATTTTACATAGATACTCCTCAGTTTATGAACAGTTTATAAACTTTCATTTTAATTTTCACCATTAAGTCTCAATTTACAAAGCTTCCACAGGAAATGTGCAACCAACTCTACATATAATGCATATCATACTCCCTCTCATGCCATTTTGTCTTTGTTGAGATTGTTGAGAGCACAATGCTGTTGTGATTCATCATAATTTATTCTGCGCATCCTTCAACACGGCTTCAGGGTACCACAGCAAATCATATGTCTGCTCCTCTTCAAAGAGATCTCAGCAAACTACAAGTGTTAATATTAAACTGGATGTAAAGAACAGAAGCAAAGTTGGTGAGCATCAGTTACATCCATCATATGAACACGATGAATGGAAAATAAAAACATTGCCAGAAACATTACCCCTGGAAGTGCGTCACATAGGCAGAAACATTATAATAGGGAGAATAGAAATAGATTAGGATCAACTGCATGTGTCCATGTTTGACGATAATCCAGGAAAACCCAAATTAGTTAAGGCAAGACTTGGAAAAAAATGCAAGGTGGATAGTGGATCTCTGAAAGTACTGATACATGTGAAACCAGTTCTTGCCAGGGAGGATGAAATGCAGATATTGTAATAGCAGAAAAATTTCCCAAAAAGCTGAAACGAATCATGTAGGAAGATGGCAACTCACCCTAGCAAGTGTTTGACGTGGACGAGATAGGCCTCTTTTGGAAGAGGATGCCTCATGTACATTCACCTTGAAGGATGAGAAAATTGCTCCAGGCTCAAAGCAGCCAAAGACCATCTTACTATTCGTCTTGGAGCCAAAGCCAAGGATGACTAAGTTTAAACCTCTCAAACTACCCCTCAGAATCCAAGGGCACTAAAGGGATATTCAGTCTTTCAGTGATGTGATGTCCTAATAAAAAAAGCCTGGATGCCAGCACTGCTCTTCCAAGATTATATCACAATTTCTCTCCCACTTTAGCGAACAATAAGGAATAACGTGGACAACAGTTAACGGACAACAATATTTAGGTAACTTGGATCACAATATTGCCTCTGGACATCTGATTAACATTGAGAGAATTCCAAAGACCTACATCCATTAAAAAGACTTTCACCTTATCACCATCTTAAAAGCTTAAGCCCTTTTAAGACTGTGCTCCCTAGCTCCAGTTTTGTTAAGAAAATGATATTTTGTTATTACAAATGCTTTTGATGATGTATGCGTTGGACTTTTTTTGAGAGATTCTTGATCTCTTGACAACAACCAGTGTTTTTACATTGAAACGATAGGAAACATCTTTTCAATTTAAGAATTTTTGCTAAACGAAATCTTTTCAGGAACACACCCTTTCATAAATCATAAAATACTTGTACTTGTAGAAGTTCTTGGAATAATATTTTCTGTATATTTCATGTTAATTTATTCCTAAATTCCATCTCCTCCAGTTTTCATTTTTTGGGCCTTCCTTTGCTGGCTTATACCTAGTCTCAGCTAATTCTAACACTGTTCCTATCATCTTCAATTAATCATGAATGGACTATTCTTCCCATGGAGTTTTTATTTCCCAATTCTGTGCCTGGAATGAAATTACAGGTGAAAGAAAATGCTTTACATCTGGATAGGCATGTATCTGATAGCTCACAATACTGGCTCTAAAATCTCAGGTCAAAGAAGCTCAAGAAAACAACCTGCTAACTGTACTTCTCAACTGACAAATCAGGGATTTTCATACTCAAAACAACTTGGATGAAGCAATGAAGGAAACATAGACAGAACATATTAATTGCACAACTAAAAATATTTTATATATAGGCATCCAAGCAATATTCTATCTGCAATAACAAACTGCAAGATAAATACAATAGTCAACTAGAGTTATACGGGGAATGACTTATTGCAATTGTAATGGACCTTTTCCAAAATGTTATGGGTAAACCAAAGCGCAACTGGCACAATGCCACATTCCATAAATAATCCAATGTGAATTTCTGGTGAAAGCAACTCTTTTGCAAGAAAATCTGTGCTACTGAAAATTCCATTTGATTTTACATGAAATTGAATCCATTTACTTCATATACACTTTCACATAATTGGTTTGGCAAATGCAGCTTCAAGCCAGAGATATATTACTTCAGATATCAGAGCAACTCTGAAAATAAGCAATGTATATATATTTGTATAGAATCAAGAGTGTATGAAATCATGGCTTTACATTATGTACTAAAAATACATTAAAAGGAAAAGCAGCTTCCTTCCCAAACAATGACAATTCAGTTCATCACAAATAATGATTTTAAGATCAAGGAAGTTTATTGCTCAACGAAAATTCTTGAGAACTGATCTATTCAGAATAAGACAAGAGGCTTTCAGTTCATCACTCTACCTCTCTAACCCTTCCAAGCTGAAGGCCTATACACAAATATTTTTTTTAAAAAAGGTGTTTGGGTAATAACCTTGAAGGTGGAATTATGTTTATTTTACACATTAAAACAGAGGCAATTTGACAAAACCATCATGCAACTTAGCCATATAGATTAAGTGGCCTAGATTTTAGCCTTAGTTTCTGAGTTAAAAGGGGTGCAATTTTGTACTGCAGATGATCCCTGAACCTTTCAGCCAATAGAAAGAAATCAACTAAGATTCTGCACTGTTTTTTGGTCACACCCTGCGGAAATGGAGCATACAATATGCCCAGGATACAAGGGCACTACAGATGATGGATAAAGCCCGGTGTAGTCACTCACCCGAAGTTCAAGCATGGCTTGGCATAACAACTTGTCCAAGTATTGAGCAATGCTTGGCAAATGGATTGCCCACATGCACTGTAACCCAGACAATTCATGTTCCAATGATTTCAACAGGTTGAACAGATTCTATGAAAAGTTGCAAGACTAACTCCATCAGTTTCACATGAATCCGAATTAACATTTACCTCCAGAAGTGTACAACTTTACATCACCTTCAGTTTCATTTTATTTAGTACAAATCTAGATTTCACCAGGATAGTTGCTATTCTTTCTTACTGTAGAATAATTTGTCCACCGAGAAATACAATTCATCTCAGTATGGGCAGATTGATCTGTTATGTAGTGATCCTAAAACACTTAAAGATGAAACACAAATTTTACAATATTCCACGAGGATAACATTATACAGCAATTAATTCTGACAAATGTTATATAGAATCTTGTCAATTTTCCCTGTGATTGATTATCCAGTTACTTTGCACATTAACAAGATTTTAAATATACAAGCATTGCAGTTCCACGTTAAATTTGAGAGAAATAGTACCATTGAAGCTTACATCATTAAACACTTCAAGCTCACTACATTGAAAATATCACATATGGTCCAACAGTGCTGCTACATATGGCCAGCTTTCCTACTGCTGATAAAGTCAGTTTCATACAAATCAGAGTTAAACAGATCACAATAGGTTGCAGAATTATTTAACACTTCTAGTACAGATAAATGTAATTATATTGGAATGTTATTAACCTGAAATCTGGAGAAAATGATGATATAAGTATTGAATGATTAGGGAAAAAAGGAAATCTTTAAAAGTAAAACAAGATACTTCCAAATAGTTTTGCACATCAATATCCCATGCCTTGCCCTTGACCCCTGTCATACGACAGATATTGCAATATGTTCACAGGGAAACTACCCAGTGCAAATCTTGATGGTATCCTTCTATTCTGTTAACTTCTTGAGATTTTAATTTTAAAGAAAGTTCAGCACTGTAGAAGTTGAAAACAAATTCTTAGCACAGCTCTGGAAGTGATATGCATTTTCAGTATCTACAATATTATAAATTCCCAGAACATATTAAGAAGCTTGATATTACATTAGTTTCAGCAATTTATCTATAAATACCTAAAAAGTAAATGATTCACAAAAATCTGGAGAAAAGCTGACACCATAGCTAAAGGGATCTAAAAAATTACCAATTCAGCTTGCTCTGTTTTGCATGCAAACCTATGGAATACAACAGTAAACACTAAGAGCAGACAAAGAACAAAGTAGATATTGAAAAAAAGCTATCAACCAAAATTAAATTACTCACATATGATGCAAAGAATGTATTTGAAATGAAGCAGAAAAGAGGTATCTTGATCTTAAAGGTCACTGACTGAAAGGGACCAGGGCATCAAATAGAAATCACACTCTCCAGTCCCCGTTTCAAACTATGCACTATAAACCAAACAGGCCTTTCAAACTCATAGCTGGTCAAAGAAAAAATAAAACATTGTATAAACCCTGAGGAATGAATGGAGTCCTTCGAGAGTTAGTACCAGCACCAGTTCTTTTCAACGCATACACTTCAAACTTTCTACTTATGATTTAAGGGCTTTTTTTAAAAATATATTCATTTGTGCAATGATGTCATAGCAGGCAAGGCCAACTTTTATTGTCCACCCCCAAATGCTCTTGAAAAAGTAGTGAAGAGACACCTTTCTGAATGACAGTCCTGCAGTGCTGTTGGATAGGAGTTCAGTCCCAGTGGCAGGGTGGGGTGGGGGAGGGGGGGGGGGTGGTGGGGAGGAGAGAAAGAGGGAGAAAAGGGAGAATGATGATCCAAGCTTCTGGACTATTGATCCAATAACCACCACCCCAATGTATACCAACAATACAGCCATGAGCAGCAGAAGCAACAGAACAGAATTGGTGAGAATACCAAATATTGATATTGAAGCCATTGTCTACAGTAGAAGAAAAACTCCGATAACCCGCTATCCAACAGAAATCCTGATATTTTGGCACATGGCTAACCGACACCCCAGTTCCAGCATTCCCTCAAAACTCAGGTGGTTCTGTTTCCCACACTCCCTTGAAACTCACCTGGTTCACTTGAAAATATATTATTTTACTACATAACATGCAAAGAAAGTGAACTAAAATGTGTTGGAGTATCAACAGGAATACATGCAGTAGTGTCAAAAATCTATTTACCCTGCACAACCGAAGTCCCAAGCATACCAGATTAATGGAGTTTTACAGTACCTCTCCAAATGGCACTAACAGTTGAACATCAATAAATTAGCAACACTATTCTATCTGAATAATCATCAAGCCAAAGAATGATGAACATTACAGAACAGAAGCACTCTTCACCATGTGCATATCCCAACCTCTCTGATCTATAAACATCCCATTCAGAACATTCATAGTTTAGCCTCTGCACTGGTACCTGCCATCTCATGCCAGCATGACTTAGCAATTGAACCACTATGTATCATGGTAGACGCACCAATAGAACAGCACACTTCTACAAAATTACACTTAACACCTGTATTTAATGATGTAGACTCATAACATGTTACACAACTAGAAAGCAATCAATCAGTTTTACCTCCTGTACTTGGGCATCAAACTAAGTAACAGGATGATAGAATCCAACTGCATTACTGGTCACAAGGCAAGATATGAAGATCACTTGTTCTATTAACTAGTAACGGAAGGAGCAAACCCATGAAACTCATTTATACATGGAGTTCTTAAGCACTTGGAAGAGATTGCAGCAAAAGTGAACCAAATCACTAGGGAAACACTCAGACCTGTTCCTGTGGCACTTTATTACAACACCAGATGAAACCCACTGGATATAAGCTTTCTGGAAAAACATGGGTCAGGATGAACAGACCAAGATCTGGATCACACTTCACAATAATCCTTCATAAAATAAACATCATTGGCTGTCCCTCACATTAATGTGTTTCCATTAAGTGTTACAGAATTTAATTAAAAGCAGCAGTCTTTTCAAATGACCAGACAGGCAGAAAGAATCCACTTATTGAGCAATAACACTGAGAAATGGCTCATAAGCTTCTGAATATCTGATGGCATAACAAAAAAGTAGTTAAATGTAACAGTTGCAGTGTATCTAACATCACATAAATATTCACCTTGCTCTGATGGCTACACAAGGCTGAATGCACATTGATAAAGTGATTTTTGTTTTAAAAAAGGCCAAGGCAAGCAAATGCTTGCATAAAATTCTGGATAAAAATGGGAAGGGCACAGACGAGGGAAGAAGCGATTATCTTCTAATGAAATGTGTGTCATTTAAGGTGTAATTGGTAGAATTCTTACCTAAATCAGGTTATGAAGTGCAATCAGACCCCAAAGATTTGAGCACAAAGAGCCCTTCAAATGAGATGCTAAAATTGAGAATCTCCCTCCCTTTCAGGGGTACTAGTTCAATGAGGAGCAGAGTTTAATCCCAGTGTTCAGGCCAACTGACTTCATTAAAATTTAGATAATCTTCATTTCTTAGCTCATTCCACATGATCGAGGAGGACTTGCTTCCCACTTGGATTTAGTGCATTCTTGAGGTGGCTAATGTGGAAACTGCAGACTCTTCCACAGAGAGCAGACATGGCAAGCAGGTTGGTAGCTGTCAGGTGGTATATTCTTTCCTTCACTTACACAAGGCTTCTGTATCCTCCCAATGCATGGCCTCATGATTCTCAATAGCATCCTGAATGCTCTTCTTCCACTTTGAGTGATCGTGGGCCAGAGGCTCCCAGAAGTTGATGGGAATTTTGCATTTCTCCAAGCAGCTTTGAACACACCCTCAAATCTTTCTCTCTGTCCACCTGGTAACCTCCCGCCCACCACCCCCCCCCCCCCCCCCCCCCCTTCCGACAAAGGCTAAGAACAGACAGTCTGACATGGCAGTCTCATGTCAGGCACATGAATAACATGGTAAATTAAATTGGTTTATTATTATCACTTGTACTGAGGTACAGTGAAAAACTTGTCTTGCAACTGTTCACAGATCAATTCATTACAACAGTGCATTGAAGTAATACAAAGTAAAACAACAGACTGCAGAATAATAGCTACCCCAACATAGCCAACTGACAATAACCAGGAACTAAATGGTGAGGATGAGGACACTGTTACTGGCAGCATAAGCAAACCTGCAAACTAGCATTTTCCCCTTTCTTTAGGATACTACTATAGGTGGCTCAAGTCACAGGAACATATAGGAAGGCAGGAATCGCTGCTACCCTGGTCACTATGAGTTTTGTGCCAGATCTGAGGGGTCTGACTGAGGGATCTGAAGGAGATCTGGCAGGCATAGTAGCATAGTGGTTAGCATAATGCTTTACAGCGCCAGAGACCTGGGTTCAAATCCGGCCACTGTCTGTAAGGAGTTTGTACGTTTTCCCCATGTCTGTGTGGGTTTCCTCCGGGTGCTCCGGTTTCCTCCCACATTCCAAAGGCGTACAGGCTAGGAAGATATGGGCATGCTATGTTGGCACCAGAAGCGTGGCAACAGTTGCGGGCTGCCCCCCAAAATCACTACGCAAAAGATGTATTTCACTGTGTGTTTCGATGTACATGTGACTAATAAAGATATCTTATCTTAATCTTCAAATAGTCTTTTCCACCATCAACCAATGGTTGTGCTGGTGCCTTGAAAGCTGTATTGAATTTCATCATCGATGTCTGCCTTTGTCGAGAGGTTGCACATGAGAAATGGGAAGTGATCCAAATTTTCCAGAATCTCATTGTAAACCTTTATTGTCAAAGGACAGCGTGATACAGTTAGGGCATATTGGTTGAAGAGTTTGCAAACTTCAAGTTTAAAGCCCATCTTCTCACATGCTTCAGTGAACGAGTAAAAGATATCTTGGAGTTCAGCCTCTGAGCACGTGTTGATTGCTTGTTGCAACTTAACTACCAAGGTTTGGCTGACCTCGATTCTGGAGTGTAGGTCGGGCAATTTCCCATTAGTTATGAAGATTAGCTGCCACAGGAAGTTTGTTGAAGGTAAGGTGTAACAACATGGTGAGAAAGATTGAGAAAAGTGTTAGGACAGTAACGTAACCTTGCTTGTTATTGGTCCTCAATGGGTATTATCACAATACAATTTGTGGGACTGTATTGCATGTAAATTGGAAGTGGGCTTCCTACATAACAGTAGTGACTACACTGGAAAAGTACTTCATTGGCTATAAAGCACCGAGAACTATTCCCAGAATATGAAAAGGCATAATTTTTTTTTAAAGTATTACATTTTTCTCTCAACTAAATTATGACCAGGCTTCAATCGTTTCTTAACACTGTTCAGAATAAAATTAACAAAAAACAGACATGAAGCAGATTTTCAACACAATTTCTCATTCAAATTTTTGAAACCAAATTACCCTTCATGCTCCGCATCGACAAATTACTCATATCAAGGATATTAGCCAAGTATAAACGGCTCCCAATTCCTTTAGAAGAGTGATCAGCAAATATTTAAACAAATTAAAATAACATAAATTAAACAACTTGCACTTACACCAGTGTCCCACTTAGTGCTATCCAGCAGAGCACTGATTCATTACTGTGCTCTCAATCCTTCAGTTGTAATACTCACATATTCATTCTTCCCCCCCCCCCCCCAAAAAAGGCACCCAAACAGGCTATGCACTGCTGTGCCAGGAACCTAGGGTGATCCCTTACCCTTGCTGTTCCAGGAACCTGACACGAATCCTCACCCTGCTTAATGGTGTGCCAGGAACTAGGGTGCTAGGAACCTGACGCAAACTCCTGCCCTCCGTTCTCTGCTGGCACTCAGAGCAATGAATTTCCTCACTGTTCAGTGCAGAGAAGCTGCCCATGAGAGCTGGTGTTCAATGGGCTTGGGGGGAGCATCACGGCCACTCAATGATGAGAGATGGGGCACAGGGCTGCATCCTGACCAGCACAAGTGCAGGCCATTTCTGGGGACTAGCTGCACTACTGAGAAATCTTTTGGCTGGGTAAGCCATGCAACCAAGCATAAATAGGAGAAGATGGCAGCTTCTTTAACAAGTGACGAGAGAGACCAAAGGATCCTGCAGTCTGTCAACAAACAGAACACACTGCGCTACTCCCCAGCAATGGCCTGCACTTATCATGCTGTTCAGGGCAGAGCCCTACAGCTCCTCAGCCCTACACCTCAGGACAGAGTGGTTTGTTGGCGTGGACATTGCACTCCAGCCTGCCCAACCCCAGCCCTCAAGGGCATGGGGCGATCGATTGTTGTGAGAACACCAGCAAAGGACAGGAATTTTCTCAAGTTCCAGGCACAGTAATAAATAACCATGGGGAGTACAGGCATTCAGATTCCTGGCACTGCAACACATAGTAACAGGGAAGGCAGAGGTTCATACCAGATTCATATCACAGCAATGTTGTCAACAACACATCTCTCAAATATCCTAATGACCCATTTTCGGTCTGTTGCCATTAGCACTCTCAATCCTGGGAAAGCACCCCAACTGCTTAGCAAGGTACCACTATATATAGAACACTTGCATAAAACTATAAAATTGCACTTATGCAGTCTGCACAGCAGCTTTTAGAATTGCTATACTTGAAGTACTGGCCAGGAACAATACAATAATTTACATTAATATGGGGAAAATACAGCAGCAGCTTTACAAATAATGCATCATATAAAGTTTAGCACCATACAACTGAGCAAAATTCAAAAATTCAATTTGAAAAGTGGGCGGCACAGTAATGCAGCTCATAGAGCTGCTCCCTCACAGCGCAGGAGACTAGGGCTCAATCCCCACTTTGGGTGCTGTCTGTGTGGACTCTGCACTGTTTCTTCTAGGCGCTCTGGATTCATCCCACATCCAGAAGACATACAGGATGGTAGGTTAATTAGCCACTGTAAATTGCCCCTAGTTGAATGGTAGAATCTGTGGGGAGTTGATGGGAATATGGTGTAAAATTAAAAAATAGGATTAATGTACGATTACTGTAATTAGGTGACTGACGGTCAGTGAGAACTCGGCAGGCTGAAGGGCTTGTTTTCACGCTATATGACAATGACTGCATACGCATAACTGCAATTTTCTATAAGTATGGCCATCATGATGGCAACAAATGAAATATTCTTTGGGGGTCAGGGGGAGAGGTCAGTGCGGAAAACTGTATTTTGAATTCACTGAACCAGTAATTTCCCAGATGTACCACTCTCCAATAGTACCATTCAAGAGTGGGAATTTGAATAATATAGTAACAACTTAATTAACCACTGCTTCATGATGGCCTGTGTCATCTAAAGATTAAGTAGAAATCATAATGAGGAACAAGTGTGCTTAATTTAATTTTTCAAATTAAAGTTTCAAAAATGATGAAACTTGATGAATAACTAGAAGATAGCAATAAAGGAACAGTCTAAATATATAACCTCACTTTACATTGCACACGATTATGCAAACATACGCCATGGCAAAAAAATTATATTATTCAACAGGCAGTTTTGTATCTGTTTTTGTTTACATAACCAGCAGCAAAGAAAGCAAATGTTTCGTTAAATGGGCGTAAAGTCACTTTGAATAACTTGCCCACAAGAATATTCTGCCAAATTATTATTCTCAACTGTGTGCTAAGAAATCTGGCTGCTGAGAGTAGTTTGTCAAGAAACACTATAACGTTACAACTATTTGTTCTTTGGACTCATTGCTGGAAGGCAGGAATAACAAACTTCAGTTAATACACTGCAGATGAACAAGAAAATCTGCAGACAATATAAAAATGTATTTGGAAAATTGCTGTCTGAACAGGATGCTTTATTTTCATTTCAATCATCCCTTCATTTTGCATCAATCCTCAAGAGGCCAAAGATCCAGTCACCCATGCCCCGCACTTTCTCCAATTCTGTTGTTTGCATAGCAAAAGAATTCTTGCTGAACTTGCATTAATTGTGTTTCTTCTTTCACCAGAGTCAAAGGCCATTTTTTCTCCTGAAGAATCTGCTATAGATTTATTTCAGATTTTTCTTCTCTCCTAAATCAGTAACATTTTAAAAGACATTTCTTAACCAAACTTTCAGCAAAATAAGATTTCTTAGAAGCTATAAGTGTTGCCTGCTAAATAAGATGTATTTTTGTGACATACTACTAATAACACACAATGTAAAATTTAGGGGGAGGAATGATGGAAAGACAGATCTACAAATACTCCTTTTCTAATGTAACATCTTCCTTATAAGGAAATACCAAAACACCCACCCAACCTTCCTTACACATACCCAGCACAGAACAAATTTAATACTTAAACAGGATTCTACCAGAAAGCAAAATAATACTTAAACTGGATTCTACCACAAAGCATAGGAACAGAAAAGACAGAGAGAATACATGCACAAAATACTTGTAAAGTACTGACATAGATCAGAACATGGTTAAATGGCATATGGGGACTAAAATGAGAGAAAATCTAAAATAATAGTAAACAAAGTTGTGTTTGAAGCTCACAGACAAGGGTTAAACAGGTTCAGCAGCAAGTATGGAAAAGCATGGCAAGCATGATCCCATCATAATGGGATAAATTAAGCAAGGAATATTTTTACAAATAAAATCAGAAAATACCAGAAACACTCAACAGGTCAGGCAATATCTGCGTAAAGAGAAACTGAATAAACATTTTGGGTCAAAGGCCTTTTGTCATTTTTGATTAGGAAGAAATGTCAGCCACAGCAATGGAAGGACTCATTTTAAATATTATACATTTCAAGGAGATTAATAGAAAATCTTAATATTCTGGAAATTAGAAAGTTTTATGACAAGTAGTACATAATATAAAAATACAAATTATTAGTGAATGTATATAAACCAAAGTAAAATAACAGCTTAAATATTAAATACATAGCACAAGGAGGATGTTCAGATAATAGATAGGATTCAGTGCAGATTCACTAGAATACTGTCTAGTGTGAGGAAATATAAATTTGAAGACTCAAAAAATTGGACCAGCTTTATTGGAACAGAAGGGATTACAAGAAGATTTGGCAGATACAAGAGAGAGAAGGTCCACAAGAAATGGTACAAAATAGATCGAAAAAAACACACTTGCAGAGGATAAGTGGCTTACAATGAAAGGACAGATGCAAATATAATTGTGAGGGATGAGGCAGAAATGAGAAGATTTGAAATGTACTGCTAGAATTACTACTGGAAATAAAGCAAATCAACGCTGAAGAATAGCATAGAGAGGCAATGAATGTAAATGGGAATAAAGGAGCACATTAAGCTTATAACTCCCACACTCTGCAGCTTTCCTCACTGTTTCAACAATACCCAATGCAAGATTGAGGAACAGCCTTTCATTCTCCATCTGGGCACACTGCAGTTATCAGGACTCAAATCAAACTCAACAAGTTCAGGTAACTCATTTTCTCAGTTTGTATCAGAACAGACCAGATTTACTGGAGATTATCCATCTGTACTAGTTACTTTTTCAGAGGCATGGTGTCATGACAACAACCTTTCCCTCAATGTCAGTAAAACAAAAGATCTGGTCATTGACTTCAGGAAATGGGGGGTGCACACGCTCTGTTTACATCAATGGTCCCAAGGTCGAGAGGGTTGAAAGCTTCAAATTCCTAAGAGTGAACATCACCAATAGCCTGTCCTGGTTCAACCACATAGATGCCACAGCCAAGAAAGCACACCAAGCGTCTCTACTTCCTCAGAAGGCTAAAGAAAATTGGCATGTCCTCTTTGACCCTCACCAATTTTTAATCAATACAACATTTAGAAAGTTGCCACTTTCTACAATAAAACAACATAGTAACTTGTTGAAAACCACTTTATTTTATGTATTTCATGGTGCTGAGTCCTTTGGTAACATTTATTTGATTGTACAACTTTGACACCAGAAAGTTAATGCTAATGGTATCACAAAACTTCCAACTTGGCTAAAACTGCATTTTCAATGGAGAATGCAAAAAATCATTCCATTGCCACTTTCTACACTATCCAGATGCATCACTGCTTAGTACAGCAACTGCTCTGCCCAAGACTGCAAGAAACTGCAGAGAGTTGTGGACACAGCTCGGGACATCACAGAATCCAGCCTCCCTCCATGGACTCTGCCTACATTTCTCGCTGCCTCTGTAAAGCAGCCAACATAATCAGAGACCCCACCCATCCCAGATATTCTTTTCTCCCCCCCTCCCATTGGGCAGGGGATACAAAAACCTGAAAGCACATACCACCAGGCTCAAAGACAGCTTCTATCCCAATGTTATAAGACTACTGAATGTTCCACTAGTATGATAAGGTGGACTCTTGACCTCGCAACCTACCTCTTTATGGCCTTGCACTTTATTATCTGCCTGGCACTGCATCTTCTCTGTAACTGTAACATTTTATTCTGCATTCTGTTATTATTTTACCATGTACTACCTTAATGCACTGTTGTAATGAAATGATCTGTATGGATGGCATGCAAAACAAAGTTTTGCACTGTACCTCGGTACATGTAACAATAATAAACCAATTTACCAATTTTTCCCCTCTCTGCTGACACTGCCTGATGCATTGGGCATTTCCTACAGTTCTAACCTGCATTTCATAGCTTTCACCTTTCCCTTTCTCTCTCCCCCACTCATTAATCTATCAACCAGATGGCTTCATCAGAAGCTAATGATCATGAGAAACCTAGCCCAATCCGATCGGAAATATTACCTTTGCCCTAGCCATCCCTTGCTCATCCTCCCTGCCACATGAAACTTAAGCTGTTTTCTTTCCCAGTTCTTGAGAACTGAACTTGAAACTTGAACTTGAAATGTTAACTGTTTCTTTCCACTGATGCTTCCTGACCAGTTGAGTATTTCCAGCATCCATAGTTTTTGACTTTCATGTGTTTATGACTACTGCTTTCTTGTAAGAGTTCCTCCAACACATCCTGATTGGGCTAAAAGGCCTGCTACTCCACTGAAATTTGTTATTCTCTAATAATGCACTGAAGTGTTACTATGGATTATATGCTCAAACCTATTGTTTCTACTCCAAATGCTCTATCTATTCTACCCTATCAAATGGCCTAAACTGTTTAATCTTCAGATAAAAAATTATGTACAAGTACATCCTGATCTCAAAGAACAAATTTATTCATTCTCTCAGCTTCACTAAGTATATCTCGCCTGCAAGCAATTTATTTCCACCTACTTACTCAAAGTAACAGCAAGGACTATTTTGCTCTACTAAACACAGTCCATTTGCAATTACCAATCCCAGAGTTTTTGTAACAATAATGGGAAAAGTATCCAAAGAGGCATTAAGCAATTTTGCTGCAAGTGTCTTTCTCTAAATTCCTAATCACACCCTAGCTTTGAATGTTTTAGTTTCATGCTTAATAGCTTCAAAAAGCCTTGCATTTGACTCACCTAAATAGATGTTTTAATCCAACTAATCCTTTCTCTAATGACAACCGATACATACAAATATTTGCCTAAAACACAGTTTTAAAATCTTGCAGTTATTTTTGTTAATTTATAGTGGTCCTTTTAATTTTATCATCTTTTTTTAAACACAAGGTTATTCACAGGTAGATGCAATAGTCCAAACTTGATCAACTGCATCCTACGACATCACGGGAAGCTACGGAAGAAATACCAGGAACGCTGCCAGAGATATTTGCATCATCTTTAGCCACACACAAGATACTGAAGAATTAGGGCAGCAAATACTGTGCCTTTACTTGAAAAGGGCTCAAGAACAAGCCAGGGAACTATAGGCCAGTGAGCCTTACATCAATGGTGAGAAAATTACTGGAGATGGTTCTGAGGGACAGCATCTACCAGCATTTGGAAAGACAGGGTCTGATTAGGAATAGTCCATATGGTTGTGTGTGTGGGAAATAGTGTCTCAAAGCTGATTGAGTTATTTCTTGAAGAGGTGAAAAGGAGGATTGATGGGGGCAGGGTGGTGGATGTTGTCTACAAGTACCTTAGCAAGGCCTTTGACAAGGTTCTGCATGGTAGGCTGGTCCAGAAGATTAAATCACATGGGACTCAGCGTGAACTAGCCAATTGGATACAAAATTGGCTTGGTGGAAGGAGTCAGAAGGTGGTAGTGGAGGGTCGGTTTTCAGACTGGAGGCCTGTGACCAGTGGTGTGTCGCAGGGACTGGTGCTAGGTCCACTGCTGTTTGTCATTTATCTTGGTGATTTGGATGAGTGTAACTGGCATGGTTAGTGGGTTTGCAGATAACGTCAAAATTGGTGGACTGTGAAAAAGGTTACCTAAGAATACAACAGGATCTAGATCAACTGGAGAAGTGGGCCAAAGAATGGGAGATGGAATTTAACTTAGCCAAGTGCAGGGTGTTGCACTTTGGTAAGTTAAACCAGGGCAGGACTTGCACAACAAATGGTAGAGCCCTGGAGACTGTGGTAGAACAAAGAAACCTAGGGATACAGGTACATAGTTCCCCAAAAGTGGAGACACAGGTAGACAGGATGGTGAAAAAGACACGGCACACTTGCTTTCATTGATCAGGGCACTGAATTCAGGAGTTGGGACTTTGTGTTACAACTGAGCAAAGTCATTGGTGAGACCACACTTGGAGAATTGTGTGCAGTTCTGGGTGCCATACTTAGAAGGATATCATTAAGCTGGAAAAAATGCAGAAAAGATTCACGGGGATGTTACCGGGACTGGAGGGCTTGAGTTACAAGGAGAGGCTGGATAGGCTGGGACTTTTTTCAGATTAGTTTATTGTCACATACACCAGGGTTCACCGAAATTTCTTGCTTGCATGAAGCCTTGAGCGTAGGAGGCTGAGGGGCAACCTATAGAGGTATACAAAATTATGATATAGCATAATATGGCATAGATAAAGTAGACAGTCACAGTCTTCCCGCACCCCCCCTCCCCCCAGAGTAGATAAGTCTAAAACTAGAGGGCATAGGTTTAAGGTGAGAGGGGAAAGATTTAAAAGGGACCTGAGGAGCAATTCCACCCTCCACACACACGCACAGTATATAGAATGAGCTGCCAGAGGAAGCTGTAGGGGCAGGTATAATTACGACATTTAAGACAGTTAGCCAGGTACATGGGTCGGAAAGGTTTGGAGAGAGACAGGCAAATGGGACTAACTTGGTTGACATTGATGAGTTGGGCCAAAGGGCCTGTTTCCGTGCTGTGTAACTATGACTCTATTACTAGGTTTACATTTAGCATCTAATTTTTTAAGAAAAGGCACAGAGAAGATCAGAATGGAAACAAAACACAAGGAGGAAAAGGAAACAAGCAAGTCTCAATTTATGACATTAGCTGCTTCTTTGGCATATTGATCATCTTTTTCCCTTTTTGTGATTACTATCTGTAGCGGATCCAGAGGGGTCAATGGATGGGACACAGAGTACATTGATAATGCAAAGTCTAAGAAAACTAAACCTCATTCCCCCAGTTGCTCCATCTTATCAAAAGATCTATAAAAATACTAATACCATAAAAATACTAGCCTGGTGCTTCTATTATCTGCTCACAATGCTCTCGGTCCATAAGATTTCACTTCCTGAATGTTGGAGAATCCAGTGTTTATATCTGCAAAGCTCCTATGTCCTAGAAGATGTCTCGCCCTACTCAAGCCATGAGACTTTGGTCAAACTTCATGATCTGCAAAATCTCCTTCCCCAATGTTACAAAGCTGACATTAGTTTTCTTTTGTAGAAAACCTCTGCCCTAAGATGCTGAGCCTGTATTAACTATTCTGTTGACAACCAGATTATTATAGTAAATTCCAGTGAATGATTATTCACATCCAGATCCCTCAACAATTACACTTCTGCTGCAGTATTTGAGTCTACGAACACTTGTTGTTTGAGGGCCACACAGCATTAATTTACCACTATCCACCTATCACATCTTTGCTCTTGAACTTAATTGGGAAAGATGTTTTTGAATAGTCTATGTCATGTCATGTCATGTTACATTTTTTGACATGAAGATCTTTTCAAGTCATTTCATTAATGGTGTGAATAACAGAGAGGAATGAGATAATGAAAAATGAGGAGAAATTTAATTTCCAGATCCACACACTGCTTAGTTTTTGAATACCTGGATGTGGATTTTTTTTTAAATCCTCAGGTGTTTCACAACTCATGTTTTTAAGAATTCTATGGTATATCACACTTGTTCTGCCCCTTCCCCACTCCACTTTCTCTCACTTAGTTACTCTATGTGAATATCCATGTTTGTTCAGTAACTATAGCATAAACACTTCACATAGCTTCCGAACATTAAAATACATTAACCTGCATTAAAGCAGGTGAATTTTAATGGATATGGATGAAAGGCAAAATTTCACAGATGTTATTGGATGAAAAATTTAAACTTTAAATATGAACTGTAGTTTGCAGGGTTTTTTTTAAAAGAAGGGTTTGACTTGAAATTAAGACCACCAAAGATTACTAGTACAAGTTCAAAACCAAAAAGGTACTACATGAACAGGTGCACACTTTTCACTAACAGTTCCAATGCATTCAGGTTGCTGTGACATAGCTCAGTGCACTAAGAACATGATGTTACATGAATGCATTCACTGGAGCAGTCAATACTCCCAGTCATTGATATATTGGCCAGCTAAATTGAAACCAGCTTATTTAATTTCATTTGTTCTGATAACAGAATGCCTGAGAAACCCAAAGCCATGTGCACTGCATTTCTTCATTCACTTGCAGAGTTTTTCCCCCCCCACCAAAGCTGGCTGCAAAGGCAGGCTGACGTTAGTAAGCCTAATGCAAGATGCCTTCTTAGTAAAAATCAGTAGAAATATTTTGGTATCTGTGGTTGTTCAAAGAGCAAATGAAATAAACATACTTAAATTAGTCAGTATTATTTCAAAGTTTTACAGCATATTGTACCCTAACACAGAGGCAAAAAGATATGCTGTAATTGGATGGTCTAAAAATGTTATGCAGCTTTAGAAATATAAGAGGATCAATATATTACGCAAGGCAATTCAGAGACCAAATTACCCAGTCCACTAAAGCAGCAAGAATAGAAAAACAACTAAAGGGGAAGCAGCAAGTGAGGAAAAAAAGACAATACCTTTCCCAAGAAAGGGGCTTGATAAATGTCACTCAGGAGAATCTATAATGAACCATCTCTACTCAAAGATGAAATGTACTGATACATCAACACAGATTAGCACCTTTGATTATAAAGCAGGGTTAAGCCTTTAATATACAATGAAAGTACTGACTCGTTACTTGTAGAATCAGGTGGAATCATCTACTAAAATACTACAGAGTACTAGGTATCCTACTGAGTTGTAATGTTTTACTTCACCTTTGGAAATGGATTTGAAAGCAGCCTTAACTGACCAAAATTGACTGTGAAGCTTCATGGGAAATGAGTAAGTAACATGCCAGTCCAATTCCCAGTAGACTGCACAATACCACCCATAATTTGATACTTAATTAGCAACTGCATTCAGAGATGCCATTCAGATGACTGGTGTAGAAACTGGGACTTATTCAGCAAAAAGGCAAGCAACCTCAGAAAGGTTGTTTTGCGTGCAAGCTGAAATAGGGCTGGGGAGAGAGTTGAGGTGAAGAGTCGGAGAGAAAAGTGAGGAGAGAGTGGGGAAGGGTTTTTGGTAGGAGTGAAAGTTTGGGAAGGAATGGATTAGAGTGGGGAAAGGGTGCAATAAGAATGGAGGAGAAGGGTTTGTGCATGGGTGTGTGGGTGGGATGGGGGCATAAGCTAGTTTGGGTTCATGGTAAGCCCTTGAGATGACTTGGTTAGATGCTTGTGAGAGTTGGTGAAATTGGAACAGGTACTCCTATCAATAAGAAATATGGTGAGGGCCCCTGTGGGTGGAGGTGAGGTGGGACCTCTGTGGGTAGATGTAAAAGATCCCAATGTTATTTCAAAGTGGCCAATATTTATCCCTTAACCAACACCTAAAAAAAAGGGGATTAGATTATTATCAAATTGTTGCTTACAGGATCTTGGTGCATACAAATTAGCTATTGCTTTTCGCCCTATTATTGCTGTAGTGATTACAGTTCCAAAGTATTCATTAGTTGGAAATCAATTTGGTTCCAGCTGAACTTCTGAAAAATGCTTTGTCAGTGCATAAAATACAAAAGCAGAAAAGTTATGATACAACTTTATAAAATATTGGTGAGGCCACATCTGGAATATTGTATGCAGCTTTGGCCACCACAGTATAGCAAGGACAGGATTGCTCTGGAAAGTGTGGAAAAGATTACCAGGACGTTGCCCAGCTAATAAAGACCAGCATCCCATATTCCCTCTTTACCACCATTTCTATCTATACTGCCAATTTCAGCAATCTTTAGACTTGCATACTGTCAATCTTCTTTAGGGTCCTATACTCATCATGTATGATCTACCCTTATTTGACCTCCCAAAATGCATCATTGCACAGTTATCAGGATTAAATACCACCTGTCATTGCTCTGTCTAACTTACCAGATGATCAATATCTGTTCCTGTACCGTATGACTCGATAACTTTACAAGTCGTGATGGGTTTTGAAATCACAGGTTGCGAGCATATAATCAAAAGCAGCTTTCCAGTAGAAGTGCACAGCAGGGGGCTAGACACAAGCGATCTGGAAGCTGATCTGATTATACAGGATACATGTTGAGGAACCAATCTGTATGTGTATAGATACATTTGTTAGAGAAAAATTTAGGACCGGAGGCTGACCTTGCAAGTATGACAATCAGCAGGTAACAAGGGCTAAGTGTATACAAAATTCTTAGAACTTGATAGGGTATGTGATGCTCTGGTGGCTGGGGTGTCTAAAACCAGGGATCAGAGTCTCAGGATAGGGAGTTGGTCATTCAGTACTGACACAGGAAGAAATTTGGTCACTCATAAGGCAGGTGGTCTTTGCAATTCTCCACGCAAGAGGACTATGGGGCTTAAGCCAAGAACTTGATCATTAGGTTTTTTTGGTATTAAGGGAATGAAGGGATATGGAGATTAGCACAGGAAAGTGGCACTGGAAGTTAAAAATATCAGCCATTATTTTATTGAATGAAATGACTGGTATTCTCAAATTATAATAGAAGTAATGAGTGGATCTGCAGAGAGCAGCTTGTGAAGAGTTGCCACACTCCAGCACCATACAAAAGGCCAAGTAGCCTGCTCCCTCTATGTCCTATGTTCTCATGTTCCTAGTAAAGCTAAAAAACTGACGTGCTTCCTAGATGCTTACAACCCAGTCTTCTCCTTTGAACATCCAATTTACTATTGTTTGAGGACTCTCGATACTGTTTTCATGTAGAGTACCTGCAAAACAATTTTCATTATACACAAGCCTGGAAAAGCCCCTTCTGATATCCAGAATAATCAGTTTCCACTGCATTCCCACTGCTGCTCCACCAGAGCTCCAAAACAACTTCTACATTGTCACTGACATATTCAAGCCATGAAGAACTCTAGGTAATATGTGAAAAATCAAAAAAAAACAAGCAGGTGCTGGAAATCTCAAATCAAGAGAGGAAATGCTGGTCAGGCAGCATTTGGCTTGCTGGGCATGTCCCACAGTTCTCTTATTAGCAACACATAACAAACAAAAGCATTGTGCTTCTGTCACATTAACCCAATTTGTACCACCCTGTCACAGATTTCCTCTTTGTTCTCCCACCTCTCTCCCATCTTCACTACAACTAAAAACTAATTTGTTTTCTCTTTCCCAGTTCTGACAAGGGGTCTCTGACCTGAAACACTAAAATTTGTTTCTCTTTCCACAGATGCTGCCTGACTTTTCCTAATAAATTCAGTGTCCAACCAACTTCTTCCATGGCTCTTAGAAACTTGGACCACACCAATACTATATAAAAAAAACACAAATCAATATGCTCCTTGATGCTGTACATTTTTGAACTGTTTAGAATATACCTTTCCTATAACCCACCACTATGAATTTGACCATCTTTGTTTATTCACTTTCCAGCTCTAGGCTTTTCTGCCAAAGCCAACGGTTATTGCCCTGCTCCAAATGCCCTTGAGAGCACGATTACATGCTGCCTTCTCACTCCCTGCCATTCTTTTGGCAGAGGCATTTTGACAGTGTTGTAAAGAATACCTTAGCCAGCAATGGATTTAAGCCCAGCAATGGTCATGTATTTCCAAGCCAGCAAGGCAAGAGACTGGGAGAGAGCAAAATAAGCTGGTGTTCAGACAGGCCTGCGTGTTCCTATACAGAAATAACTGAAAGGTAATGTGCAGCTACAATAAGCAATTAAGGAGGCAAATGCCATAATGACCTTTATTACAAGAGGAATGGAGAACAAGATGAAAGATATCTTAGTACAGTTATATAGGGCCCCAGCAAGACAGTACCTACAGGTCTGGTCTCCCTAAGAATATACTTATGATAGAGGGAGTGCAAACAAAGGTCTATCACACTGATTCCTGGGGAGGTAGTGATTATCCACCCTCCTGAACGGCTGCAGTCCATCTAGTGAAAGTACTCTCACAATGCTATTCGGTAGGGAATTTCAAGAATGAAGGAGAAAAGGAGATACAATTTTCAACAGCAGTACATTTTTTACGTCAGGATGGTGCTTGATATTATGGGGAACCTCATCCTCCTTGGTTATAGAGGATACAGATTTGGAAAGTTCTGCTGGAGTAGTCTAGGCAAGTAACAGCAGTGCATTTTGTAGTGTGTAAACTCTATAGCCACATGTGACAACAATGAAACAAATGAATATTTAGCAGAGTTGGCATGGCCTCAATCAAGCAGGCTACTTTCTTTGCAATGGTGTCAAGTTCCTTTAGCAATGTTGGAGTTGCACACATCTGGACAAATAGAAGTGTTCCAACAAACTCCAGATTTGCACCTTGTAATTATTGCAAAGGCTTTGGGATATCTGACAGTGAGCTGCTCACAATGAATACCCAAGCTTTGACCTGCTGCTGTTGTCACAGTTTTTGTGTGCTGGTCCAGTTAGGTTTCTGGTCAATGGCGACCCCTAGTTGATACTGACAGGGCATTTAGCAATGATAATGCCACTGAACATCATGGGTAAATTGTTAGACTCTCCTGTTGGAAATAGTCATTGGCTGGCATTTTCATGACACGAATGATGCTTGCTACTTATGCCTGAATGTTGTCTCAATCCTGTAAACAGTAGGGACTGCTTCATTTAAAAGGAATTGCAAATGGAATTAAGTATTGTGAGTCAGCAAATATCCCCACTTCTGACCTTGTGATGGAGAGCAGATCATTGTTGAAGCAGTTGAAGATCGTTTGGTTTAGAGCACTGTCCTGAGGAACCCCTCCAGCAACGCCCTGGAGTTGGGTTGATTGACCTCAAACAACTACAACCATCTTCCCCTGTTACAACACCAACCACTGGTTTTAGCTCTTACCAGGGCTCTTGATGCCACACTTCAAGGAGTCCAGGAAAAATGCTGCTTTGATGTCAAGGGCAGTTACTCTCATCTCTGGACTTTTTTGTTCCATGCTTGGCTCTAATGAGGTCTAGCACCAAGTGGTCCTGGTGAAATTTAAACTGGACTTCAGTAAGCAAGTCATCAGAGAGCAAGGCTGTGCAATAGCATTATTTGACATACACAGACTTCTATTGTATTTAAGTGTCCCTTCACAAAAAAATATTAAATCTTGTGTCTGACTCAAGTGGAAAGGGTATTTTGCTATTTGTCTATCGTGTTTGTGACCGGTGCTTTGACTGCCATTTCCAGTGTTGAAGATCAGTGTTGTACAGCCTGTCACTGAATGTGACCTAGCCCTAGTCCTAGTCCTAACTCCAGTATAAAGGGATTATATCCAAGATGTACTGTATGCAGCAGACTTTATTGGAGAAACTAGTGAAGTAACTGTTGCAGTAATAAAAATGTTTTTATTTTAATTTAATTCCAAGGTGAAACAAGTAATAAAATTTATTCCAATTATAAATTACCAACAGTTAATAAGCAGTAT
Organism: Pristis pectinata; assembly: GCF_009764475.1. Lineage (NCBI taxonomy): Eukaryota > Metazoa > Chordata > Chondrichthyes > Rhinopristiformes > Pristidae > Pristis > Pristis pectinata. The sequence continues at coordinate 33,668,422 of NC_067424.1, forward strand.
GGCACTGTACAGGGCGACTCACCGTGAACAATGTCAAGGGTAATCAGCTTGAATGTGGTCTGCAAGTTTACAATTGTAGATACAAAAACTGACTGTGGTTGACAAGGCTGAGAAAAGTTTGGGACTGCAGAAAGATGTGGATGGCCTGGTCAGTTAGGCAGAAAAATAGCCAGTAGAATTTAATCCAGAGGAGTGCAAGGCAAAGTGAATTAAGGAAAGGGAACATACAATAAGTGGCATGGTACTTAATGCTCAAGAGGAACAAGGGGACCCTGGGGTGCATGTCCATGCATCCTTAAGAGATGGCAGGACAAGTCAAAAAGGTGGTTACAAAGGCACACTCTCCTTCATTAGCTGACATATTTAAGACAAGAGCAGGGAACTTATCTAGAACTGTTTACACCAGGTAGGCCACAGCTTGAATACTGCATACAATTCTGGTCACCACTTTACAAGCAAGATGTGATGGCACTGAACAGGGTGCCAAGATTTGCGATGATGTTGCCAGAACTGGAAAACTAGCAATGAATAAAGCTTGGATAAGCTGTAATTGTTTTTCTTTGAAACAGAGGCAACTGAAATGAGACTTAATTGAGGTAAATAAAATGAGGTACCTAAAATGAGCAGAGGCAGGACCTTTTCCCCCCCTCAGCTGAAGGGTCAAAAACCCCAGGCATTTAAAAATCACTGAAAAATAGGAAAATTGTTTTCACCTGTAGGGTGGTAGTGATCTGGAACTCACTGCCAAAAATGGCAGAAACCCTAATTTTATGAAAAGTACTTGACGTCCCTGAAGGACCACAGACCTAGTGCTAAAAGGTAGAATTAGACCAGGTAGCTCTTTTTCCATCTAGAATGGAAACAATAGGCCAAATGTTTCTGGATCATAAATTTTCTAAATGAATGCATAAAATAGGAGCAGAAATGGGCCACTTGGCCTCTCAACCTTTCTCTGCCTTTTTGATAAGATCATAGCTGCTCTGATTGCAACCTCAACTCTCTATTCTGACATCTCGGGTAACCTTTCACCACCTTGCTTATCCACCTAACATTGCCTTAAAAATATTCAGGCCCACGAAGAACACAATTCTAAAGATTCACAATACTCAGGGGGGAAAAAAAAAATCACTTAAAGCCTGCCTTAAATGGGCAATTATTTATTTTCAAACAAGTTCTACCTACATGCACCCTGTCAAGACCCCCTCAAGATCTTATTATATCTGACCAGAAGCTCAATTGCTGACACTGGATACCAAAAGTGAATGAGCAAGGTTTTATTTATTTTCTCTTAGAATACGACTTTCCCTGGAAAACCTAGCATTTTTGCCCATCTCGGAATTCATGAAAAAGTGATAATATAACTTAATGGCTCACTGGGTCATTCCAGAGAGCTGTTTAAAGTCATCCACATTGGAGTAGGACCAGAGTCAGACCAGGTAAGAACAATATTTCTTCTTTCCTCAAGAGTAATTGTGATCTAACTGGGTTAAAAGTACCATGGACACTTTTTACCAACACCAACTTAAAATTTCATACTTTTCTCATAAAATTGCATTTAAATTGCGGCACAGTAGCGTAGCGGTTAGCGCAACGCTATTACAGCGCCAGCGATCAGGGTTCGATTCCCGTCGCTGTAAGGAGTTTGTACGTTCTCCCGTGTCTACGTAGGTTTCCTCCGGGTGCTCCGGTTTCCTCCCACATAGCAAAGACATACGGGTAGGTTAATTTGGGTTTAAAATGGGCGGCGCGGACTCGTTGGGCCGGAAGGGCCTGTTACCACGCTGTAAATAAAATTTAAAAATTTAAAATTTAATTTAAAATTCCATTGTGGTAGAATTTGAACTTGATTTCTCTAGATCAATAGTCCAAGCTTCCAAACTACTATGAAATTGCCATGCAGTTATGATTCTGCACACTTAAATCTGTAACTTTACAAAGATCCAGGATGCAAGAGAAGTTTTAGTCTACCGATGGTTTATTGCACTACCAGTTCCCAATCACATATCCAGCAAAGCCAGAAACATAATGTTAATGTCCTATATTCACCAAGAATAGGCTTTGGGAAAATCAATTTGACCCTGGTCTCAGATGCATGGTGCTTTGCAAGTTCACTGGACAGTAGATTTGACAGATCTTAACTGGGCCTGATAAAGAAAAAAAAGTCAGCTGTATGAAATTTTCAGCTGCCTAGAATTTTGTCGGTGTATCAAATGGTGCATTGATCAGTTGAAGTGTGGCAGGCCAACAACTATTAAGGTCGTGAGTCATCTGCTTGGAAATTCAGTAGAACCCAAAGGCAAAAGGCACCATGAAGGTTATAGGTTCTAGATCTTGTTGGGGGGGGGGGGGGGGGGGGGGGGGGGGGGGGGGGGGGGGGGGGGCGGGGGTAGTCATTAGTGGGATCAGAGTGAAGGTCAGCTGCAGGCGATGGTGGGGCTCCAACTGCCAGTCTGAATGTTATGGGTTGTAGATCAAGTGTTATATTTGATGGTGTTTTTTGAGAGGAGGGGTCATGAAGAAAGAAAATCAGCAGTGAGGCAGTGGCTTGTATCAGATGATCAGGGTCTAACACAGGAGGTCGCATGCTCGGTGTGAGGGGTGGAGATCCGTACCATTATCTAGGGTGGGGTGTGGGCAATAGAGATCTGATAAGTAACTAACAGAGGACCTACCCTATTCAACTTCCCAGCACCAGTTTGAGACCTGTATAGGAAAACCCTCTTAAAATTATACAGGTGAAGAGCAAGCAGCACTATGTAAATCTGGTTGCATTGCAAAAAGCCCATGACAGGTACACTTTGGTTCAGCATGACCTAATTTCTCCCAGCATTATGAACGTTGTCATTACATGCACATTTGACACAGAAAATAACTCAACTGCACAAGCATGATTTCCAATGGAAAATGCCCCATCAAATCTCTGGAAGAGCATGATTCACTGAAGAGAACTGCATAACTATGCTGTACTCCCAAAGACAAGTTTATTTATGTGCATCACTACATGATAGGATTTCTAGGCAAGTATGTTTACTAAACTGCCTACAACAAGAATTATTAGAAGCTGCTGGCTACTTCTAAGCATTCTCAGCTGCAGCTTACAAAGTGGAAGGGACAAACTCCTCACTCCCACCACCCGTCACTAACCAAAAAAAGGTCATCTTTGAACATTCACTCTTAAACGGTACCCGCTCCTCAGATATTATTGTCTTACTACTCAGAAAAGCCCCACATGTACAACTATATGCTAGCAAATAATCAATATCTTCAAATGAACAAAGAACAGCTCCAATATTTATGCATTGGCTCTAAATTTAATTGTACCGTTTTGATGGGGAAAAAGGGGATGGACAAGCATGGGGAAGTTTACCTCTGGCAGTATCAGTGAGCCAGACTCGATAGGTCAACTTCATTCACCTTCAGGCAGCAAGGTCTCAGTGAAAGCTAGACAAGTGTCAGAGTGCACAGGTCATACTCCTGAAGTTTTAACAGAAAGTAAAGTTGGAGGCAGAGCTTTGCCTTCCAAAGTTGTCAAGGATTAAGTTTTCTCTGGCACAATTTAAAAAATTGTTTCAATAAATTTATTGCAATTAAAAGCACAAGCACAAATAATTTTTTTTTTAATGACACTTCTTTCCCTCCTAATCTACAGGCCTGAAATCCCCAATCAATGGGATTACAAATCCAACACCAGGTCTGACCTGTCACAGACCAACTACGATCAGACTGAATGGCAGAAATGCCATTCAGTGGCCTACTAAATAGCCCAGTCCTGTTCCTCTGTGACCTCATTTGAACATCTCTACTCCCTTTATTCACTAATCTTTCTGTATCAGTACATCCAATTCTCCTAAAAAAAATTTCTTTTGAAAAAAAAACAGACTGCGTCCATATTTCCTTACGGCACTGAAAGAGGCCATCCAGCCCATGTCTGATCCTGGAGCAACTGCATCATTCCCATTCCCCACTCATTTTCCTGGAACCTATCCTTTCTCACATACCCATTTACTCCCAGGGGTTCTCCTGCCTTTCACCTATACCAGGGTAGTTTAATGTAGCAATTAACACAACAACCTGCATATTTTTGGAATATGGGAGGAAACTGCAGCACCCAGCAGAAACCCCACACTGCCACAGGAAGAAAGTACAAACTACACAAACAGCACTGGAGGTCACAATCAAATTCATGTTGCTGGACTTGTGAAGCAGCTATACTACCTACAGCTCCACTGTGCCAACCGCAGCGCCACAGTGCCTGATGCTAATGGCAATCAACTCCTCTCTCTACCTAGACCACAATTCCATTGCCACCAAACTATCAACTCCCAGACGATAAAATTGTCCAAATTCTTCTAAAGATATTTCACATTCTTCCTCTCCCTGACTCCAGTAATTCTCATTGTTATTCAGTCTCCAGTCTCCAAAATACATAGAAAAAAAGATTGTTCCATCCATTGCATTGTTTTTGTTTGTTCATTACACTGAAGTAGACTCACATCAGGAATTGCATCCAGACCACAATCTATTCTCCCTTCCCATTTTATGCAGTCTCCATTTTCCCCATATGCAAGAGCTTCTGATGCTCTTGGCCACTTCAGTTTGTCAGCCGTAAAACCACCTAGTTCACCACAAAAAATGTAGCTCCAATACAGCTCCTGTACACCCAGTGCTGTACTAACTTCAAATGATCCAACTTGATTTGTGTCTGTATCCATTATGCCATCCTGCATTGGAACAGTTCGCCATTTATATGGATTACCCAAAATCTGATGATTAAGCAATTAGCAAGTTCAAATTCCAACACAACAAGGAGTGAAATTAAATTCAAAACATTAAATATGATTAAATTTGGAATGAAAACTAGCATCTTCTATAAGTGACAATGAACTTGCAAACCAGATTGTTTACTAAAGCCATTCAGTTCATTGGCAATTGGGGATGGGCAGTAAATGCTGGTCTTTCCAGCAACATATTTCCATAATTCGCTCAGAATAAAAAGATGTCTGAATGCAAGTTACAATCTTACCTTTGGATCTTCATTACACCAATGTTATGAAAGTACTGAGTTTGCTTTATCTTCAGAATTTTGTTCATAGGATGCAAATGTCATTAACAATTTTGGTTTTTATCATTTAACCCCAAATTTGGTTGTCTAGGGCCACATATAGGCCAAACCAGTTAAGGATGACAGATTTCCTTCCTTCCACTAAAAAGGACATGAACCAGATGGGATTTTAATGACAATTTAGTAGATTCATGATTATCATTACCAAAACTAACATTTTATCCACACTTAAGAGAAGGAAAAGTTTTATTTGCTTTTGAACAGAGGGGGCTAAGCAGAGACTTAACTGAAAAGGTATACAATTAGAAGGGGCCGAGGGAAAGCAAATGGAAGGGACCAATTTCCTTTGGCAAAAGGGTTTAAAAACCAGGAGGTACAGATTTAAAGTTATTTGTAGGTGTAGATGAGAGTCAAGGATTCTTTCCCCTACCCAATGGTTGGTAAGGGTCTGGAAACTCTCTGCTGAGACAATAATTGAGGCAGATTCTTGTCATAAGTAAAAGCTACTTAATGTGCACTTGAAGAGTCATGGCCTGCAGTGCTACAGAACCAATGCTTGAGATGAGATTAAGTTAAATAGTTCTTTTTGGACTGGCATGAGCACCAAATTACCTCTTCTGATTTATTTACAGGAATAAAATTCCCACCGCCAGACTGGGATTCAAACCATGTCTCTGAATCAATGTTCTAGACCTCCGGATGCTTGGTCTGGTAACTCGAACACTGTACTACTGTAACTTCCGACTCTTCCCTGACACTTTTAAAAATTGGCTAAGACTTACTAAAGCTTTCCATCAGAAATTGACTAAGAAACTACTTGACCAAGCATTCCCCCACGTTTCTCTATGTAAATTATCAGTTTTCTCCAGTTAAAACTACTTGTCATGATAACTTCCACACTGCTGGTTCTGAAATATTCTCCTCTTCCTTAGTTGGGATTTCTCCCTCACCTATGATGACAGGGCTATGACCTTACGCTTGTAATAATTTTCCACATTCTCTCTCCCTTGACAATGGCAAGATTGAGTCCTACCCCCACAGGAGTATCTTCTGCATTTGCTACAACACATCACATTATTTCCACATTAGTGACATTACCTTGGCTTCCCTTTCCTTTCCAGAAAGACTATACCTTCAGGAATCCTTGTTCACTCTTATTAAGAACTGATGTTTCATTCTTCCATGGCATCTCAGATAAATGTAACTACTTCAACAGCCATTCATTTAATTTATTCCACTGAACTATCCAGATTGCCAAACACATTATTGTAAGAATAAATAGTTCCTCTTATATGTATGAGTTGCAATTTAACATTTCCCCCACACTGAGACCACAGATTGCCCAACTCCCCTTTCTGGGGAAAAGTGTTCACTTGTGGTTGTATTTGATTTCCTCCCTCACTGCCACTATAATTACCATCAAATTCAGCACTAGCCTACTTTGATTTATTAAATTGATAAAATATGATTGATTTTAATCCCAGATCTGCCTGTACTTGACTCCCATTAAAGCAGCAATTTTCACTAGGTTGCACTGCCTTCAAAAAGATTTCCCCAACATCTAAATTAACATAAGGGCTATGTCAAATTCACATTCAGTCTGTGTGATATTCTACTCTAAGAAATATAATGATATAAACAGGCTCCCAAATTGAATTAAACACCAAAGCCAGTTTACTTTTTGCACATAAAATGCTCTGAAACACATCCTTCGACACAAAAGGTTAATTGGCATTCAACGAACTTTTGAACTTTTACTTAATTTACAAAGAAATTGATTGGTGTACACCAACACTAATATTCAGTTCTGTGTAGTTCTGTAGTAAAAAGTCATTCTCAGTTATTTAAAGTCAAGTTACTCACAAGTTAGATTAGACAATGATTATGTCACAAGCCAATGAGTTCAGAAATAGGAGGAAAGTGAAAATGGCTAAAGATGTGGTGCAGGAGAGGACTTAGATTCTTGGGAATGGTTTTAAAAAAGGTGGAACCTCTGTAAGCCCGGTGGGCTGCATTTCAAGAGGCGCGAGACCAACATTCTTCTGCAGAGATCTGCAAATGCCATTGCTGAGTGTTTGGCATGGGGAAAAATGGACTTTATAGCGTTTCAGAAAACAGGCTAGGCTTCAGAAAACAACTAGGCAAAATTGGATGTCAAAGATAGGGAATTAAACCAGCCTGGAAGGTAGAAGAATGAGATTAGAAGGTAGAAGAATGAGATTAGAAGGCAGAGGAGAAAAAGACCCAGAAATCAGAAACCATTTTTTGGCAATGCTTATTCATTTATACTTTAATGCAATGAATGTAGTGAATTAAACGCAATGAACTGAGAGCACAGATAAACTTGTGGAGTACAAAAACAAGGCAAAAGCTGGGAAAGAGTGACAGCTGAACATTCCTGGTTACAGGGTTTTTAAGGAAGACACAGGAGATAAAATAAGAGGAGGCACAACAATGTTGGTAAGGGAAATAATTACCGCTCTGAGGAGGGATGATAGACTAGAAAGGTCAACAAATGAATAAAAAGGGAGCAATCACATTGATTGAAGTGTACAATAGGCCATCTAATGGTCAGAAGGACTTAAAAGAGAAAAATATGCAATAAAGTTTCTAATGTGCAAAAATAACCAGGCTGTGATGGTTGGGAATTTCACTTTGCTTAAAATTTACTGGACAACACCCAAGGGTACAGAAGGACCAGAGGTCTTGAAATGTATTCAAGAGAACCTTTTTTAGTCAGTACGGAGCAAACCCAACAAAAGATAAAGCAATTCTAAAGTTAACTTTAAGAAATGAACCCAAGCAATAAGAAAAACAGCAATGAGTGGGGCCACTTGGGACAGCGATAATAATGCAGTTAGATCAGCGCAGTTATGAAAAAGGACAAGGATAGATTGGAGAATAAGTTCTAAATTGGGGCAAGGCCACTTTTACTAGACTAAGATACAATTTAGTAAAAATGGACTGAAAGCAGCCAGTTGATAATGATCAGTGTCAGAGCAGTCAGAGTCACATTACACAGGAAATGCTGAAGATTAGGAGGCAAATTAAAAGAAAAAGGGAGCTCCCAAATCTAAATTCCCATTGATGTAAAAACAAACACGGCAGGGTAAAACAACAGATGTTGACAGCTCAACACTGCAAAATGCCTAGAGTACAGAAGATGCTGGGGTGCAATCATAAAGAAATTTAGGAACACAAAGAGGATGTAAGAAAAACACTGACAGCGAAAGTCAAGATAGAACCAGAAAGGTATCAATGGACTAGTTAGTTGGGGACAAAAAGTGGCAAATGGAATTCAAATTAGAGTGCAACGTAAACACATTTGATGGGGGGCAGATGAGGCATGGGAATAAATGATAATTTGTAGTTATTAAGAACCAGAGAGAAACAGAGGGATTTGGAAATGCATGTCCATAATCTCTGAAGGTAGCAGGATACCTTCAGAGATAAATTGGTTAAGGCAGCATAGAGGATACTTTTCTTCACTGGCTGAGGCTCTGAACAGAAAGAGCAGCAAGTCATGCTAGAGAGGACACATAGTTAGGCTACAAGTCCAGTCACTACACTACTGAAGGGATGTGACAGCACAAGACCGAGTGCAGATAACTATATGACGATTGTGCCAAGGCTGGAGAATTACAGTAAAAGAACAAATTGTCTTAGGAGCTGGGATAATTTTCTCTGACAAAAGGTAACAAAATAAATTTAATTGAGGTGTATAAAATTATGAGAGCCTGAGATATAATAAGCAATAAGGACCCATTTCACTTAGCAGAGTTCAGTAGCTAAGGAGCATAAATGGATCCTAACTTTATGAGAACAGAGGGTTCAAAGATTGTTTTTTTTCCTGAGAAGAGTGCTGACAGCAGATTTAAAGATGAATGGGATGAGGGGAAAACCATTACCAATAACAGCTAATAGTTTTATCACAATTAAATCAAAGGAGCAGGAGCTGTCTCATGGACAAGGTGGATTCAAGAAGGGGTGCAAGCAAAAAAAAAAGGAGAGAGACTAGGGAAAGATGACAGATCAGACTGGGATTGGAAGTGGGGTTTAGGTAAAGCTTAAGGCTCAATGAGCTAGGGAAAAGAGAAGAAAGCAGTAAAAGTCCCCATGCTCCTCACTATCTTTATAGAGACTGAAAGGTATAAGAACATAAGAAATAGGAGCAAGAGTAGACCATCTGGCCCACTGGGCCTGCCCCGCCATTCAATAAGATCATGGCTGATCTGTCCGTGGACTCAGATCCACCTACCTGCCTTTTCCCCCATAATCCTCAATTTCCCTACTATGCAAAAATCGATTTGTGTCTTAAATATATTTAATGAGGTAGCCTCCACTGCTTCCCTGGGCAGAGAATTCCACAGATTCACTACTCTCTGGGAAAAACAGTTTCTCCTCATTTCTGTCCTAAATCTTGAGGCTATGTCCCCTAGTTCTAGTCTCACCTACCAGTGGAAACAACTTTCTTGGCTCCATCTTATCTATCCCTTTCATAATTTTATATGTTTCTATAAGATCCCCTCTCATTCCACTGAATTCCAGCAAGTATAGTCCCAGACAACTCAATCTCTCCTCACAGGCTAACCCCCTTATCTCCAAAATCAACCTGGTGAACCTCCTCTACACTACCTCCAAAGCCAGTATTTCTTTCAAGTAAGGAGACCAGAACTGCATGCAGTACTCTAGGTGCGGTCTCATCAGTACCCTGTACAGTTGCATCATAACCTCTCTGCTCTTAAATTCAATCCCTCCAGCAATGAAGGACAACGTTCCATTTGCCTTCTTGATAACCTGTTGCACCTGCAAACCAACCTTTTGCGATTCATGCACAAGCACTCCCAAGTCCCTCTGCACAACAGCATGCTGCAGAACAGCCTGTGTTGAAGAGGAGCCGGGGGTTATACTTATATTTCAAGACAATCCAGGAATAACAAGTTGTTTCAGCAGAGGGGACTTGATCCAATATTACTCTACATGGTCTGGCCAGATAAAGTGAAAAACAGCTAAACCGAGTGTGCAATGGCTTTAATTGGGGCTAGGGTAATGAGAAAAGGTAGAAGTGAAGGTGTTGGTCGCTGTAAAACAAAATTATGGAAAATGCCAAACCCTATGAAGTTAAGAATTTTAAAATGCAGTTACAGCGGCATGCAAAAGTTTGGGCACCCCTGGTCAAAATTTCTGTTACTGTGAATAGCTAAGCAAGTAAAAGATGACCTGATTTCCAAAAGGCATAAAGTTAAAGATGACACATTTCTTTAATACTTTAAGCAAGATTACTTTTTTATTTCCATCTTTTACAGTTTCAAAATAACAAAAAAAGGAAAAGGGCCCGAAGCAAAAGTTTGGGCACCCTGCATGGTCAGTACTTGGTAACACTCCCTTTGGCAAAGTATCACAGCTTGTAAACGCTTTCTGCAGCTAGCTAAGAGTCTTTCATTTCTTGTTTGGGGGATTTTTGCCCATTCTTCCTTGCAACAGGCTTCTAGTTCTGTGAGATTCTTGGGCCGCCTTGCATGCACTGCTCTTTTGAGGTCTATCCACAGATTTTCGATGATGTTTAGGTCAGGGGACTGCGAGGGCCATGGCAAAACCTTCAGCTTGTGCATCTTGAGGTAGTCCATTGTGGATTTTGAGGTGTGTTTAGGATCGTTTTACAGACAGCGTGATGTTTGCTTCCAGAATTTGCTGGTATTTAATTGAATTCATTCTTCCCTCTACCAGTGAAATGTTCCCCATGCCACTAGCTGCAACACAAGCCCAAAGCATGATCGATCCACCCCCATGCTTAACAGTTGGAGAGGTGTTCTTTTCATGAAATTCTGCACCCTTTTTTCTCCAAACTTTCCTGCGTCCTCACCACAAAATTCAGTGTCAGAAGCTTGCAAAGGAACATCTGAACAAGCCTGATGCATTTTGGATGCCTGTGGACTGATGAAGTTAAAATAGAACTTTTTGGCTGCAATGAACAAAGGTATGTTTGGGGAAAAAAGGGTGCAGAATTTCATGAAAAGAACACCTCTCCAACTGTTAAGCACAGGGGTGGATCGATCATGCTTTGGGCTTGTGTTGCAGACAGTGGCACAGGGAACATTTCACTGGTAGAGGGAAGAAGGAATTCAATTAAATACCAGCAAATTCTGGAAGCAAACATCACACTGTCTGTAAAAAAGCTGAAGATGAAAAGAGGATGGCTTCTACAACAGGGTAACGATCCTAAACACACCTCAAAATCCACAATGGACTACCTCAAGAGGCACAAGCTGAAGGTTTTGCCATGGCCCCCCGATCGAAAATCTGTACATAGACCTCAAAAGAGCAGTGCATGAAAGACGGCCCAAGAATCTCACAGAACTAGAAGCCTTTTGCAAGGAAGAATGGGCAAAAATCCCCCAAACAAGAATTGAAAGACGCTTAGCTGGCTGCAGAAAGCATTTACAAGCTGCGATACTTGCCAAAGGGGGTGTTACTAAGTACTGACCATGCAGGGCGCCCAAACTTTTGCTTCGGGCCCTTTTCCTTTTTTGTTATTTTGAAACTGCAAAAGATGGAAATGAAAAAGTAATCTTGCTTAAAATATTAAAGAAATGTGTCATCTTTAACTTTATGCCTTTTGAAAATCAGGTCATCTTTTACTTGCTTAGCTATTCACAGTAACAGAAATTTTGACCGGGGTGCCCAAACTTTTGCATGCCACTGTATATGTTGGGGAAAGCTATTTTCAGAAATGGATTGAAGAAAATGGGATAAGGAGAGGGCCGGTCTATAGTGAAAGAGCAATACAAGGAAGTTATGACTGGAGAAGGTTTCATCAATTGACACACTTAGAGCAACAAGACCACATCTGACAGCATAGTTGAGAGACTGAACATAAATATGAGCAAGAGAGTTTACATGGAGAGAGAAATATCAAAGGAGGATTGGAGGACAGTGTATTTGGATGAGAGAGCAAAGACAGAGAATGAAATCACCAAGGATGTGAATCCACTTGATTAACCAGAGCTAACCTAAAGGCCTTTTGTGCATAACTGTGTCAAGAGATTTTTGGAAGTCTACATATAAAATAATGCCACAGGTACATAAAGTCATGATCCACCTGGGATTTCACCTCCTCGAAACAACAAATAGATAAATCTGAAAATGTCCTGCTCAGTGGTTTCACTGGTAAATTTACTACCTGGGGAGATAATTAGCCTTACAGACTACACTCAATCCCTGCTTTACATTGATTTGCCGATACCAGACAGTACAACTGTAGGCAGACAATAGCAAGTCATTTAGCTCTAATATAGTATAGAGAACACAAATCAATCAAAGTTCCCACATGATTAACACAACTACCCCTGATGTAACCCAGTGCTCAAGCAAGGACGGAATCTGACCCAATTCCATTCCACTCAGCCTCAAACATGAGGAGTGGCTAATTGGGCAAATTGCCCAAAGACTGCCAATGCTCAAAATCAGATAATGCAAAGCCAAGATGCATGTTTAGGTGAGGAGGGGGAAGGACTTTTCATGTTTTAAAAATGCTCTCAAATATACAGTGGTTGAAAGTGTGACCTTAGTAAAGCATATGGGTGTTTGGGCTTCATAAATAGAAGCATACAAAAGCAGGGAGGTTATATTGATTGGATCTTTTTAAAACTCTTATTAGGCCACAATTGGATTACTACATTCAATTCTGATCATCACATTTTAGGGTGGATGTGAAGGTCCTCAAGGAGGTGCAAAGAGATTTGTTTTCAGGGATGAAGTACTTCAGCAATGAAGCTGGACTGCAGCAATGGGTCATTTTCCTTAGAGTAAAGGTTGAGAGATCTGTTCAGGTATACAAGATCATGACAAGTTTGGATAGAGTAAATTGAGATCAGACGATAGTTCAAAAACAAGGGAACACAAAGTGATGGAAAGAGAGTGAATGTCAGGAATTGTTTTGCACAGTTATGATCTGGAACTCATTGCCTGGAAAACTAGTGGAAACATAACTTTCAAGAGGGCAAGGGATAAGTACCCTACAGAATAATTTGAAGGCTGTAGGGTAAGAGTTGAGGCTGACATAAGTGTTTTTCAAAGAGCTGTCACAGACTTTCTGGTTTGAATGGCTTCCTTCTGTACCAGAATGATACTATAACTCTAAAGGCTTGCAGTATGAAATTATAAATTTAAACTGATAATATGCAAAAAGGTATGGAACCGTTTTTCTGTTAGGTTGAAAAACAAACAGGATTTCCAACCCAATTGGTATTGGTTTATTATTGTCACTTGTACTGAGGTACAGTGAAAAACTTGTCTTGCATACCATTCGTACAGATCAATTCATTACACAGTGCATTGAGGTAGTACAGGGTAAAAATAATAACAGCATACAGAGTAAAGTGTCACAGCTACAGAGGAAGTGCAGTGCAGGTAGACAATAAGGTGCAAGGTCATAACAAGGTAAGATTGGGAGGTCAAGAGTCCACCTCATCATATAAGGGAACCGTTCAACAGTCTTATAACAGCGGGACAGAAGCTGTCCTTGAGCCTGGTGGTATGTGCCCTCAGGCTCCTGTATCTCTGCCTGATGGGAGAGGGGAGAAGAGAGAATGTCCCGGATGGGTGGGGTCTTTGATTATGCTGGCTGCTTCACCAAGGCAGCAAGAGGTATAGACAAAGTCCATGGAGGGGAGGCTGGTTTCCGTGGTGTGCTGGGCTGTGTCCACAACTCTCTGCAGTTTCTTGTGGTCACCAGCAGAGCAGTTGCCATACCAAGCCGTGATGCATCCAGATAGGATGCTTTCTATGGTACACCAATAAAAGTTGGTGAGTGTCAAAGGGGAAATGCCAAATCTCTTTAGCCTCCTGAGAAAGTAAAGGCGCTGGTGAGCTTTCTTGGCCATGGCATCTACATGGTTGGACCAGGACAGGCTATTGGTAATGTTCACTCCTGAGAACTTGAAGCTCGGAACTTGAAATTGGGCCCCACTTTTAAAATATTACCATTCCCTTATACCCCATTCAGTTCACAAATGCTCCCAACTTGTATGTAAAAAAATAAACTTTTTTGATACAATTCTTTGTAATGAGAGAACACTCAATACTTATGTATCTTTTAAGAAGTATGATCAAAGAGGTCTCCACAGAATTGAGGAAATTTCTGGAAGCCCCCTTCTAAAAATTGGGATAGCTGATTGATCTATCTAGTTCATTATCCAAATACATGGTTCGAGATAGATAGATTCGAATAGCATAGATTCAGGCTACTTCAAATCACATTCACTTATCATTGGCCCCTAGGTTTTCAAACTGTGAGTAGATTCCCTAAGGGAGCATGGTAAAGTTGAGGGAGTGGAAGTACAAATGTAAAACAAAGTTTCTGTTCAATAGAGAGCAAAAATTCTCTGAAATGAGGTGCAGAAAAAAAAATCAGAGACCTCAGGCCAAAGCAAAAATCACATTAAAGACCAAATTTTTTTTAAATCCATTTATCAGTCCATAACCCCATCATATTTGCCAAGCTATATTCTCCATAAAAACAAAGCAAATATAATTTCTAACTATTGAAGTGGATGGAATCATACTAGGCTGACCTAACCACAATAAGCTATAACACTATGCCTATTTTGATCCATTAATATAGTTAGTATACTAATTAGTTTAGTATATTAATATAGTTAATATACTAAGCACCATTACTTCTACAGATCTAATTTCCACCCCCCCCCCCGCCCCCATTTCTCATCACCATCCTACTCCTTGACGACATTATCCCAAGGTGATGTCAAGTTCTGGCTGATGACACCTATTTTAATGAAACATTAACTGTTTAAAAATGGTGACTAACTAGCTGTGTATTTCCAGCATTTGCTTTTTATTTCTACCTCACAGTTATTACTATTAAGCATGCAATCTGCTAATTGAATATCTAATCCTGGATGGGCCAAATTTCCTCCAGTTAAATAATGGAAAGATCAGAGCCTGCACCTTTAATTATGAGTGCACTGCCTCCCTCTCACCCACCATCAAACACTGCCCCAGACACAAAACTCTGTCCCTTCACCAATTATACATCTCTTCCTGGTCATCTGTTTTAGGCTGAACTAACCTGTTTTCAACCCTGGCATCTGACATCAAGGTAAACATACAATCCCATATCCTCTCCCACCCAGGTCAGCCTCAAACTATTGCCCATTTCTACCAGTGGCTCAGCTGATTTGCTCCTGAAATCCTGATCCATATTTTGGCACCCAACTATTCCAAAGCTGTCCAAACTAGCCAGCCATCTTCTATCCTCCATGAACTTAGCTCACCCAAAACACTCCTGCTGATATCCCAATTTCCATCAGATCCCACTCAATCACCGATGCGTTCGCCGACGTATGAAATTCTGATCCATCTCACCTCAAATTTGAAATTTTTACCCACGTTGAAATCCTTCCACGGCTATGCAATTCATTCCAACCTACAACCTTCCACAAACTAAACACAGAAAATGTTGGAAATACTCAACAGGTCAGCTAGTATCCAAGGAAGGAGAAATAGAGTTACTAAAGTCAAAACACCTTCAACCCAAAACATTAACTCTGTTTCTTTTTCCACAGATGCTGCCTGACTTGAGGAGTATCTCCAGCATTCTCTATTTTTATTTCAGATTTCCAGATTTGCAATTTGATTTTCAGCTATTCATATTATACCACTGCAAATTTTTTCTTTCCTTTCAAAAGGATAATAGAAGTACACAATTCACAAAAACTCTGGCATAGTTTCTCACCCAACATGCAGATATCTTGGTAATCAATGCAAGAAAATACACTGCAGCAATTCATCAGTAATTCCAGTTTGTTTAAATGAATACCAGGTTACTATTCCCATTATGATTGATTCAAATAATTAGACTCTCTACCACCCGCCTGCCCCCCCTCCCCCCATACCGAGTAAAAGAATGAGAAGCGGAATGAGGTTTTATGGCAATGACAGCACCAAATAAAAGTAATTTTCTTCAAAGATAATGTGGAAAGCAATTATAAAAGGGAACGTTTATATTTCATTAATGCTAAGTATTTTTCTTACAAATATTCAACATGTGGTCAAAAAATAGTTATCCAATCTCCAAATTGCAAAGAAAATGCCTCTGAAAGTCAAAAACGCCTTTTGTAGATTCTTGTTTTAATTTATATTGATTGAGGCCTCTACAAGGCCTAGCTGGGCAAGAAGCCTAACAACCAATTTTTTTTCTTTAACAAAATAAGCGATCAAATCCCCTTTAAGAGTTAAGCTTAATTGCAGCAGACGGTTGCATTGCTAACTCTCACGGATCCCGCTCACATTACTGATGTTACACAGTCGCTAATTTTCAGTTCATTCACTCGCTCCCACACTTCGACTGGGAGACAGGCCTTAAAAGGGCTCACACAAGCCGTTTCATTTCGCGAAAGCAAAGTGGTTCAAATGACCCTATAAATTCTCTTCTAAGGCGGCCCGATTGTTTTTTCCCCCTAATTTTGTTTATTCATATATTATATTCGTACACATTATTTGTATATTGAAAGAGGCGGCAAACCTTGTACCGGTTCACGTAAACTACATTGGAAGTCAGCCTTTAAAAATATCAAAATTAGACATTTTTATATACTTTAATAGTTAATAACGATAAAGATTGTGAATCCACAAGTTTATTAAGCAGAAAATGTTCTTTAAATTTGTGGGATTATTTTTATTAGATACATATAGAGTTATGTCAGAGATCTGTGAGGTCCGCACTATTTTCAGTAAACAATGGAATCTATTTGTAAAAACAAAATTCACAATAATCAACATTTTATATTCCTTAATCCAACTACATGTCACCCCAGTAGTAAACAAACGTACGCATGACTTCTAAGAAACGAGGATGCATTTCGATGCCTGGAGCATCAAATATGAACTTCCATAAAATTTAGACAGCATTATATATACTCTTAATAAATACCCAAATTACCTTGGCGAATCCCCCGAGTGAAGTAACTCTGCTGTATAAAGCACTCAAATCCAACTCTCTCCCTCCGATGATCGGGATCTTTCTAAAGGATGTCCTAAAAACATTGTTAAATACATCTTAGTTTCACCTTTTTTACAGCAATTGTTTAAAAAAGGCAGCAAACATCTTAAAAATACAAACTCAAGTTCCACTCAAAGTTTAGAACAAAATTAACGTAATGAATTTAAATACAAAAAAAATCTTTTTATTGCAAATACCATCTCAAAGTTAGTCAGATCTTTGAGTCAAATCCAAAGCCAAATTATAAAAATACATTTCAATAAATGAAAAAGTATGTTTAAAGTTTGACATCCCTCCTACTCTCGGCGATTCAGAAGCCCCCCGCCACTCCCCCTTCAACCTGACAGATAATTACAACTCCACACTGCGCAGAATTTAAAATTGTAATTCGAATGATTTTTTTGTTTAAAAAGAGTTCGAATGAAAATCAATTTCCTTGCCAAGAATCACTGTTGGCAAAAAGGTGGCAACACAAGGCAACAACGGCTGCTAATACTCGAGCCTCTCTGGTCCTCGACCTCCCTCACCATTTAAAAAAAAAGTTTAAGTGAACATATTTCATCCTTTACAATGAAATAATTCTCATTCCCTGTCGCCTATGGTGCCTGTTCAGACACCGAGTGACAAGTGAAAGCCTTTGAAGGCCGCTGAATAAAAACAACACATTTCGTCCCTCCCCTTGTATTATTTTAGACGGTTAATTCATCCCCCCCCCCCTCCATTAAAAGTTGTATTTATTTTCTGGTGAATATATTTCTTTTTACCCTTTACTCCTGTGAAAGTGCCGCAGCTCATCCATGAAACTCCTGCCAGTCCTCAAGCCGCCGCTTTTACTCGGAGTTTTGGCCATAATAATCCCTCTCACACACAAGAAAAAACTCCCCCAAATAAATAATAAAACAACAAAAAGGTCGGAGGGAGAACTCCGGAGGTGAATCAATCCTTATATTTTTTAAATATATATCTATATACAGGATTGCTGTATGTTCTTTTACAGTTTCTTCTTTCTCATCTCCGGAGAGTCGGGCGCCGGAGCCCGAGCCATCGCCGGCCACGACGGGAATTAAACAAGAGACAGGGAGGAGGAGGAAGAGCGCCGGGGAGAGGGAGAGCGCAAGGCTTTCGCCGACACCAGAGCCCGCTGATCGCAGGCTAGCCGGAGCGCGGTGAGGCGGCTCGGCCCTCGCCGTCCGATTCACCGGGGAGACTATATTTTCCGCCGCTCTCCTATAACAATCCTGCCAGCCTGTGAGGGGGGAGGAGGGGGGAGATTTTAATCTCCTTATCACCGTCTCTCGCCTGCTTTTTTTCTCTCAAAGGGCCGGGGGTTTTGGCAGGAGTTCGGTTCGTTTCTCTCCATCGGCTCCGATTTTTTGGTTGAAATTTATAGATATTATTTTTTCCCCCCGAAAAAAAACGAATCGAATTTTAATTTTTTTCAAATTTTTTTTTCTCTCTCGCTGTCTTCCCTCACAGACAATGAAGGCCGAGCAATTACCCGCCAGAGGGGGGGTCCTGCAATTCTACCAAACAGCCCGCCGCCATGGCTGCCTGCTCGATCCGAGGCAGGCTGGGAGTTGGAGTTCCGTCGGGCCGGGCAACAAGGAGAAGCGGCGGAGGGGTGGACTACGGTTCCCGGGGTGCGTGGCGGCCGCTTCTCCGGGTTCCTCTGGCCGCCAGAGGCGCCGCTGGAGACGACGGCGCAGGCGCCGGAGCGCGCGCGGGCGGTCGGGAAGTGTAGTCCGTGGGGGCGGTGGAGGAGCCCAGCTTCGAGGAGCGCAGGTCGTTAACGGAGGTTGGCGGCGTCCGGCGCCGTCGTGTAGTTGCCTCGGACTCTGAATCCCAACCGACAGAGAGAAAGGGAGCGACCCGACGAACTTCACCCGCCACCATGCAACGCGCACGGCTAATTTGTTTCCGTCAAAATCTCAAAATGGCGATGTGCAGCGTTTGGCGTTGGGCTGTGCTACAGAAACTAATTTTTGGTGTTAAAAAAAGATGGGTTAAGGTTTCATTGTGCAGATCAGGCAAGAGATCGTTGGTAGTTGGGTTCCTGTTATCTCCCTAAATATGAAAGTTGAATCGTATAGTTGGCACCTGCTGTCGCTGGGCTTATAGTAAATATTTGGACGGTTATTTATAACAAGATAAATTTGGAGGCGTTGAGTACAGATGGTTGTGTTTGTAAACATTGTATATTTTTACAACATTATTTTTTTCCACTCCTTTAAAATATGAGAAACGTAAAATTGCTGGTGTGAAAAGACTGCAAGAAATGTCAGGTCAGGTCAGATACTTACCAGGTGAGGCTGAATCTGTGGAAAGAAAAACAGGGCTAACGTATCAAGGTGAATGACCCTTCAACCGAATTGGAAAAGTGAGAAAACACGGATTTGCAGGGAGGGGCGGAGAGAACCCAGGGAATATCTGACAGGGTGGAGACCAAGGTTATTCGTTTGCTTTTGTTTCCACCTAAGGGAGGGAAATGAATGCAAGTTAATCATAGCTAATCTATCCGGAGGAGTGTAAAGGGAGGGACATGACTGAGAACAGTTTGAGAGAAAAATTAATGGAGCAACAAACAATCTGCTGAGCAGGTTGAGCAGTATCTGTGGGAGGAAAGGAATTGATGTTTCAGGTTGAAACCCTGCATCAGGACTTGTCCTATCCTGATGCAGGGTTTTGACCCAAAACGTCAACATTTCTTTTCCACCCATAGATGCTGCTTAACCCGCTGAGTTCTTTCAGCAGATGGTTTGTTGCTCCAAGTTCCAGCATATGCAGTCTCTTGTGTCTCCAGAAAAAAAGTAAGGAAACTGAGAAATGGAGCCCAGCAGTTGCTAGAGATCCTGCCACAAATGACAACACTGGAAATACCCAGCAGGTCATGCAGTCTGTGAAAAGAGAGAAACTGAATTAATGTTGCAGACAGGTGACCTTACATCAGTACTGACAAGTTCTGACACAGAGGAAGGACTGATTATCTGAAATTATTGAACTCACTATTGAGTTTAAAGGGCTGCCGTGTGCCTAAACAAGATGAGGTGCTATTCCTTGAGCTTGCATTGGGCTTCGTTAGAATACTGTGGGAGACAAAAAACGGAGAGGTCAGAGAGTGAGAAAAAGAATGAAAATGATAACCTGGAAACTCATTGTCATCCTTGTGGACTAAATGGAGAAGTCCTGCAAAGCGGTCAGCCAATCTGCATTTGGTGTCTCCAGCATAGAGGCAACCACATCTTAGTGCAGTGCACTAGGCTGAAAGTAGTGCAAGTGGATTGCTGCTTATCCTGGAATGACTGCTTAGGATGGACAGTGAAGATGGAGGGAACTCTATCTTTGTTCTGGCTGTGAGGTGAAGAGAGTAGGGAACAGAACAGATGCAGTTTAGAGGCTGTCCACCTGTGGCAGAGGGGAGGATACTGTTAAGGAAAATGAAAGATATCTCAGAAGGACTGGTGTAGAAAATCTCTTTAGAACTGATGTGATAGAATCTGTGAGAATGGAATGGAGTCCTTGCAGAAGCTGGGTGGGAATCAAAATCGCTGCGTGAGACTGGACTTGTAACCGATATTGATTGCTGACCATTTCTTGATATGGAAAGTTGAGAAAGGGAAGCAGAGAGATATTGAGCATGTGAAGGTGAGAGCAGGATGCAGATTGGCAGCAAAGGTAATGAAGTTTTTGAGTTACGTATGAGTGCAGAGAGCAGCACCAATGCAGTCTTAAAAATACTGCAAGGTTATTATGAGTATTATATCTATATTTTGTTTGTGTATATATATTATTTAGAAATTAATTGTCCCAAGGTTTTTTAATGGGATTTGGTACAGTAGTTACATTTATGATAATCCAGCTCATCTTTTTAAGCCTTACAGTAGATGTAATACATTTGGGTTTCAAAAGATATTCACAAAATAATGACCTGATAGTATGGAAGGTAATATATTAGCATGAATAGAGGATTAATTATCTAGCAGGAAGCAGTAATAAGGAAGTCATTTTCAGGTTGGCATCCTGTAACCAGTGGTTCCTCAAAAGCCAGTGCTGATACTGCAGCTGCTTACAATATATATTAGTGATTAAGAGGGAGAAAGTGACTGTACTGTGGCAAAATTGCAGTACAAAAGTAAGTAGAAAGGCATTTGTGCACAGAATACAAACAGTCTACAGAGAGATACTGATAGGTTAAGTGAATGGGCAGAAAGTTGGCAAATGGAGTATAACATGGGAAAGCATAAGGCTATTCATTTTGGAAGGAAGGAGAATACATAGTTATTATTTAGATGGAGAAAGCTGCAGCACAATGGGATTTGGGAGTCCCCATACATGAAACAGAAAGCTAGCATGCAGGTGCAGCAAGTAATCGGGAAGGCTGATAATTCAAGAGGGCTGGAGTATAAAAGTAGAGGTATCTTACCACTGCTGTACAATCCACTAGCAAGGGTACATGTAGAATACTGTGAACAGTTTTTGTCCCCTTATTTCAGGAAAGATGTGTTGACATTGAAGTTTAGATCAAAGGAGATATGAAATGATTGTCATATGAGGAAAGGTTAAAGAGGTTGTGTCTGTACTCATCGGAGTTTAGTAGAATGAGGGGCAATGTTATTGAAACATAAGATTTCTAGAGGGTGTGACAGGGTAAATGCTGGGAAAATACTTCCGCTTGTGGGAGAGTCTAGGACCAGTGGACACGGTCTTAGAATAAGAGGCACCCATTTAGGACTGAGATGAAGAAGAATTTATTTTCAAAGGGTTTGGAATTCCTTGACCTAGAAGTTGTGGAGGCTGAATCCCTGAAATATCCAAAGCTGAGAAAGGCGATAAATCAATAACAGAATCAAGGGTAATGGGGGAAAGGTGGGAAAGTGGATTTGACGAATGTTGGGTCAGCCATAACCTTGTTGAATAGCAGACCAGGTTTGTGGGGCCAGAAGGCCTGTTCCAGTTCCTGTTTCTTACGATCTTAATTATTTGTAACTTATCTGCACAATGTGCAGAGTTAGTGATAAACTCTGTTCTACGCAAGCTAAATGGACAACCTATGAAAGTCATGCATTTTCTGATGTTAAGTTTTTAAGCAGGTTTTGGATAAATCGGATATGTATCAGGATGATACTGGCCACTTGCCCATTGAGGGACTTGATTGGAAAATAATCTGTTAAACAATTTGATTTATTTGTTTAGATAACGATAAAGTGGCTGTGCATAGCTTATTGCTGGAAAGGAGTCAAAAGAAAATGGCTCTTAATTTCCTTTTTTGTCTTCTCAAAATTCTGTTTCTCATAATGGAGGCTAATTATTGCTCAAAGATATAAAATGAACACTCAATCAGAACTATTTGTATTTGTGTAACTGGAAGAAAATAAGAGTTTCAACAAATTATTTGTCATTGGATAACAAATTATGCAGCATTTTCAGATAAGATATTAAAGATTTAAGCAAGTACCCTGGCACTTTTATTACATTCAGAATTGTTTTTTGAAGCATTCATCCCTTTAATCAATATTATCAAATTAAGTGATCATTCATTTCGTCACTGTAGGGAAGTTGGCTGTTTGGAGATGTAAGATTCGGTCAGTGATCAGATTGGGAGCTCTCGCATTCATGGATGTGACTCTAGGTAGAACTCTCAGATAAAGAAGATCGCAACTGTGAGGAACAAAAGGCAAAATAACCCATTTGTAAACTGGTAATCAATCAGATTTATTATCGCTGATTTATATGATGTAAAAATTGTTTTGCAGTGCAGTACAGTACAAGGACATAAAATTACTATTAATTACAAAAATAAATAAATAGTGCAAAACAAAGGAAATAAAAAGGTAGTGTTGATGATTCATGGACCATTCAGAAATCTGAAGGTGGAGGGGAAGAAACTGTTCCTGAATCATTGAGTGTGGATCTTCAGGCTCCTGTACCTCTTCCCAGATGGTAGTAACAAGTAATGATTTGGCTGGAATTTTGTAAGTTTAGATAATATCTAGGCTACATTTTTATAAGCAAAAATATACAGTAAGGAAAGGGATTTACAGAAAATCTGTAATTCAAACAAATTTGAATACTGGGTAATTTTTAGGAAGAAATCATTGGAGTTACGTCAGAGCAGATAAGTGAAACATTTTTTTTAAATCTAATTCAACCAAACTAATTTAACTCAACAGTATGTGTATTTTCTTAAAAATGCCCATGCTTTGAAAGAAATGATAATCTGCGTTATTCAAGCATTTAAGCATTTTCGCCGTATTCAGGAAGGCAGTTCACTATTATCAGTATAGTTATGGATGAACAATAAATTCAGCGTGAATTTGAGAATGTTTTTAATGATTCATCTTGCACAGTCTAATCTCATTTTATTTCGAGTTTTTGGTGTAGTGACACATACAGGAAAGTCCCTGTAGGCAGAATTCGTTGCTTCAGATCAACTGACTTGCACTTTTTTTAATCTTAGTTTATTCTGCTGGTTTTGATTCTAGCACTCCAATGTTAATTCTCGGCCTGAAAACAATAGAACTAATTATTAAAACTAATTTTAAAATATCCCTTCCCCCAATGTGAAACAAAACATTGTGCCACAGAGAGAAGGTGACTAATTAACAGAGAGTGCTTCATTTGTGTATTATGGTACCTACTTGTGAAATATCTGGACTTCAAACCAACATTGTGTTGAAGAATATTTTATGATATAGATATACAAGTCATTTGTGATACCTTTGTATAATTAGTGTAGTATGCTTGCGAAAAACACATAACTTGGGACCTATGGTTCCCAAAGCTTTCCACCATCTTACAGTGTTTTCCTTACAACACATCTGTGACTTTTGTAAGCTAATTGATACTCAACACTTCTAGTGTGGTGGAATATAACAAGTGGACCTTTTATTTGTAGTAATTCCTGTGCTAGCTTTAGAATTACCATGCTCACCCTCGCCAGAGGTTTCATTTAAACAATGGTAAATCTACTGCATAACATGAGAGAGTTGGTAGATCTGCTGACCATCACAGTAGATGCACTAATTTGGTAATGGTAACCTTCAGCATTACTCAGTCGTCAAGATTTACTAACTTGGGGTCCACTGCATATGTGCCCTGTCAGAAGAATTATCATTATGGATTGGGGAGGGGAGGAGATCTTGAAATTATATGAAGATGAATTTACTTTTCTAAAAGTAGATTTGAAGGATTGACAGTAGTCATGAAAGATGGCGTGAACTGGTATCAACAATGACACATGCATCAAACTTACTGCTGGTGAAAATGACAACTGTCAAATTCCAATAAAATTGTTTCATAAATCACGAGGATTTTGGCTCAATAGGTGCTTTATGGGTCAACAAGAATGGATTATACTCTCAATACTTAATCAAGATCTTTACAACTCTGGAGGATTCATTTTCTACAACCTTTATGAAAGCAAAATCCTTCCTGGGTAGAAGTAGTATTTACGGTGCAAAGTACCAAAATTCTTTATTTTTGTTACAAAGGAGTCAGGAAACACCTTGGGTAACATTGGAAATTAAACTGAGGATTGTTTTCTATCAGGGTCAGAATATGGCCTTTACCAAGTTATTGTTTTTCTACTGTCCATTAAAAACAAATTACAGTTTGCCACTCAAGTGGCTTAATTCTATTCCACTCTCCTCAGATGATATAGTAGTCAATGCCCATATGCAGTATTACTTAAACAACATTCAGGCTCAGGCTGAAAAGCAGCAAGTAATATTTGCATCACTTGACCCAAGAACTAACCATTTCTAACAAGAGTCCATCCCCTTCTTCCTTGACATTCAACAATATTACAGTCACCAAACCATTCAGAAGATTATTAATGACTCAAAACTCATTTGAAACAGCCATGTAGATACTGTGGCTACAATAACAGTTGAGAAAGTTTGTAATCTGCTGTGAATGTGTCAACTTCCTGATTTCCGCAAAGCCTTTCTAACAACTAATAGGCCTTGCCTTTGCCATGTTTAGTCTTAAATGGAGTGCGTCTTAAAGAGCGTGTTGAGAAATTGGTCAATAGGGAATTCAATGCAGAAGACTAATAAGGTGCTGCCACATCTTTCCAGTGTTTGTAGTGGTTATTTAAGCTTGAGGAAGTAAGTCTTTAAAACATCATACAGAATAAATACTGTGAGAGTGAATTTTATTTCTCAAATTTTTGGGTAGTGATTTGTGAATTCTGTAAGGGCGAATTTCCATAACCCCAATGGCTGTAACGCAGGGAGTGCGGAGTATAATGCTGGAAACATTTGGCAGCCCACCTGCTGCCCCCTCATTTTCTTGCCACCCAGGTACACTGAGGTCAATTTACGGAGGTCAATTAACCTACCACACTGGGAAGTGGGAGGAAACTGGAACACCTGTAGAAAGCCCACATGGCCACGGCATGAATGTGCAAACTCCGCACAGATCGAACTCGGTCATTGGAGCTGTGCAGCAGCAACATTATGCCCTGGAAGATGAGTGTCCATGGAAATCGATCCAATTTGCACAATGCATTTGCTGTCTGTGGGAAAAGCATAAAGACTAATGGAAGGACAGCTGAAGTAGCGGACTTGGCCATCCAAAATGGGAAGGAGGAGAGGCATAATTGGAATTGGTTTATTATTGTCAGTTGCGCCAAGGTACAGTGAAAAACTTGTCTTGCGTACCATTCCTACAGATCAATTCTTTACACAGTGCATTGAGGTAGTACAGGGTAAACAATACAGAATGCAGCGTAAAGCGTCACAGCTACAGAGAAGGTGCAGTGCAGGTAGACAATAAGGTGCAAGGCGGATTGTGAGGTCAAGAGTCCATCTTATTGTAGCAGGGATTTTGTGCAATTTACAAGGATTCTGTAATGAGGGAGATGTGAGGCACTGGATCTGTTACATTTTCTGGGTGCCAGGGTGAGGGACATCTCAATCTAGCTTGAAAGAGTATTAGAAAGGATCCAGTTGTAAGCCATGTTGGGGCCAAATACAAAAAAACGACAAGTCTTCCTCGAGGTGTTAAAGATAATATGTGTTAAATTTTAAAAGATGTATCTCAAAGGTTATAGGATCAGAGAGAAAATCATTGAAATTCGATCTGGAGATGGAGAAATCCGGAGGTGGCCATTGTATCCGTACCAGCGTAATCCCACTTTCCAACACTTAGTCCATAGCCCTGTTATTTCCACCTCATTAAGTGCAGATCCAAGTACAATTAGAGTTATGAGGACTCCTGTTTCTATCACTCTTTCAAGCAGTGAATTCAAGATTTCTACCACCTTTATCTTGAAAAATGTTTTCCTTTTCTCCCATTTAATTGTTCTATGAATTGCTTTTAAATTAATGGCCCCTGCTTTTTGACCCCTCTACTAACAGAAATAGTTTCTTTCATTTGGTCTGTCTAGGCCCCTCATAACTTTAGACACTTAATAATAAGTCTCCCCGAGCTGCAACCAAAGAAAACAACTCGAGTCTTCCTCATAACTAAACATTTCTAGCCATGGCAACATGCTCATATATTTCTTCTTTTCTATTTGCAGAGCAATCACTTTCCTGTAATCTGTAATGTGGTGACCAGAACCATACACAGTGCACAATCTGTGGTCTAACTAATTTCTATATTTCTAGCATAACTTCCCTGCTATAATATCTTTTGTCTTAGCCAATACAAAAAAATGCATCTCATATACCTTTTTAAACACCTCTTAAAATGGAATGTGGGTGTCACAGGCAGGGACGATATTTCTCGTCTATCCCATTATCGCCCTTATAAAGTTGATGAGCAACCGTATTGAAACCACTGCATTTTTCTGGTGAAGGTGCTCACATAAAGCCATTAGGCAGGAAGTTCCAGGATTTAGACCCATTGATGATGAAGGAACAAGTTGTTTGCTGAGATGTTGCAAATAGAATTAAACATTGTGCGAAGATCCCCACTTCTGACATGATTGATGGGAGAATGTTTTTTTTTTGAAAACTCACCTGGAACAAGTTATCCTCCAATTCATACTCCATTCTGACTTGGAAATATATCAACTCCCTATCATCACTTGTTCAAATTCCTGCAGCTCCTTTTTGGTAGGACTAAGTGATTAGTTTCATCACAAGGAGTGCAGCAGTTCAAGAGGATGGCAATCCATAGTGGGAAATAAATGCCAATGATACCCACATTATGTCGAACAACAAAAAACAAGGTCATTCATAAATCCACAGGGAACTCTGAAGAAGTTTCTTTACCTATAGACTGGTGAAAATGTGTAATTCCCTAGTACGAAGTAGATAAGGCCACTTGTATAGATTCTTGTTAAAGGGAAGCAGGACATATACAGGAGGGAGAAATAAGTGGAAGAATATACAAATGCTGGGAGAAGTCTTGTGTAGTATGAGTGCTGGTATATTGACATGGATTTGTTGTGCAGCAGATGGTCCCTGCATGTGGAATACATTTTCTGTAATCCCATGGCTTCCCTTGTAGCAAATCTTGTTTAAATAAGGCATTTTTAAATCCCCCACATGGCTTTTCAGTACCTTATCAGCATCTTTCTCCGGCATCCTCTCTCTGCCTCCAGCTGCACATGCATCCTTTCCCTTTTACCCTGCCACAGGGGATTGAGTACCTTCCGATGTCCAGGTCCTAGTCTTTGGAATGTCCTCCCCATAGCTAATCCAGTTCTCTCTGCTCTTTAAAGATGAGTGTTGATGCCTCAGACAATATAGGCACTGGGTAGTCAAATAAAATGGCCTGAGAGGCATGGGTAGCAGGAAATTATTAGTTTCATCGCTCCCAAGACTACACTGCACCACAGTTAGCTTCCTCACCACAGATTTAAGAAGAGGAAATTCACCCACAGAGTTACTGGTCAAAACTATCTCAATGGTTCTTTGAAACCCATGGTACATATTGTCCATAATGTAGCTTTGATCTGAGAAACATTACACATGAACCTTGCATACCCTGACCTCCTCTGAAATGGACAGTTCCATGTGGTGTCATATTATGATAATCATTAGGATTAAGAACATTGATAGATAAAGAGACATTTGGTCAGACAGCATCAATAAAGTGAAGACAGAGTTAAAGTTTCAGGTCATTAACTTTCCATCAAAGTTCTAACCAAAGGTTAGGATTTCAAGTCATTGATTCTAACTCTCCTCACAGATGTTGCCTGACAAGTAAATATGAACAGGAGTAGGCTACTAGGCCCCTCAGGCCTGTCCCTCAGGCCTACCCCTCCATTCAGTATAACCATGGCTGATCTATGCTGGCCTCAACTCCTCTTCTGTGCCAGTTCCTTTTTACCCTCGATCTTTCAAATATTTATCTATCTCCACCTCACATATATCTAATGATCTGGCCTCCACTATCCTCGGGGTCAGAGAATTCCAGAGGTTCACTGGCCTCTGACAGAAGAAATTTCTATGCACCAGTTTTAAATGACTGGCCCCTTATTTTGTTGATATTTCCCCTTGTTCGCGACTCTCCCATCTCAACATCTACCTTGCCAACTCCTCTTAGGGTCTCATATGTTTGAATAAGGCTACCCCCTCATTCTTCTAAATTCCAAGGAATAATAACCTGAACCATATGGCCTCTCTTGATAGAACAACCCTCTTGTCTGAGGAATTAACCTGGAGAATCTACTGAGTTACTGAATTTTTTCAACATTTTCTGTATATCTTAACAGTAGTCCCACTTTTAAGGACTATCCAATAGCTACTGCACGGAAGTGTTGAATTTCATATGACGGCTTTGTGAGATTCTTTTGTGAGGATCCTTCATGCCAATCTGATTCCACAGTTAATATCTTGAACAAATTGCTGCTTTGGTTTCAATGGAGCATATTTTAAGGTCAGGGGCAACCAATGTTGGCTTGACACTGACTCTGTTTCAAAAAAATACAGACATACCTTTGGTAGTTATCCAAGGGGCAACTTGCAGAAACTGCTGGAAGAATTTTCAGTGGCATGGCCTGTATATTGAATGAGCCATCCATGTCCTAAGGACCATTGAGTTGAAGGCAAGTGCAGGATAGAGAGCCTCTCCCTCGTGTCGAAGAGAAACATGGGAAACATGCGTCATCTTCTGTACTGCCCTGTGTTGAAGAGGCAGCAAACAGCAATTACTCTCTTTGGCCTTATCTCTTTAGACCTCATGGTTTAAATGAACATGTTGAACACAGGTTTACCAATGCGTTTTCTGCACGGTTTTAGATGATAAATATTTAAAATAATGTTTCCTACTTCGAGGATTCATTTTTTTAACCAAGAACTAACTTTAACAACTTGTAAGTCAAAAGAACTGCAGATGCTGGAAATATGATGAAGGGTTTATGACCTGAAATGTTAACTCTATTTCTGTTTCCACAGATGCTGCATGATCTGCTGAGTGTTTCCAGCATTTTCTGCATTTATTTCACACTAATAACTTGCAGGTCACGAGCAGGTAGTTTTGAACCATTCAGCTGCAAAGAGGCACCGTCAAACATAATTGAATATTGCAATAAATTTCACTTTAAATTTCTCCAGTAGGTTACATTCCAAACCTCATTTAGATCCAGGCAGACTCCCAGCTGGTTAGTAGCTGTGGGAAACCTCTGACTGGATTTGCAGTGGTGTAACAGAAAGGGGCCGCATACCTCAGCATATCTGCTACAAGACAGAGGCCCCTGGATCTGCTACAAGACAGAGGCCAAAGGAGTGCAGGAGATGGAGAACCCCTAGGGTTGGGAGGGGTGCAGTAGATGGAGGACCCCTGGGTTTGGGAGGGCTGCAGGAAATGGAGAACCCCTAAGTTTTGGAGGGCTGCAGGAGATGGAGAACCCCTAAGTTTTGGAGGGCTGCAGGAGATGGAGAACCCCTGGGTTTGGGAGGGGTGCAGGAGATGGAAAACCACTGGGTTTGTGGGGGGGAGAGAGACTGGAGACAGTTAAGGGAAGGGGACAGTGGTACGGAGACTGAAGGAGGGGTTCGAAGGATGGACTGAAGAAGGAAGGTGATCGGGGTTTGCAGCGAAGGAGGCTGTAGAAAAGTGAGCAAGCAAGATAGCGGTGCATGTGGTCAGAATGCATCTGTGTGTGTGTGTGTGTGTATGCGTGTGTACACACACTGAGTATATACAGTAGAGCCTGATTTCCAATTGCCTTGGACCTCCCTATCAGATCAAGGATTGGTCTGGTGATAAAACCGTAATAGCTGGTGTACAACAGCCACTCCACATTAAGAGAAGTCATGCACAGGCATCTTGCATTCCTCACCACTGGACTGAAACCAACTGCCATTAACTAAGGGAATGCCAAAGAAGAAGCATCACATGGGACGACCTAAATAAACGTTCTGAACATGTCAGAGGCATCCCAAAACTTGTTAAAAAATTAAACAAAATAACTTAAATTTAAAACCACATATCTGCAATGCAGAACACTTCCAAAAAATCTAATTTAGCAAACCATTAGAGATGTTTTCAAAAGTTTTAGAAAAATTTAGGAAAATATTTTTAAACTAACTCCTATCTAAATGTCTTCCTAAATACCACACTCTTAACCTGAGGCTCTTCCAACTATTTTGTTCCTGTTAGACCACGGAGAATTTTCCTTGAGCATCCTGGGACCTTGCACAGAATTCTCAGGTGGGCACTTAGCCTAAGTTCCTTCTCCCATGCTGAACTCCATGCAGATTCCAATGTTGGAGAAAAGCCTGTTGCCAGAGACAAATTGCCAATAGCAACTATTGTATCTCGGTTTTTGCATCCACAGTCACAGAAGTTTCTTAATTGCTGTCAATTATGTGGGGTAGAGTCAGTGAATGCTGACAGTTTTGCCATTGTTATTCTGCAAGATCTGGGCCAATAATCCAAAGATATATATTGTATATCCAGTTGCACTATGCATAATAGTAATACATTCATTTATTTGGCAACTTATCAAAATATCTGAAAGCATTTTATACCACTAATTACTTGAGATACAATGACTGTTCTTATCCCAGTGAATGTGGCAGACCATTTGTACACAGCAAGGTCCCACAAACAACAATGGTAATTGAAAGAACCTGTATTTATAGTATATCTTTCACATCCCCAGGATCACCCTGAAGCGCTTCACTATCAATTATTTATTCATTCATAGGATGTAGCAATGCTGGCAAGGCCTGTAGTCATTGCCCATCCCCGTGTGCATTTGAGAAGAGGGTGGTAAGCCTCCTTCTTCAACTGCTGCAATCTTTGTGGTGCTGAGATTCGCACAGTGCTGCCAGGTATGGAGTTCTAGGATTTTGACCCAGAGGCAGTGAAAGGAAATCAGCTTATTTCCAAGTTAGGAAGGTGTGTGATTTGGAAAAAAACTTGGACGTGATGATACTGCCATGTACCTGTTGCCTTTTTGCTTCTAGGTGGTAAAGCTTGGAGAATAGGGAGATGTTGTTGCATTTGGATGTATTTGCTTGTTCTTGCAGTGCACTGTGTAAATGGCACATATTATAACCATAGTCCAAAATTAGTTTAAAGAAAAACACTCCAAAGGCGAGTTGGGATGAAGAATTGTGGGAAATTTCTCCCAGAATCTCAAATCAATCCAAAATGACTTCAAGAAGAATAGTGACCAGGGTATATGCTTCCAAACATCTTCGCTATATTTTGTACACAGAAATATCAGTCTCCGCCAGGAAATTAAGCTCCCCTTTGAATACTTGGAATGAACTTGCACCCACTGCCTGAGATGGCAACTTATTCTAAAGATCAATGACCTGTGAAATGAGAAATCTCCAAACATGGTTCAATATTATTTATACATATATCACTTAGTTTTTACTGACCTATATAATTCACATGAATACAAGTGTAGTGGCATTTTAAGTACATCAATTAAATCTTCCAGAGCCAATGCTTTGTAAGGCTAAAAATGGAGTTCCCTGGCTCTATTATAAAGGTTTATAAACTAGACATTAAACTAATGGCCTTTCCAAAACCAAGATTGCACACAATTCTAGATAGGACCTAACAAAAGTCTTGTATGAGGAGATTGGTTTGGTTAAAGAGGACCTCTTTAACCAAACCACTAATGTCAGTTAGTGTAAATGGGTGGTTGATGGTCAGTGTGAACTTGGTGGGCTGAAAGTCAAAGTCCAATTTGTTGTCATACGCTCAAGTACATGTCTGCACAGGCGCAATGAAAAATTTGCTTGCAGCAACATCACAGGCACATAGCATCAGATAAGCACTGTTCACTAGAAAAACATAAATTATATGTAAATTTTACAAGAAAGAAGACAATTAGAACAAAAAAAGTCAATTTTAGTGCAAAGTGATTGAGGTGGTCATAGTGTTGCTAAACCGTAGTGATTAGGGTTTTGCCAGTTGGTTCAAGAACCAACTGGTTGAAGGGGAGAAGCTGTTCTTGAACCTGGTGGTGTGGAACTTCAGGCTTCTGTAACTCCTGCCCAATGGTAGCTGCGAGAAGGTGGTATGGCCCAGAATGTGGGGATCTTTGATGATAAATGTTGCCTTCTTGAGGCAGTTTGAAGGCCCTGTTTCCATGCTATATCTCTCTATGATTCTGAGAGTCTAGATATCAAACTTAATTACCTTTCTCTGAATTTTTTGTAGGACCAAAATTGGACATAAATCTAGATAGGACCTAACAAAGGCCTTGTACAGGGAGATTATGGCTCTCTGTTTTATATTTCCCTGATTATACCTCTTCAAATGCTTCATATTCAGCATTTGCAAACATTTAGAGCCTCAGGCCTGTTTCACTCTCAACAGGCAGCCAGAATTCTTACCTTTTATGTGTTTTTGGAGTTCCTTGATCATTATCCAGTGGAAAATTACTGCTAAAGATAATGTAATGCAAAAGGCCTGTTATAGCCAATTTGTTTTCAAAAAAGTATATAGCTCTAAACAGGGAGCTGACATATTTGGCCAAGGTTGCATGTGATACAGCCAGAAAGATTCTATAATGAAGATATATGAAGTGTACAGCTGACCTCCAAACTTCTTGAATAAACAAGTATATTGGGATGAGCTTCATTATTGGAGAATATCTAAGATTTCTAGAGTTGTACAGCGCAGAGAACGGCCCTCCGGCATTCCATGTCCATGCAGACAATCAAGAACCTATCTATTCTAATCCCATTTACCAGCACCTTGTCCGTGGCTTTCTATTCAAGTGCTCATCTAGATACTTCTTAACTGCTCTAAGACATTCTCTTGCATCTCTAATGTTCCATCTTTTGGGTGGATTTGTGAATCATTAATTTAAGTTTGGATTCTGAATAACTTTTAGATTTCAGTTGGAAAATGGAAATAAGTATTGCATTCTAACTAGCACTTGTACATTTACTTCCAGAGTTTATAGAGTTTACTAGAAGGAAATGAATCTTGCCACCATTCATGGGAGTGCCTAACTTTGAGGTGCTCATTGATTGTAAGTATACTGATAAAAGAAAATGCATGTTAACAACTGATTTCTTTAGTGAGAGAATCAGGCAGCCTCCCTGATCTGAGCAGCAGAGAATCAGGAAATTTAGTGTTGAATGATTCCAGAATGTCATCCTACGAATTCTTGCCACATCTAGTACAATGCCAATTATAACATTTAAATAAGGCATTAATAAACCCTTTGAACTGTTTACTTCCTGTTACTTTCTAGAACTTACCTCACAAATTTGCATTGATCCAGCTAAGGTTGAATGCTACCAGGCTCCATTAAGGTGCATTATCTGATCAGCAATTTTCACTTGTAGGTATGCTCATTCTCTGGCCATGCCTATGTGCTACTCTTCTGCATGAACACTATACCCTTTCTCAAATCTGGGTTTTAGATTCCTAGACTTCAAGATTATATTTCTGCACCAGACTACACTCAGTTGCTGTGACTCCAAATGGAAGGATTTATTAACAGATTCAGGGGCTGAATCTGCACTGTGATCTGCCTCTGGATTCTCCCATGGAGTCTAACAGCAGGGGTCAGTCTTGCTGAGATTCCCTAACTTTACCTACCAGGCCTGATCCAGTCCCGATCCAGTCCCAGCCAGGCCTGGCATGGTATTTGAGACCTCATTGATTTCAATTGGGATTGTAGTGCTGCACATTAGCAGGTAAAGAGGAAATGTTGTTTCATTTAAATTATTTTGTTTCAGTTTTATGCTTTTAATTTCAGGGATTTCCAGGTGGGACCTCTGCATTACACCACCCATGGTCCGGTCAGCATTCAGATCTTGCCATCCCACTCAAGGCAGGACGGATCGGCAAGTTAAGTCGTCGATATCTTACCCTAACTTCAAGGGCCTTTGTTTTTCATGATACCCTTTTATGTGGTACCTTGTCAAGTGAAAATTTACATATATTCATTAGTTCTTCACTATACTCTAGCAACTTGGTAACTACAATCTCAAAAAAGGTTCTGTATGTCAAACATTTTCTTTCACAAAACCATGCTGATTCTGTCAAATCATATGAGTTTCTTAGTGTGCTGTTACAACATACTTAAACATCCATTCTAATATTCTTCCAGCAACTGATGTCGTGCTAGCTGGTCAATCGTTCTCTGTTTTGTCCCTCCCTCATTCCTAAATCCTCAGTGTTGCATTTGCTAGTTTTCAGCTTGCTGGAACTGTTCCAGAATCTGGAGACTTTGGAAGATCATTACTAATCTGCTCTCTCTGTAACAACCTCTTTTATAACTGGGATGTCAGCTCTCAGGTCCAGGAGGTTTCTCAGGATTTTAATTGCTGCAATTTCTCCACTATTTTTTCAGTTCTTTTCACTGATCCTATTAATTACCTTAAATTCATCACTGTCATTAGATCCTAAGTTTCCCTCTCTTTCTGCTACATTTATTATGTCCTCTAAACTGGAGACAGATAGAAAACATACTGTATATTTAATGCCTCCACCATTGCTTAATTAACATAGAACATTACAGCACAGTACAGGCCCTTCGGCCCACAATGTTGTGCCGACATTTTATCCTGCTCTAAGACCTATCTAACCCTTCCCTCCAACATAGCCCTCCATTTCTCTATCATTCATGTGTCTAAGAGTCTCTTAAATGTCCCTAATGTATCTGCCCCCACAACCTCTGCCAGCAGTGCGTTCCATGCACCCACCACTCTCTGTAAAAAACTTACCCCTGACATCCCCCTTATATCTTCCTCCAATCACCTTAAAATTATGTCCCCTCGTGTTAGCCATTGTCGCCCTGGGAAAAAGTCTCTGACTGTCCACTTGATCTATGCCTCTTATCATCTTGTACACCTCTATCAAGTCACCTCCCATCCTCCATAATTTCACCAAGCTTTGTCACACAGGAAATCCTTTTTACATAATTGTTGAAGCTCTTAAAATCTTTGTTTTTAATATTTCTTGCCACACTGTTTGTCTTTACCTTCCACCACTTGTCCCAGTCAGGCCAGCAGCATGGTGTATGATTCTTCTTAAATCACACTTTGATCTGCTCCCCTACCCTGGCATTTTCTCTTCTTCACTTTGTTCCACCTCTCTTGCCTTCCATTTAACATCCTCATTTTCTACTGGCCAAACAAGTACCATAAACATTTTTTTTCCTGGGGTATTTCCATTGCTTTCTTCTCTCATAGTCTAAATCAAAACGTCTTATTTAAACTCCATCTCAATAAATCATGTTTTCTTTCCTCTGCACTCATTGCCCTCCTATCCTTAGCCTCTTTCCATATAAGCTCCACAACCTATATTCAGCTCTAACCACTTAGCCTTGCTAATCTCATCATATCAGACACATTAAATTCATCTCTGATCACTTCCTTATTTGCTTTTTTTTAGATTGCTGTCCACCTATGTCACCCTTCCTGCTCCCAACCCCACTTGTTTTTATGTTCTCAAATCAAACTTCAAAATAATTGCACTAGGCTTTCAGAATTCCAACTCTCCAAACTTTAGTTCTTCAGTCTCCTTCGTATTTCTGCAGTGACCAATCTGTTCAACCATTGTTTTACTTCCACCTTTGATACTCCAGTTGATTAAAATCATTGCTTTCTCTCACTGGTACAACCTCCATCTCCCCTTTTTTTCAATGCAAGGTATTTACTTGTTTAAATACGCAGACGACCGATTTAACATTACCAGAACTGCTAGACCACATAAAGCACCGCTTTCATCAGCTGAAACTGTTTACTGCTCCAGGATTATTGTGGAATGCAAATATAACAGCATATGAGATCCTCATGATCTGCTTTGCACCGGCCAATCAGCTGCCTCTGATGCTTTCTTCCTTCATTTGAACTCCATAAACTTGGGGTCATCTGCAGTCCTAGCTCGTGTCAGATACTGTTCATCCATCGCCCCTGTGCTTGCGGATCCATTTTGGCTGCTGGTTAAGCAAGACATCAGTTTTTTAAATTCTCATCTTCGCTTTTCTAATTCCTCCACGGTCTCACACTTCTCTTGTCTTTGTAATCTCTTCCAGTGTACAGCTCCGCACCCACGCACCCCTGCTCCTGGACTGCTCCTTCAATAGTGATTTCATGAACGTCCGTGATTTTAATTGTTGCCTGAAATGCCAGCAGCTGGTGTCAAATTTTGTTTGTTAAAGCTCCTGTGAAGTGCCTTGGCATGTTTTATTCTGTGAAAGGCACTGTGTAAATACAGGTAGTTGTTGTTGTCATTAGCCCTAGCCATAAGCATAAGTCTGCATGGTTCTGCCTTACATTTCACCTGTCCTGATTCTGCCACTGATTCTCAAGAATATTATATTCCTTTTCTCTGTTCTTAAACCAGCCTTCACCCAGGTCACTGATGTAAATTATGAAGTGTAGAAGCCCCAACATTGATATCTACAAGAAAGAAAAATGCTGGAAAGGAGAAAAAAGAAGCTTGTCTTCAACCTGAAGCATTAACCCTGTTTCTCCCCCACAGATGCTGACTGACCTGCTGTGTATTTCCTGCATTTTCTGTTTTTATTTTAGATTTCCAATATCTGCAGTTTTTTTGATTTTGATATCTAAAACCTCTGGAGGTGACTGTTAAAGCTGCTATCATTTATGACGACCAGCTATCTATGAAAATACAACGTTTGGCAGTGTAACTTTCTGTCAGTACTGTTAAATCGTAACCACCCAGGCTCTGAGGTGAAGTTCACTAAGGCTGATTGTCCAACCAAATAGGCAAGATGACAATAACCTCAAGATATGTGAGCAACAGAAGTAACCATAGAATAATACAGCACAGACGGCCATTCAGCCCAACATGCCTGTGCTAGAAAAAAACTATCAATTCATTCTCCTTCCTGTTCTTTCCCCATAGTCCTATCATTGTTTTTCTCTTATTATCCTTCAAGTGCTGAACTCTGGATCATGATTAATAGGATCTGGGTCACCAGTGAGAAAAGTGGGAGAAATTTTTCACTAAGTGTAATTAACCTTGCTGGAATGATCCATGAGATTGGGCACTTCAACAGTGATCTCACTTGAGACACAAGGGACGGCAGGTGCCGGAAGCTGGAACAAAAACAAAGTTCTGGAGGAACTCGGGTCAAGCAGCATCTGTGGAAGCAAAGGGATGGTCACCCGATCTCACTTGATTCTCCTAGGGTCCCCACTGACTACAATTTTTGATTTGGGCATACCACTACATACTGCCTGGTACAGCTTGTGGATGAACTTTTTAAATATTTAAGTTAACCCTTGAAATGTATAAACACAAGGAATTTCAAATCATTGTGATAGGGCCATCTATACATTCAGTACGTTTAAATAGAACTTCTGCAAGAATTTACTTTTCTTTGGTCTTTATTATCTTGACTTTTGCTTGCTTTAGGCTTTCATCTCATATCAAAACATGGTTAAACTATTTAAAGCAAAGCTTCTGATTATTGTTTGGACAATCCTTATTGAGTTGAATAGAACCACAAATCAATAAAAGAGAGAGAGGAAAAAGAGCAACCAATCCAACTCAATTCACAACAATGGAACAAGAGAATATTAAATACAGAAGGAGGCCATTGGATCCATTTTACCAGTGCTGGGACTTTGTAGAGGTATCCAATTAATTCCACTCCACCTTCTTTCACCATGGCTCTCTGTTAATCTCTCGGTAATAGCCAAATTCTCCTCTTGTTGTTACTAATTAATTTACCCCACCAACCTTTTGAAGCAATGCATTCTAGATAACAGCAAATTTGTTTTTTGAGAAATGTTTTCCTATACCTTCTTTGTAGTTTTGCCTTGCCTTAGGTCTTTGTCCTCTTGTTATTAACCCTTCTTCGACTGGAAACATTTTCTCCCTACTCACTCTATTTATGGATTTTCAGCACTCCTATCAAATCTCCTTGTAACTTTCTCTGCTCTAAGCAGTACAATGGTGCAGTTTCTCCACTGACGTTCTTCATCCCTCTTATCATTCCCGTAAGTCTTCTCTTCATCCTTGATCGTGAATTTGAATAAGTCAATCAAGCACAAATTGCCTTCAACAAATCTGTGCCTACATTTATATTTTTCTAAATTCTAATTATTTTTCTGTTTATCAAAATTTCCCCAGAACTGTGAAAGGTGTGCTTACCTGTGGTTGCTGGAAGTATCCCTCACCAATCCTACACCAAAGGACTGCAACCCTTCAATCATCTGGCACCTCTCCCATATCCAAGGGGGACTGGAAGATTGTGGCACCAGCTCCACAGTTTCCATCCTCAATAACCTTGAGTGCATTCGCTCTATTGATTTTTATCAGGCACGGTAGTGTAGCGGTTAGTGTAACACTATTACAGCGCCAGAGACCCAGGTTCAATTCTGGCCGCTGTCTGTAAGGAGTTTGTACGTTCTCCCCATGTCTGCATGGGTTTCCTCTGGGTGCTCCGGTTTCCTCCCACATTCCAAAGACATACGGGTTAGGAAGTTGTGGGCATGCTGTGTTGGCGCCAGAAGCGTGGTGACACTTTTGGGCTGCCCCCAGAACACTCTACACAAAAGATGCATTTCACTGTGTGTTTCAATGTACATGTGACTAATAAAGATATACTTCTACATTGGCAGCATCTTCTTTAGCACAGCCAAATGTAAAGTACTCAGGCATACCTTTCACCTGCATTATTAGCTGGAATGTTTTTAATTTTAACCAATAAGTGGGGCAATGGGATTGTTCTCAGATCTGGCATAGACTTGATGGGCCAAATAGCTGCCTTCTATGTGATTTAAAAAATTAACAAACAAAAAAATCTCAGAAGACAAACTTGGAGAAATTAACATTTTATTTCACTAAAGATACAACTAATGCTAAATAGCAACCATGCTCTCTGAGTGCTTTACATGGCTTTCAAAACTGCTGCACAGAGTACTGACCAATGTAATCTGTCTGTAGGATGTGTTGATTAATGGCCTCATGATGGCTAAGAAACAACCAAAGAGTAAAACCATGGGAGGAAATGGGGAAAAAAAGAAACAAAGGTGTACACTTCATTTGCAAAGTGAAGATTTTGCCAAAGTTGCTTAGTCTGAAGGAATTTTCTCCAGTGGCTGTGCTGTTTGATAGAAATGTTGTCAGTGATCTCCAGTATTCAGCTGAGCAGCTAACACATTGGCAAATGAAGACCACTGAGACATTCTGACTGATGGCATCGCTTCTGGTGCTAAACCACATTTTGGCGGGTTACGAATATGCTCACTTTAGCTCCTATATGAAAAAAGCACAAGCAAGAATGATAAAATCCAGTATCTTCTTAAAAGAAACAGATTTAAGGCCAGCCTTTATCAAAATAGTCACACAGTGCATTTTTTCTGCCTCGTTCTAACTTCACTCTATCTTTAGAAATGAAGGCAGCTTTAGATTTGGACGCCCTTCCTTTCTCCCCAGTGGGAATATGTCTCCTTTTTTATCTAAATGACCTCTCCTTTAACAGCCTCCCATTGTTCAATTGCCATTTTTGTTCTGCCAAATTTGATTCCAGTTCACCTTGGCCTGATCCCATTTCAACTCACTGAAGTTAGTCTTCCTACAAAATATTCTTTCACCCTTGTCTGTGCCCTGTCATTCTCCATACAGGTCCTCCCATTCCTGAGAACTGTTCCATTCCTGAGAACTGTTTGCAAGTCGGAAATGCAGCAGCAATCCAGGTCCCATAAGGCAGAAGATGCCGGCGGAAGTAGGTTGTCCCATAGGAAAAGATAGTCTGCAGAAGCATTTTAAATCTTGATTTGCCATTCTTAATAATAAAGCTGATATTAACAAATTTAGCCCAAGCCTATTTCAGGCTAATAATGATATTTTATAAGATTTTATTGCAGACAAGGTTTTTAATGCTATTGACGGTTTTTAAAAGGACACTGTTGCTGGCCCAGATGGTGTGTCTCTAGCTAGGATGCGCAAAATGGACATCAGCTTGTTAACTAGAATGTATTCTTCTTGGGTTCGATGTGGCCAATTCCAGCTTGTGTCAAGAACAGTCACCTGCAGCCCCGCAGCAGCTGGCAAATCCATCCCACCCATCTCCCAAATGCTCACTCATACGTATAGGCTGTACACAAGTCAGGTGTTTGTAAGTTGGGGAGGACCTGTAATCCTTCCCAGCTCAATAATGTCATGATTCCATGTCCCACTGAAATTTGCCCCACACCATTCCTTGGCATGGAAGCGTAGCAGTTAGCATGACGCTATTACAGCGACAGCGACCTGGGTTCAGTTCCCGCCACTGTCTGTAAGGAGTTTGTACGTTCTCCCCGTGTCTGCATGGGTTTCCTCCCACATTCCAAAGGTGTACGGGTTAGGAAGTTGTGGGCATGCTATGTTGGCACCGGAAGCGTGGCGACACTTGCAGGCACCTTCTCAGTAATGCAAAAAGACGCATTTTACTGTGCGTTTTAATTTACATGTGACTAACAACTAAATATCTTATATCTCAGAAGTAGACCCACGATTGCTTCCCCCCTTGTTATACTGGAAACACACTGATCAAGAAAGTTCTTGTTGATGTACTTCAGGAATTCATCCCCCTCTTTGCATCCTTACTATCACAATCCACATTAGAACACTTGAAGTTCTACAAGAACGCCACAGTTATTACATTTTTCTTAATTTTCCTACCATTTTATTTCTCTCTTCTGCCCATTATTTGGTAGTGTGGTTTATAGTCTGTGGTGTAAAGCTCCTACTAGTTTTCAAATCTGAACTGGACTGTGTTGTTGTTTCATCATTGCTATGGTTTGGTTCCAATTTTATTTGTAGTTTGTGAACACACAAATTATGTGCAGCTCACTTGTCCGCCAACAAGTCTACATAGTGGAGCATATTGGAGTCACTCACACATGAGAGAAATGTGCAGAGCAGGCAGTTCTTGATATCAGTCTTAGTGCATTGCTGTTTTAACATCATCATTGCTAATTTGGGCCCGGTGGCCCAGCTAACACTTTCTGTTAAAAACCCATGGGAAACCCCCTGTTTAGAACCTGTGCTATTTCAAGTCTCATTGATATTGGAGGTGCTTTTGGTTGATAGGTAGGAGAATTGGCTGTGTACATTTGTTACAGAATCTTTGTCACACATGGATGGAGTTTCAAAAGATGTGAGAGAGCAGTCCACTTTTTATTAAGATCATGGCCGATCTTAATTCCAACTCCACCAGCCTGTCTATCGGTAGTAACCTTTCACCTTCCTGCTTATCAGATATTTATCTGCCTATCTACCTATTCAAAGACTCTTCCTTTGAGGAAGAGGATTCCAAAAACTCTCAGTTCTCCAAGAGATCAAAATTAATACAACCATGTTCAATGGGCAGCCCTTAAACAGTGACTGAGTTCTAGATTCTCCCACGAGGAAGCATCCTCTCCACATCCAAACTGTCAAGACACCAAAGGATCTTTCAATCAAGTCACCTCTCACTCTTCCAAACTCCAGCAGATACAAACCTAGCCTGTCCAACCTTTCCTCATAAGACAACCCACCTATTTCAGACACTATTCTTGTAAACCCCCACTGAACATCTTTCCTTAAATAAGGAGACCAATACTGCTACAGTACTCTAGATATGGTCTCACCACTGCCCTCCATAACTGAAGGATAACCTCCTGACTTTTGTATTCAATTCCCCCAGCAATAAAGGATAACATTGTCAGCCTTCTCAATTATTTAGCTCTTGGCGATCTATGCATTAAGACACTCAGATCCCTCTACATCTCAGAACCCCACAACCTCTCACCAATTAAATAATATGCTTTTTTTATTTTTCCTTGTAATATAAACAACTTCACATTTTTCCACATTATATGCCAATCTCCAAATCTTTGCCCATTCACAATGTTTCTAAATCCCTTTGTTCCCTCTTCGGTGCCTCACTATCTAATTTATGTGATCAGAAAGTTTAGCAACCGTACCTTTGGTGCCCTCATCCAAGACATTTTTATAAACTGTAAAGTTTTGTCCACAGCACTGATCACTGCGGTACACCACTCATTGCATCTTGTCGACCAGGAAAAGGTCCTTTTATGCCTACTTTCAAGCCAATCATCTATCCACACCAATATGTTACTTTCTATATCATGAGCTTTTATTTTGTGTGATCATCTTATTAAATCTAAATACATAATAAAATGAATCTATTGGTTCACTTTTATCTATGGCACTTGTTACTTCAAAGAACTGCAGTAATGGTCAGCACTGCTCCACATGTGTAATTTGTCAGCAGTGTTGTCTCACATGTGCATTAGGACAGCTGCATTCTCCTTTTCCCCAGAACTGCGGGAGCCTGACACACTGGGTAAATGACTCATTGACAGCAGTTAATCAACTGCCAAATGCTTTGTGAATTCCAAGAATGTGAGAAGTTCCATGTAAAAATGTAGCAGCTTTCTTTCTTTAATCTTACTGTGGCCCCAAGGTGGAGGATGCAACCAGTTCTACCTCCCCTTTGCTAATGCTTCTCGATCCTCTTCATCTGTGTGCTGTGACCCATGCTAAACCTTAAGTACACAAACTGCATCTTCCACGATATGAGTAGGAGTTGTGAATTCTGCAAAGTTTGATGAAAGG
Organism: Pristis pectinata; assembly: GCF_009764475.1. Classification (NCBI taxonomy): domain Eukaryota; kingdom Metazoa; phylum Chordata; class Chondrichthyes; order Rhinopristiformes; family Pristidae; genus Pristis; species Pristis pectinata. The sequence continues at coordinate 33,711,468 of NC_067424.1, forward strand.
GATGTAACAGCTACTGTGGCCTCTCAGAATCCTTTGCTAGGTATGCAATAACAGGATAAGAACAAAGTTATTGTTAGAGCCTTCCAAGAGAGTCCTAACAGTGTCCAGTATTTTGTATCCCTTTTCCAACAGTGGAGAAATGTGAGGCCTGAACATAGGAACTGGATGGTCCTGAATTTGTTGGACCTGTTGCTTCATCCTCTGTGCTGTTCTATGCCAGAATGTCCAGGGTTGTTTCCTCACTTGTTTCTGTTTTCAGTTTGAAACAACTCCGTGCCAAATTCCCACTCAAACAAAGAGTTATTTCCAGTTGATGTTTATTGTAATACGTACACAGTGACAGGCACAAACTCAGTGTCTGGGATACTTAGCCACACATAGAGCCTTTGAACTGTGAATGTACCAAGGATTTCAGTTGTAACTTGTGACTCCAATGTAGTCCCCATAAACTGCAAGATTCAATAAGCACTGGTCAAAGAGCTGTAAAATAGGTAAGAAAAGAAAGTGCTTTTGTATTGTTACTGTGTATTATAATAGCACGTGGACCAGCAAGGAATGAATGGACACAAAACTTGGTGCACGCATTCTTGTGCCATGTATTTGGAAAAGAACAAGTCAATAGTCTAACTGTGGCAATTTGTTTCAGGAGATTTTGATGCATATTTTATCTCAAATAGTCTTTTTAGTGACAGATCAATTTAAACATCATTAAAGTGATAAAGGTTGAATAGTTTAGCCTCCTTTTATGTGGTTGCACATGCAAATTGCTAAATTCAATTAACAGATAGTTATAGATGCAGGTTGGATTTTCTGACAATTTCACACCTTCCACTTTGATGAGCTCCCAGCAACAGGCTGAGAACTCTCTATAAATATTTAATTGGTTCTGCTCATGAAAGATTCAGCAAGTTTGGGTCTTAACTGATTCTGCTACATTCTGTTTTTTTTTCGCAATTAAAGCAAAACATCTGACCAAGTTCCACAATTTTCCTTCAACTCAGCTCACACATGTAATGTTGATGCACAGTTACAGTATACACATTCCCAATAACTTCTGTTCTGAGTTTAAAGGAGTTCAGTCTGTGTTCATAAAAACAAAATTCAAACTGCTCCCTGATTCTGCTACATTTAACAGCATCAACTCTCAGTTCATCATATCTTGAAATTAAATTCAATAAATCTGGTTTTCTGCAAACTAGCACCAGGAAAGATGACCATGGAACTTTACAGGTAGTCATGAAAATCTAACTGGTTCAGGGAAGGGTGTCCACCATCTACACTTGGCTTGACTTCAATTCTCTCTCCTCTCCTCTTCCATGAGGGCACGTACCACCAGACTTAAGGACAGCTTCTACCCCACTGTGATAAGACTATTGAATGATTCCCTTATACAATGAGATGGACTATGACCTCACGATCTACCTTGTTGTGACCTTGCACCTTATTGCACTGCACTTTCTCTGTAGCTGTGACACTTTACTCTGTACTGTTACTGTTTTTACCTGTAGTACATCAATGCACTCTGTACTAACTCAATGTAACTGCACTGTGTAATGAATTGACCTGTACGATCGACTTGTAAGACAAGCTTTTCACTGTACCTCGGTACAAGTGACACTAATAAACCAATACAATACCAATACCAGTTTAAAAGGATGGCTGGCCTTTAACAGCTTTAGGTTAACCAGAGAGGACTGCCTTACTAGTGTCACCCTTACTGTCAAAATAAAGATGGGATATCTGATCACCACTTATGTGTGAAACCAGGATGGTTGGTAAATTGGTTTATTATTGTCACATGTACCAAGGTACAGTGAAAAACTTTGTTTTGCATGCCATCCATACAGATCATTTCAGTTCATTGAGGTAGTACAAGGGAAAACAACAACAGAATGCAGAATAAAATGTTCCAGTTACAAAGAAAGTGCAGTGCAGGCAGACAATAAGGTGCAAGGCCATGAGGTAGATTGTGAGGTCAAGAGTCCACCTTATTGTACCAGGGGACCGTTCAATAGTTTTATAACAGCGGGATAGGTTAATATACTTACCCATAGCCATTTCACAAATTGTTGAATTCACATTGGTTTCTTCTTTTTATCTAAAAAAGCAGCACCATCTGCCCTTTTAAAAGGTATAATCCCATTAGGAAAACACAAAGGGTCAGGTTCTGTGTGGCACATGTATTAAGTAGATTTCTAATCAAAGTAGAATCAAGAATATTATTGGTGGGAATTAGATCAATGGGTAATATAAAAACATTGTTATGGCTTTGTGTCAATAATGGCTGGCTTGAGTATATAAAAATGGCAAAGTGATCTATTGCCAAATAAAGCCTTGTAGCTGCAAGCATTCATTCAACAAGGACTGCAGATAATTTGTAATTTATCATTTTCTTCCAGAGGCTGCTCTCCACAATAGAGAGAAAAAAAGAGCATTAACACTTTGTAATGCACAAATCAGCATTGATGCTTTGGTCATTAACATCCCAAAGGAATCAAGGTTATAGGAAAAGTATTCTCAAACAGCAGTCTGTTTGAGTTTCTGGTGTCTGCTTAAGTGGCTTCAGGTACAGCTGTGTCCTGAATTAGCATGTTGTGTGCCACTCCTTACTTAGGGACTGAGCACCTAATCTTGCCTGACCCTCCAAAGTAATTCTAACACTGGCCCCAGTTCTGATGAAGGGTTTCGGACCTGAAACATTAGCTGTTTCCCTCCCCACAGTCGCTGCTTGACCTGCTGAGTGTTACTAGCATTTTCTGTTTTTATTTCAGATTTCCAGCATCTGCAATTTTTGATTTTCTAACATTTACCCCATTTGCTCTTTCAGGCACATATTAAATATCTGAGGCTGTTTAGTCTCAACAGTCTCCCAGTTTCATGGTCAACATTTATTCGATGGCAGTCTGTATACAAATGACATCTGCCGTTTGACAATATCACAATGCCAATCAGCATTTCAAGCTATTTAATTTTATCTGAAGTGCATTGAGATCTGTATGATAGACATAACCAGGCACCATTTTAAACATTATTTCTTTTCTTATCTTTATGTTCTTGAAAAGGAGTTGTTGTAAAAGAAGATTTGAAACAGAGACCCATTTCCCTAGAGAGTGTCTGAATCTCGAACTGGGTGAATCAACCCCATGTGATTGATTTATGCTATTTTCTATGCATTTATTTTGTTGTACAGTATATGACTAATGATTTTGCCATTGAAACTCATCTAATTACAGATAAACTGTATTAATCCTTATTTCTCAAAGCTACTTAGGGTGTTATATATTCTACCATTAATGACTAACAACATATTGCAATCAGGTAATAATCATTAAATTCTGGCTACATGAGTTCTACAAGGTAGGAAATAAAGGATCCAATCAATATATATGTTCATAAAAAAGAAATTAGAAACTAGATATAAACATTTCTGTTTAGTCAAGTTGTGCTTTTCCTGCTCCTGATTCATTTGTTTGTATTATTGGAGACTGAGGCTGTTAGAGGATTGGGAATAGAACATAGAACAGCACAGGAACAGGCCCTTTGGCCACAATGTCTGCACCAACCATGATGCCAATCTAAACTAACACCATCTGCCTGCACAAGATCCATATTCTTCAATTCCCTGCCTGTTCATGTGTGTCTAAATGCTTCTTAATCATGTGTTTCAGTGGTCTAAACACTGAGATTGGCACCTAGACTATGGGTGTTCAGGGATTGTTGGTTCAGGAGATCGGAACGTCAGGTGGTCAGGTCCTGGGCCTCTGTTTGGTCAACAGCAAGATTGGCTGTGCTGGATGGGTTGGTACAATGTGAAGTGGGCTGTGGAAATGAAAGTTATGTGCAAGGATTACCTTACAGCAATCCCAGTCCAGCCAGATCTTGGAAAGATCTGATTGGATTTAAGTCGTCATAGAGTTGTACAACATGGAAAAGGGCCCTTCAGCCCAAACTTGTCCATACCAACCAAGGTGGGTTGTAGGCTGAATTGCAAGTTTGGATTCAGAACTAGCTTGCCATAGAAGGCAGAGAGTAGGGCTGGAAGGCTGTTATTCTGGCTGGAGGTCCGTGACCAGTGGTGTTCTGCAAGGATCGGTGCTGGGACCTCTGTTGTTTGTGATGTATATCAATGATTTGGATGAAGATGTAGATGGGTTGATTAGCAAGTTTGCAGATGACACCAAGATTGGTGAAGTTGTGGACAGTGTGAAGGAATTTCAAAGAATACAGCGGGATATAGATCACATACAGATATGGGCAGAGAAGTGGAAGATGGAGTTTAATCCAGACAAGAGTGAGGTGTTGCACTTTGGGACGTCAAATGAAAGGAGAAAGTATACAGTTAATGGTAGGCCCCTTAATAGCATTGAGGTACAGAGGGATCCTGGGGTCCAGGTTGATAGTTCACTGAAAGTGGCTAAGCAACTGGATAAGGTGATAAAGGCATATGGCGTGCTTGCCTTCATTGGTCGGGGCGTTGAGTATAAGAGGAAGGAAGTCATGCTGCAGCTGTATAAAACTTTATCCCCAAACGTAATTACTCCACCCTTTGCCTTCGGATACAAAGGCCCTAAACTTTAGAATCCCCTCTCTAAATCTCTCCAGTTATCTCCCTCTTTTACCTCCTTTAGGACACTCCTTCAAACAAACCTCATTACTAATATTTTTTTGGTCATCATTCAGATATCTCCTTGAGTAGGTCAGTGCCGAACTTTTTCAATAATTCTCCCATGAAGGTATTTGAGATATTTTGTTAAACTAAAGTTGTTGTATAATATGTCACAAGCTGTTATTAATTTACAAATTAAGCTGGTTTTACTGAAAACAGCTGCCTGGCCAAACTATGCTGTGGGTTGGTAGTCAAAAGGGTGAGTACAAAATGTAGTGCCATGTATCAGTGCCAACTTACTGTTACAGTTTACAAAAACTACAATGAAGCTGCTAAAGATCACCACTGTTTGCATTTGTTAAATCTTACGACATTGCAATAGTGTTAACGTGATATAACATTAAGTGGTTATAGCCAGTTCTATATGTTGAAAGCAGAGTCTTACCACTGGTTTCCATGAATCAGGATAAGTTGAAGCTGCCAATCTGCTCTGTTTGTTCAAAACATGGACTTGTGATTTTTCTCCAGTTCTGAAGCGAAGTGAAACATTTTCTGTTACTCACTCCACAGATGCTGTCTGACCCGCTGAGTATCTCCAGCAGTTGCTGTTCTTGTTATAAATTTGCACGATTTTCTATTACACAGAAACAAAGTCATTTACCACTGCCTCTGGAGGATTGGGTAAAGCCAGCATCTGTGTTATAGGAATAGTTCACTCTGACAATGTAGCAGTGTTGAGAAGCTCTGCTGGCTCTAATCCAATATTGACATAGTGGAAGTCAGATATTAAAGCTAGGAATGACTCAGACTGGAAACTCAGCCTTATAAGTTGCATAAAACATAGGAAATAGGAGGAGGAGCCTGTTTGACCCCTCGACACTGCTCTGTCCTTTGACAGAGATCATGGTTGACCTTCTGTATCAAACATCATGTTGCTATCCTCTCCTCATTTAATATCCAGAAATATATTGGAATCTGTTTTAAATACAATCAGTGACCGAGCCTCCACAACCCTCTGGAACAGAGAATTCTGAAGATTCACCGACCTTGGAGTGAAGAAATTTCTCCTCATTTCACAATCCTATATCTAACTTTGAGATTGTGATCCATAGTCCCGGGGAAACATCTTCCATGCACCTACCTCATCAAGCCTTGCAAGAATTTTGTACATTTCACTGTACTAGAGAAAAGAGACTTGGCCTGTTTAATCTCTCCTCATGTGACAGACCTGCCTTCGCAGGAACTAATCTGGTAGATATTTGCTGCACTTCCTCTTAGATAAGGAGAGCAGAAACGTACACAATATTTCAGGAGCATTCCCACAAAGGCTCCTGCACAATTATAGTAATACTTTCTTCCTCCTGTATTCCGATCTTCTTGTAATAAGCTTAAACGGCACGGTAGTGTAGCAGTTAGCATAACACTATTACAGCGCCAGCGACCCAGGTTCATTTCCCACTGCTGTCTGTAAGGAGTTTGTATGTTCTCCCTGTGTCTGCGTGGGTTTCCACCCACATTCCAAAAACATACAGGTTAGGAGCTGTGGGCACACTATGTTGGCGCCGGAAGAGTGACGACACTTGCAGGCTGCCCCCCAGCACATTCTCAGTAACGCAAAAAGACACATTTCACTGTGTGTTTCAATGTACGTGTGACTAATAAACAAACATCTTAAAATATACCATTTAGCATTTTAACATTGTTTTGTGCATGCCAGATCTTGAGTCCAAATTCAAATCAACATGTATGCCATGCACTGGAAATTGTTGCACCTGTCTGAACATTGTTGCTGCAGCCTCGTAGTGGGTCTCCATTGAGTAATCATTAAATTGCAATCAATTGTGCATCACAACTCAGAAAGCAGCTCCAACATGTGACCTGCTTGATTCCTGATGGAGCCTAAATTCACCACAGTTGCCATGGCTTTGCTGCACAACAGCAGGAGGTGTGTCAGCCCTTACATGCTCATTCCCCATGCCAGCAACACACACTGTGGCTGCTGTGGAGGAGAGAGAGGCCAAGGGGAGAGGGAGGAAGTTCCTAAGTTGAGAGAAAGCATCATGTGTTCTCAGTAGTGGGAGGAAGGTCGCTGTGTACCAGGAGGCCCAGCATTATTACCAAAGGAAGGGTTTAGCAGGAAGCGGCTTGTCTATGCCAGGAGTGAGAATCCCTGCACAGTGAAGTACTGTGCAAGAACTTTCATGATCTCAGAAGGTACATGAAGGTGGTCTACAGACCACTAAAAATACTGTTCTCTTATACAGACTGCAGAGATGCACTCATATGCACACACTTAAACCATTATACCACAATCCATCCAAATGTCCCATCATTTCCTTCCCAACCACTGTTCCTCACTCCCCTCAATCCTCCACACAATGGTAAACCTCAAAATATAGGATAACAACAAGCTTATTCAATGTCCTTCATCTCCCCTTTTTAGGCTAAAACAGGGAGGTAACAGAGGGGGGCCAGCAAGATGGGAGTGCATCACCAGACTGGAAGATGGTAATCCTCCTCCTCATGGGCAGAGGGCCCATCAGGGTGTCACGAGCAGAGACTATACAAGATCTGCCTGGTTTGCTCATTAACAATGACCAGTGATCCCCTTTGTAGAGACCAGCAAAGTACATTGTAGTTAGTATGTGTGATGCTGCATCAGCATCCGCAAGAAGCTGCAGAGAGTTGCGGACACAGCCCAGCACATCACGGACACCAGCTTCCCCTTCTTGGACTCTGTCTTTACCTCTCGTTGCCTTGGAGAAGCAGCCAGCATAATCAAAGACCCCACCCACCCAGGACATTCTCTCCTCTTCCATCAAGTAGTACAGGAGCCTGAGGGCACATACCACCAGACTTAAGGACAGCTTCTATCCCACTGTGATAAGACTATTGAACAGCTCCCTTATACAACGAGATGGACTATGACCTCGCGATCTACCTTGTTGTGGCCTTGCACTTAACTGCACTGCACTTTCTCTGTAGCTGTGACACTACCTGTACTACCTCAATGCACTCTGTACTAACTCAATGTAACTACACTGTGTAATGAATTGACCTGTACAATCAGTATGCAAGACAAGTTTTTCACTGTACCTCAGTACAAGTGACAATATATTGAGAGAAATCCACATGGCTGTCACGTGACAGTAACGGCAATGACCCCCGCTGACCGGAGGACAGCATTGCTCCTCTGATCGGAAGTGATACTACTGTCAATCAAGGTGCAGCTCCACCCACCCCTCAGGTGTGAGAGTACCTTTTGCCTCTGAACTTGCCTGACCAGTACCCTTTGTCTCTGAACCTGCCTGACCATTGGCTGTGGCAGGAACCTTTGTCGTTGACTTCCACACCATTGGCTCATTTAAATCACAACAGTGAGGCTCCACCCAGCCTCCTAGCACCATAAAAAAGGGCTGCATCCCCTAGCACTTCCTCTTTTGGTGGCCCTAGGAGTAGTGAGACAACGCTGCAGAGATCATTGGAAAGAGTGCATGGTCAGGGAGCATTTCACTCAAACTCAGGAAGCGCTAAGGGCCAATGCTAATGTGGGTCAGGTATTGAAGTGTTATATCCTGAAGTTGTACATTGTTACTGTGTGCTAGTGTGTGTGTGTGCGTATCCTAAACTAGTTGCGATCACCTTTCGTGTTCATGGTATCCTGCGTGAGAGTGACTGTGTGTCTGTTCCCATCTATTCTGTCCCGCGTTTGCCTTTGTGATTAAACTAGTTTCGGTCTACAAAGCTCGTGTCCAGAGTCCTTGATCCTTAAGACAAAGAAGAACGATTTCACACAACACAATGAAAAATCAATACCAATTTAGGGTGCAGCTTATATGTACATTACTGCTTTGTTTTGCCATTGCCCTTTGTTTCTCCCTCGCTGCCATAATAGGACACCAGGCAGGAGGATGATAAGATGGAGGCAGATTCAGGGAGAGAATGATGAATATGGTAGTTGTTTTTATTATTATCAGCAATGGAGAAACTCAGCAGGTCAGGCAGCATCTACGGAGGGAAATGGACAGTCAACGTTTCGGGTCGAGACCCTTCATTGGGACTGGAAAGAGGGGAGATAGTCAGTGTAAAATGGTGAGGGGAGGGAGTGGAGCAAGAGCCAACAGGTGATAGATGGATCCAGGTGAGGGGGTGAGAGGCAGCTGAGGGAGGGGGCAGAGTCGGAATGATGTCAGAAGCTGGGAGGTGATGGGTGGAAGTGACGAAGGGCTGAAGAAGATGGAATCTGATCGGAGAGGACGGTGAACCATGGAATAAAGGGGAGGAGGTGAGGAGGGGAACCAGAGGGAGGAACATGTGGGTGATGGCAGATCGAGGGGATGGGGGAGGGGAAAGAGATGGGCGATGGGGCTGGTGGGAAAAGGGGGGACAGAGGGGAGTGGTTACTGGAAGTTAGAGAAATCGATGTTCATGCCACCAGGCTGGAGACTGCCAAGGTGGAATATGAGGTGCTGTTCCCCTAATCTTCGTCTAGCCTCAACTTGGCACAGTAGGGGAGGCCGTGGACAGACATGTCGGTGTGGGAATGGGAAGTGGAATTAAAATGGTTGGCCACTGGGACATCCCGGCTGGTTTGGCGGACGGAGGAAGGTGCTCGATGAAGTGATCCTCCAGTCTGCGTTGGGTCTCACTGATTATTATTGTTAGTATGCTTCCTTTATAAGATTTAAGATCTACTTATATAGATCTGAACACGCCTTACATCTTGGATGTGGCAATAAAGAAAGCAGCTATTGTTCCCAATCATACAGCAGGGAGGTAGGGAGGTAATCTAATTAATCACATCAAAAGCTTATCGACTGTAATATACACCGGCATGAAAGATGAAGAAACTGGAAGTACAGTTGCTGTTCTTTTGAACATTTTGCATTTGTAAGGACCATCCAGAGTGTTCTTTTGCCTTGGTTTTTAATCCAGTGTAGGATCCCTTGTATTGTGTTGGTCTGCTGGGTAAACTATAGCTGCCAACTAGACACTGAATTTTGACACCTAATCTAATTAATCAGAATCTGTGCAGGACAACCAACAAAGAACACATATGCTTGAATAAACAGTGATATCAGTATGTTCTGTGCACCAATTTCTGCTTTCATATCCTGTTAAGACGGTGACATCCATGCCTAACCTTATCCATTCAATGTGTGTTCCAAGCCATCCTGGGTTCTCTCTGCTGGGAAAAGTTGCTTCACTTGTTTAAAGGGTCAATAACACAATTTGAAATCAAGGATGAGGTAAGAAAGCACTTGAAATAGACTGTGGTGAAGAATTACAGGATATTTCTGAAAAATTATTACCTACAACTGCTATCCATTCAGTAGAAACAGTTGCACAACTGCATATGTGGTTTATGAAGCAATTGTGTTCAATCACACAAGGCAAGAAGTGAACAAAACAACTGATCAACATTGAACACGTCTGAGAAAACAGTGAGGCGTGCATACTCAAATAACTTTGTCGGGAATCTCTTGAAACAGAGCTGTTTTTGATTAGTAAGAATATAGAGCAGTTGAAATAGGAAAGAACTCAAGGTGCTGTTGTGAGTAGGATCAGAGGAGAAGATAAACAGCAGAGATGAACTTCCAGCTTGAAACTATCATCAAGGAACATTCACCAGCATCACCGAGACAGAGTTCAACAGTGCTTCCCTCACGAAGCAGAATGTTCCGTAACAGTACAAGTTATGAGGAAAACAACTATTTCAGGCCACTTCCTCAACCAGCAAACCCTGTGGGGAGTGTCAAAGCCGATGCAAAAATCAACAACAATCCAGAGTTTGTATTTGTTGTTCACGGTCTGTGTCCAAGCTCTCTGATACAGGCAGAAGAGAACATTTGCAACTCACAAATCAATGTAGTGGCTGAAAAAGGAACTTCTGTCACTGTGATGAACTAACACATTATCACCAATCTTCACTGTCACCCTATTGTGAGGGAAAGGCAGGACATTTCCTTAGAATCCTACTTCTGCTTTGACAGTTCTGGGAAACACTTCATTGTAAATGACATTCAAATCCAGGTGTCAACATAACATTCTATGTAATCTCTGGTGACTTGATATTCTACTGAGTTTTGACACAGCATCAATTCTTCATATGGTATTCAAATCACATTGCTACAAAGTCTATACAAGGAGGACGGGAATGGTTCTTTTAATTAACACGGGAGGATGTGGTGCTGTTATTCTCATGTTACTTTAAGAATACTTTGTGCAATTCCAATTTAGACTGTGTAGTTCTGAACATACCCATATCTTCTAGGTTGTGAAGAGGACATTATTTCTCCATATCTCCTGTGGCTTCCTTCAATGAGTGGATAAAGATCAATGGAAAAATATGGGATTGCTCATTTTGAAAGGAAAATGAAATTAAAAAATGGCTTCAGAAGTTGCAGACACCTGGGGGTCCTGGTCCATGATTTGCAAAAGTCTACAGCAAGCAAATAGGAAAGGTAAAGCTGTTATTGTTTATTGCAAGGTGAGGGAATGCAACAGTAGGGAAATTCTGCTTCAGTTATGAAGGGCATTGGTGAATCCACATTCAGAGCAGTGTGTACCGTTTCATTCAGTCCTGAAGGGTCCTGACCTGAAACTTTGACTACCTGTTTTTCTCCACGGATGCTGCCTGACCTGCCGAGTTCCTCCAGCATCATCGCGTTTTTCATCAAGACTCCTGCCTCAGAGATGACCTGGATCCGCTCCAATTTGCCTACCGTCACAACAGGTCAACAGCAGATGTAATTTCTCTGGCTCTTCACTCTGTCCTGGACCACCTGGACAATGGGAACTCACACGTCAGGCTGCTGTTCATCGACCACAGCTCAGCGTCCAACACAATCATCCTATCCAATCCCATCATCAAGCTTCAAGACCTGGGCCTCTGCAAATGGAACTCTGCAACTTCCTCATCAACAGACCTCAATGAATGAAGACTGGTAACATCTCCTCACTGATCATCAACACAGGTGCACCTCAAGGCTGCGTGCTCAGCCCCGTTCTACTCTCTATACACACGACTGTGTGGCTAAGCACAGCTACAATGCCATCTTCAAATTCATCGACACTACTGTTGTTGGATGAATCACAGGTGGCGATGAGTCAGCTTACCGGAGCGGGATAGGACACCTGGTTGAGTGGTGCTGCAACAACCACCTCTCGCTCAACGTCAGCAAAACTAAAGAGCTGATTGTTGACTTCAGGAAGGGGAAGGAGGGTGAACATGCACCAGTCTACGTAGGGGGAAAATCAGTAATGGAGAGAGTCAGCAGCTTTAAATTCCTGGGCGTTAATCCACCTGTCCTGGGCCCAGCACATAGATGCAATCATAAGGAAGGCACGCCAAAGTCTTTACTCTTTTAGGAGGTTAAGGAGGTTCAGCTTGTCATCAAACACTATAACAAACTTCTACAGATGTACTGTTGAAAGTATCCTGACTGGTTGCATCATGGTCTGGTACGGCAATTCGAATGCACAGGAACATAAGAAGCTGCAGAGAGGAGTGGACTCTGCGCAATACATCACAGGCACATCCCTCCCCACCATTGGTATAGTATCTACAGGAGGCGCTGTCTCTAGAAGGCAACATCTATCATCAAAGATCCCCACCATCTAGCCATGTCATCTTTCTGCAGCTACCATTGGGCAGGAGGTACAGAAGCCTCAAGTCCCACACCACCAGGTTCAAGAACAGCTACTTCCCTTCAACCATTTGGTTCTTGAACTAACCGGCAAAACCCTAATCATTACAGCTAAGCAACATTATGACCACTTTGTACTATAGTGGACTTTTTTGTTCTAATTGTGTTCTTTCTTGTAAAACTTGTGCATATATGTTTATGTCTTTCTTGTGAATGGTGCTTATCTGATGCTATGTGCCTGTGATGCTGCTGAAAGCAAGTTTTTCATTGCACCTAGGCATGACAATAAACTCAACTTTGACAACACTCAATGCATTGTGATGTCCATTATGCTCAGCTTCATGGGCTACAATGCTGAATATCCACCATTGTTCTGATCAGTAGGCTACAGCCCGAAGGCTTTCAACCACAGTTAACAGTTGGTGAGGGCAGAGTACTTTCTGCATTGGTCAAACTACTTCAATGTGCTATTCATCAAAAAATATGGAGATATTGTGGTGTGCCATTTAATAGAAGGGATCAAGAACTGAAAAGCAGAATGAGGAAAAAAAAATGCAGCAGCTGGGGTCTATTGGCAATTTGTTGACAGTCACAGTAATGAATGGAAAAGCAGAGAGGGTCACTTTGATCTACACAGAGGCTCAATATTTGCAGAGGTTGTTCACCATGCTCTTTCTCTTTTACTGAGCAAGGTGAAGATCATGTTGCTGCATAGCATCACAGTCCTGCTCATCCCGATTGTGCAGCCTGGATCTCAGGCTTTGAGGCTCCTGGCTGCTCTCTCTCAGGGACCAGCTACTACCTCTCAGTAACCAGGTTACACACCATGGAGGTCACTGCAACGGAAGCTCCAGACAGGTTGGGCATGTAGTGCAGTATAGGCTGGATGAAGGTGGCAATGGAATATCATGATTCTCCACAGATTTCTATAGATGTACAATGGAGAGCATTCTATCTGGTTGCATCACTACGTGGTACGGAGGCTCCAATGCACAGGATTGCAGGAGGCTGCTGAGGGTTGTTGACTCAGCCAGCTCCATCACAGGCACAACCCTCCCCATCAGAGGACATCTTCAAGAGGTACTGCCTCATGAAAGTGGCATCCATCAAGGACCCTCACCATCTGGGACATGCCCTCTTCTCGTTACTACTTTCGGGGAGGTGGTACAGGAGCCCACAAACAGTGACTCAGAAGCTGCTTCTTCCCCTCCACCATCAGATTTTTGAACAGTCCATGAACACTATCTTTTTTCTTTTTTGTAACCTATAGTAATTTTGTTCTTGTACTGCACTGCTGCTGCAAAACAAATTTCATGTCATTTAATTCCGTGATAAATCTGATCATCTTTGTCCATAGATGTCATATCCATGCTCAGCACAATCCTCATTTGCCACAGAGGTAAAGGGAACTTTTGTCTGTTCCTTGGATCAGTGGTTACCACTGAAAAGTTAGGCAGTGTAGACTTCAAGGACAACAGAAGCATGGCTCCCGCACCACTTCCAGCCCCACAATCTTTCTCCAGATTTCCCCCACCCCCTCCCTTTTGGCCCATCACATGACCACATCTGCTTACTAATCCAGAAGCTAAATGCCCCTCCAATCTACTGTTTGACTCCTTCACCAATCCTTAATTTCCTTCCACAATTTATCCCTACTCCACTCCAATCCACAAACTGGAATTACAAAGTACCAGATTTCCTTTCTCCCTGACTGTGCAAGCACTACTCTGGACCACAGTATATGTAGTCTGCAGCTGCTAGTCCTCGAGGGAAATGTCTTGTTGGTTTGTCACGTAGTAAGTACTTGATACTTTAAGAAAACCATCCAACTCTTGGCCTTTGGTGTGCACTAGATCAGGCAATTTGTGCTGCACCAATTCAAGAGTAATTGAAGGGAGGGGCGAGGCAGGAGTTGGCAGGCAAAAGGTGGATCCAGGTGAGGAGGGCTTGATAGGGGGATGGATCCAGGTGGTGGAGGGAGGGGTCGAGATCGTGAGGCTGGGAGGTGATTAGAGGAGACAAAGGGTTACAGATGATAGAACCAGATAAAGGAACGTGATGAGTGGAACCAGATGAGGGAGGGATGGTGGCCAGTGTGAACAGGGGAAAGGGTAAGGATAGAAATGATGTGCAAGAGGACCTGGGTTGATCAGGAGAGAAAGGGAACAGATGGAGTGTGGGTTACTTGAAATTGAAGAATACATCATTCATGTTGTTGAACTGTTGACCTCATGTTTGACCCTTGCTGTGCTGTTAGAAGGCACAACAGAAACTGGAAAGTTTGCTTTATCACTTTATGGACAAATAACTGATGGGTTAAGTTTGATTGCACTTTCAATGACTGAAGAACCTCGATGCTGTTTTGTTTCCTTATTCCCCACGACTTGTGTATCTGGAGCCCCAACACCAGAATCCAGGCCAAAGCATGAGTTGATTTGCTTTAACATAGAATTTTGAACAATCCCTGTCAACTTTAACCCATATATTAAACAACTGGTAAGTTTTTGAAAAGCACCAGATTTATTTTTAATTCCTTACAACTCCAAGGCAACTTTGGCAGTTAACCATTTCACATTCTTACCAATCTCTTAATGATCCATTTTATCATGGTTAAGGACACCCCAATCTGGCAAGAGATCTGCTGGAGCTCCCAGCTATTATTGTAGCCACACCACTTTAAGAACAGGAAAAATATCCTGAAGCAATAAAAAGCCAGAGCTGGTGCCAGCCCTGGGTAGAAGAAAACTTCTTTAAAAAAAACATTCTGCTGCAGTGGGTGAGGTCACCTCTCTACCCTGGCTTGTGTCACCTTTTTGCAAAACTTGCTGCTTTCACCAGTTTCCCAGCTGGGCTGCATTGTGTTGGAGGCTGGCTCCTAATGAGAAGGAGCAGGACAGAGCTCCTGATGAGTAGCTGGTACCTCTTCCAGCATCCAGTCACTACTTCATAAAAGAGTTTAATCTTAACCTGGGATCAACACACAACAGTCATGGTTGCTGTAGTAACTGAAGTCCTGCTGTTTAGGCATCTTAAATGATCCAACCCTAGCAACAAATTGGAAGGAACCCACATCAAATATTCAGAACATTACTGATATTTGGGTGGGACAATTTGATAGTGAACTCCATTTATTTGACCTAACCAATTACAAACCATTAGCAGTGGATCAGCTGTGGCTTAACTGGTGACAATTTTGCCACAGACAGAATTCAAAATGCAGCCTGACATTGTCGGTCAACTTGGTACTTTGGAAACACTACATGGTCTGTTACCTTTCATGTAGGTACCATACAGACAATCCAAGTGTTCTCTCACCTGTAAAAGTTCCTGTGATGTTAGGAGTAATGTCTTGACCAATATTTATCCGTCAACACCTGAAACTTTAGTTCAAAATTGTATGTAACCTTGCATTCCCAGTATTATCCCAGTACTTGAAAAATGAAGTGGAAGGTTCTGGAGTATGGCGGAGATTTTTGGTTGAAACAGTTGGCAAGTGCAACACTGATAATTAATATTTCATCTTGGTGGAGAAATCAGAGGTCCCATCTGCCCTCATGGATGCAAAAGGTCTCATGACACTGCACAATGATTTCTGGTCCATCAACCTATCCACACTCTGACTTAGTGCAAGTATACAACTTGCACCAATTCAATGTTAACCGCTTGGTAAGTGCCATTCCTATCCTAAATGGAGAGTCTGTGGCTGGCTGTGCACTGCATGACAATGCCATCTCATTGGGGAGAATGAGAAAGATGGTTCACAATCAGTACAATTGGATACAGTGCTCCAGGACATGAGTTTATAAAAAAAAATGCTAGACAATGATGCAAGCTGCTCAGTCACACTTCTGAATAACAAACTCCCTAGCATATGGCTCCACATTTACCAAAACACATTGATAACTATCTTTATTCATCTGCCCAACTGTTGCCCTCATTCTAATAAAACTTTCTCTCAGTTCCTCCAAAGCTGATACCAATACCAAAACTGCCTTTGTTCTTCACCTTCACTCACATGAATACAAGAGCTGAAAATGTGTTCTAAACTGGATCATGCGTTTCCAGGTCTGGTTCAGCATCAAACCCCCACTGGACCTGGATGCTCTTCTCCAAAGCTACCTATTACTCTCAATGTATGTAGCTGCCTCCCTGCAGCCCTCACTGCTCCAACTTTCCCCAGCTCAGATTTTGTCATTTCTACTCCCATTTGGCTTTATCCTCCCATCTTCAACCACACCAGTGATATCTGTAACTTCAGCTATTGAGACCTCACAATCGACATTCACCATCTTAATTACGCTTTTCCTTGGGAGCCCCTTAATTGTCACCACAATTTATGTTGACTGTCCCTTTCACTTCTTTAGTTAAAACTACCAAATAGTCACATGGTAAAACACTTTCTCACCACAAACTTGAGCTCATCCAAACCTGTTCTCAACACCCCAACCTGCAATGTGACCACCTTTACCAACCACTACCCTACATTGACTTCCAATTCCAAACTGACTGTAAAACCTCAGTTTCAAATCCCATTCCCCACCCAGATTTCTAGCCATGTGCTACAGGATTGGGAATCCCTCATTTTGATCCTTCCATTATTTGGAGTTGTATTTTTAGCTAACAAGAAAAATTTCTGGAATTCTTTCCCTATCCAGCTCTCCTTTTAAATTTACAAATTTTGTTCATCTGCATTAAATATCAATTTGTGTTTGTGTTCCTATGAAGCATGTCTTAAAGGCCCTAAAATGCAAACAGTTGAATGGTTGCGAGGTCTGTGTGAATGCCAACTTCTGTACTATTATATTAAGTGTTCCACGACAGTGCTTTCTACTCACCACCCCTTCCCTACAAAAGAGGTACCATATCAGAAAGTCACAGACGATAGAGAAAACACATGACCTCTTTCTTGGACTTCATTGAAAAATTTTCTCTGTTGAAATAAAGGTGTCACTCTCACCCTTATTTACCCAGATTCTCTAAGCATCAGTCAAGGACTTTACAGCTAAAATTAGTTTAGTAGTAATGAGGACACAACCTGGACCGAATCAACTTACCAAGTTTAAGCAGTATAATCAATAGAATCATTTTCAGTGAATGACAATGAACAGTCATCCATGCAGACAAAGGCCACTCAAGATTTCAAAATTTATGGTAAAACTTTTTATTCTAGTTTCTTTTTCATGACCATTAACAGGGACACAGGAGAAAGCCAGGTGTTGTTTTCCCTTCTTGCAAGAACAAAGCATTCTCCAGTTTAGACAAACCCCAAACTGTGAGCAGAGGCGAAACAGAAACAGGATACTTGCCTCTGTCCCACATCAACATCAATTAAATTCCTGATCTTATTTGGTATAGGAACACAGACCAGTTTTTTTTGATTACTAATGCTTGATATCAACTAGTCTCCCTGTTTCTATGCAAAAGGCATATATACAGTACCAACGATTAACATTTCCACCTTGATGCATTAATATACTTAAAAAAAAATTCAGCCGCTTCCTTTTCCGTTCGGCATTACACAGGGTGCCCTCTGTGGGAAATAACAGTGATATTTGTTTTTAGGCACAAATCTGTTAGTTTCTGGAATAGGGAGAAATGTGTTCCAAGGCTGCAGTGCTCCACAGCAACAACAAACTTGTACTGAAAGGTTTAATGAAAGCCCGCACTCATGGCACTCGTGTTTCAGTTGTATAGCTTTTTTTTTCCCAGATTTCTCTCTCATTACTAACAAAAGGCAAATAAACTTAAATTTCAAATTAGCATTGATGTAAGATGCTTTTCGATTTTAAATCAAGCTCCTATAAGGTTGTGAAACTAAGGCTTCCTGCTCATTCATTGCCCCGAGCCTGTGCGTTACCATTTTTTTTTGTTTTTTTTTTGTTTTTGCTTCATTTTGTACTTTTTTTTTAAGCTTTTGATAAAAGCACAGACAAGTGGTAGAACTGTAGTTTTGCTTGAAAGTAGATAAACTGTGCTCCATTTCCATTTTGGAGTAGGAAACACAGAGGGTGGTAGAGGCAGATAACTTTGCGTAAACCCTCCCCTCCCTGAAGATACTGCATTGGGTAATGTGCTTGCTGGGGGAAGAAAAGAAGAAATCAATCTATCACTCCGGCTTGACGAATCTTTCTCTCCATAGTAAATCCCTGCAAAATACAAAACAAAAAGGTTAATTTCCCAAAGGTTCCACTGAAAAACTGGATACACAAGAATTAAGCTGATAAATATGGGCTTTAGAATTTTTTTTAAAAAATTGGTTAGATTGCTGAGTTGGCCTGCACTGAGTATTATAGAATTCAGGAGCCTAACTCTTCAGTGTAACAGCGAATTCTGGGCTGATGTGGAAGATCTTTCAGCCTTCATTTGCAAGTCAAACAAGCAACAGTTAATATGATTAAAAACAACCCAAGTGTGGTAGCCAGACAGCAAATGCTCAACTCCAGCTGATTCACAAATAGCATAGGGACTGATAGCCCATTCTCTCTCCACGCACCCCCCAACGCCTTCAATTTCTACTTCACTGAATGGAACAGTGGTTCCACAGGTGGCAAACAACTAAAGGTCACAAATCAACAATATTTTCATTCCAGATGTTATCTGCAGGCCATTATGGGGAAAGTGTAATCCAAACGTCCTAAAAATGTACCCACTGAGCAGACAGGAACCAGAAATATAAGTTTTACAAAGAAAACACTTCCACAACTGGGAAGCAAATGGTGGCACCCCTACTGCAACCCCATCCAAAAATCAGCACTGATAAAGCTACAATATTTGTGGCTCAGTTCCTCAACAAATGAGACAGTTATTCAAGGAGCTGACAAGTGGGCTGTATGCAAGTTCTTCAGACCCATGAGCTTAATTCTTCAGTAGAAAACACTTGTCTCATGGGAGGATGCAAGATCATCACTAAATAAAACTCAGTTTCATTTCTCTATTATGGGTCTCCCAGCTGCTCAGATTTAGTCTGGCTGAAAAACCGGGAGGATAGAGAAGGTATTATCAGTGTCTCTGCAGTCTACAACACATACCACAACTGCATTGTCTGGTACCAGTCCCTCTGACTTTAAATGGATACTGAAGTAATGTGCTCCAACACTCCTACTACTGTAGCAGTTTGAGAGAAATTACAAGAGGACACTTGGAAGCGGGAAGGTGACAGAACTGATCAAACTAACTATTGGAGAAAAACAGCTGCAGAACTCTGCACCAAAGATAAGGAGCTCCCAGTCCAGAATTTCAGTCTGTTATAATCAGCTCAAGTTCATGCAGAAGAAAGTATTTCACTGTCCTTCATCCAGAGTTTTACGATGGAAAATATAGTTGGGCTATGTTAGGATCAAACTGAAATGTCACCCAAAGAATGCAGATCAAGACAAATTTCAAATTCACTGGCTATCTTTGTTCATTGAAGCACAGGGGTTAAAATGCAGGCAATTATTTACACTAATATGTCCTGTTTGGCAAGTTGCATTTTTGTTTAAAAATCAAAGCAGGATGAGAGGACAACTAATGACCAAATTTTAAAAAATTCATTCAAGGCAGATTTCAACTATAGGCCCTACAACTTTATTCTTCCTAGTTCTCCCCACACGAAACATGGTTGAATATATTGCTAAAATCCATATAGACTATATAGCATGCCCCAACACTCCTCCCAAAAACATTTAATTGCTATCAAATACTGGCTATTAAACACAATAAATCAATTTAAGTCCATATGGACTGCCCTTGTTTAAACTGCACTTTCCCAAATCTGTATTCTCCCTCAGTTCTCAGTTTTTCCAATAATTTGCCCACCATGAATATTAAGTTAGCATGTCTGTAAATACTGTCTGACCGCTCTTTTAAAGCAATGATAGCATCAAGGAACCAAGCCAGTAAGTTTGTCAAAAAGATAGTCTGAGCAGAGGCCATTTCCTTTCATGCTTCTATCACCTGGGATAGATTTCATTCCAGACTGGTGATGTATCTCTTCACTTTTAAAGTTACTGGTTCCTTAATATTTGCTCTCCATAATTTTCAAGTCACATATTTAACGTGCTTATTCCCCAACTTCAATGTTTGTCTTTACAGGAGTGGAGGTGATACAAAGTACTCCATTCAGCGTCTCGTAACTTTTGCCACCACACTACGATTATCCCTTTTGTCCCTAATTAGGCAAAAGTCTGTTATCTCATCTCCCTTTATACAAAAAGATCCTGGGAGTTTCCTTGGTTTTCCCACAAGTTTTAGTGCATCCATTTTCTCTCAATTCCCTTTACAATTTCAGGATTTTCTACACTTCCCTTCGCTTCTGCAACATTCAGTATATGAACTTCTCTTGCTGCATCCTATGCTTCAGCTCAACATCTGGTGGTGGTGGGTGGTGGTGGTCAGAGTTTGCGTAGCTTTGGTAGTTTATACATCAGAAAAAATCTAAAGATTACAACACTTATAGTTGTAAAGTGAATAGCTCTAGTACTTCCATTCTAAAATGTCCATATTGCAACTTAGGCAATAGTTATCAGGTAAATGCCTAGTTCCATATCCAAAAAATGCAGTGGTGTTTTCCCAAAACAATCTTCACATTTTTAAGTACAACTCCTGTACTAAGCCAAATTTCATGAATTGGTTTGGAATGTCCATTCTATAATGATGACCAATGTTAGGGAGAGATATCAGATGCTAATGTAACATCCAATGACACAGGTTAATTGATAGCATTTACCTTGGTGTTATCAGGTCCCTTTGGCTGGCGAAGCACAACCAATTTTGGAGCACTTGCGTCATCCAAGGTGATGCTCTTCAGACGATGTACTAAACGGTCAGGACGTGGAGCTGCCACAATCTTGGAACCTTCACTAAAAGGAGAAATATACACGTTGAGAGAAATTTCATTTGCGTTATTAAGATGCACAACTATGACAATGCGCAGGGTTTAAAAGGTACACTTTGGCAGTAAAGGGTAGAGCCAGTCAGAATTCTTAAACTTCAATCATCTCTTCTCTAAATAAGAGAATAGGCTTTACGTCTACTTAACAGATAAGGCAACCCTTTAACATCTAATACCACACTGGAGCATCAGCCTGAATAGTTTGGTCAAGGAACCGAAGGGAGATTTTGAACTCGTTCTGACTCAGGAAGGGACATTCAACCTGAAAATGAATTGGCCTTGCTATCAAGGGAAATACTTGGAATTTGCCATTTTAACAGAAATACTAAAAACAGTCTTCATCTTAAATTGCTTTCATTACACTTATTGCAACTGCATTATAATCAATCAAGCAACCTGTTCTAAACCAAGATAGATTCTTGATAAAGGAGCAAAAGGTTACCATGGGGAGATGGGAGCATGAAATGTAATACTGAGATTCCAATCAGCCATTAAATTATTACGGCAGAACTTGAATCTGCTGCCTGGAAATCCCAATGGTTCAGTATCTGGCTCACTAGGTTCTAATTCACACACTCCCTTCCACTCACAAAGGCCCTGGTTTCCATGCTCCTTTAGACCCACACTTGGTTCTGTTTCCCAACACTCCCTTGAAACTCACCTGGTCCACAAAAATTATTCTATGCAACATTAAAAAAGCAAAATTAAAAGTGTGTTGGAGTATTAACTGAACAACATCTGATGGTCTGGAAAATATACAGGTCTGGCACCAAAAGTCAAGTGTACTAATTTAATGGAGTTTTACAGTAATTGGTGGAGCAGACTCAAGGGGCTAAATAGCCTGTGCAAAACCTTGTTTGCAAGTGATCTCAAATACTCGTGCAGTTAAGGAAATGCCATTGATGGTCTCACATTAGAGTCAGTCACCTATTAAGCATGTTTTGCAATGATAGAGAAAATCTTAGTACCGTGATAGAAAGGCACCAATCCTGCAGATATAGGACCACTGTTGGACAAATCACTGGTGGTGATTAGTCAATGTACAGGAGTGAGATAGGATACCTGGTTGGTTGGTGCTGCAACAACAACCTCTTACTCAATGTCAGTAAAACTAAGAACTGATTGTTGACTTCAGGAAGGGGAAGGAGGGGGAAAACATGCACCAGTCTGCATTGGTGGATCAGCAGCTTTAAGTTTCTGGGTGTTAACATGTTGGATGACCTGTCCTGGATCCAGCACATAGCTGCAATCAAAGGCAGGCACACCAGCATCTTTACTTTAAGAGGTTGAGGAGATTCAGTATGTCAGCAAACTTCTACAGGTGTACTGTTGAAAGTATCCTGACTGGTTGCATCATGGTCTGGTACAACAATTCAAATGTGCAGGAACACAAGAAGCTGCAGAGTAGTGGACTCAGCCCAATACATCACAGGCACATCCCTCCTCACCATTAGTGTCTAGAGGAGGCACTACCTCAGGGCAGCAACATCAAGAATCCCCACCATCCAAGCCATCTCAGCTACCACTGGACAGGAGATAAAGAAGCCTGAAGTCCCACACCAGGTTCAAGAACAGCTAGTTCCCTTCAACCATTTGGATCTTGCACCAACTGGCAAAACCCTAATCACTACCTTAATAAGAACAACACTATGATCACTTTGCACTAAAATGGACTTTTGTTCGAATTATGTTCTTTCTTGTAAAAATTGTGCACAACTTGTTTAACTTGTGAATGCTGCTTATCTGATGCTATGTGCCTGTGATAATGCTGCAGGCAAGTTTTTCATTGCACCTGTGCACACATGTACTTATGTATATGACAATAAACTACTTTTGAGTTTGTCTAAAATGCAGTTAATTTAAATCTGGACTTCATTGTTTAGATTGGAGTCATTAGACGATGGTAAATATTTTGTTCTTTTCTCTACAGACGTAGGTTACCAACAGTAAAGCAATTCAAACCACATTTCAAACAGCAGCACTGTTTACATTGAATAATTGCATTTGGCATGACATGCTAGCTCTCTATGCAGATATTGATCAGATTTTACAGCTCTACAGGAAAGTTTATTCAGTTTCTGCTGACAAACGAAAGCCAAAACAATCTGAAGTCAGGAAAATCAGGGTGTTACCAGAGTTGAACATTCTTCCTTCAGTAATGTAAGGCAATGTAAAAAAAAGTTATTTAAAGGGGTAAGGAGATGACTGTTTAGCAATTTAAAAGGTTTATGCACTGAGTACTAGAATACGATATACATTCATTTTTTGAGCAATTCCCATGCGATCAGCATATTCATAAAAGCGTCACCTCCATTTCCCATTGATGGTTCGCACTGATCTTCCAAATTCCGTTTTTTTTTGTAAGAACAGTTCCCACAGATTGAAAGGTAGTAAGTGTAATCCTGCTATTCAGGAAAGAAGCTAGTTAAACCTCCAAACGGGGAAGCATAACGATACCCAACATCTGATTCATTTATTGATTTTGCTGCAAGGACCTTGAATGAAATGAGACAAATCTCAATCCAATTACCTCACAGCACAAATTGATGTGGAAAATTAGTGCTGGGAGGGGACAGCAAATACACAGAAGCAGCAAGGTGTCCTTGTACAGTTGAACCAGTTTATATGCATGGGAGTGGGACAGATGTATATTACAATGTACATGTTAGAATTCAACAGTGGGAGCTAAAACTGGATTTGGTCCATCATTGCAGAGTGCCAAAATAAATGAGAAAAAGCAAACGTAACCTAGTATTTAAAATGTCATACAATTGTAATCTTAATTCAATACCAAGACGACAAATTACTGTACCCCCACCTGCAAAGAACATTTAGCAATATTTGATTAATGATTTATCATTGTCTATGATGGTGTGCATTTACCAGAAGCTTACCTGACACGGAATACATTGCAGGCACTACACTTTCCTGTACGCTGATTTAAGATGACAGAAAACTCAACTTCATCTCCAGGCTGCAACTCCACACCATCCAATACCTCATTCACACGGAAGAACAGCTTTTTACCATCACCAACTTCATAGTTTATGAAGCCAAACTGGGAAAACACAAGTCACCATCATTATACACAAATATTCACACACTTTTTTTGAACAACTAAATTACAGAGTGCAGAGACCTAGTTCTGATTACAATGCTCTTCAGGAACCTTCTTCTGCAGAGCAGCTTTTAGCAAAATGATACAACTAAAAATGAGAGCAAAAAACAGAGCGAGAAATTGAAAGACTCTGCACAACCCTTTCCCTCCATGGACAAAACTGGTAGTTATTGGAATTTCATAACACAGGTCTTAAATGAAGTCTTGCATGCAGGGACAGGGTAGTATCTAGTTGTCACATTAGGATGCCAGATTGGCAACCAGATAGTAGCATATGGGTACTTACAGATTAAGTGGGATAACGCAAGGATTTGCCATTTTTGGGGGGGGGGGGGGGGGGGGGGGGCTGTAGGTTGGAAGGCTAAAATGTGCCCTGACAGATGCAGTATTGTTCCTCAAACTTGTGTTAGGCCCTGTTGCAACAGGAGGCCACTGACAGATAGGTCAGAGTGGGAGTGGCATGGTGAATTAAAGAGCAGACAACCAGCGAATTCTAAAGAGACAGAGGAACTGGGAGAATGGAATGCAGGAGGAAATATAGTCAAGCTAGCTGTTGGTTTGTACATAGATGTTTGTGGTTAGCTTATCCCCAAGATGGAAACCAAGAGATCCAAAAAGAGTCAAAGACAGACCACATGCTGAGAGCAGGGAGCAAACTGGCAGAAGTGATGAAGCTAGAGTTCTGTATGTGTAGGAAAAAGCACCAGTCTTCGATATATGCAAGATACGAGGGAGTGGGCATGAGCAAAACCAGGAAATTGGAAACTCAAATTAGTGGATGGCATTTGAAGTATCATAGACCAGGTGAGGGAGGATGGAATTAGGGTAGGAACTGGGGCAAGAACATGTTGCAACAACAGGTCAGCCTGAACAGTCCTACTTGAGGATCTGGGCCAGAGGGTAGAAGCGATCTGAGAGGGGGATAAGGATATGTCAGAGCTGGAGTTTTGCCTCTGAGATGACCTGCTCAATACTTCCTGTACTTTGTTTTTTCCCTTTACAAATGTTGTTCAACTTACACAGCATACCTGGCATTTTGTTTTTACTTCAGATTCCCCATTTTGCCTTAAACAAATGAGCAAACTTCTAAAAAAAATCAAGTCACTCATTCCCCATCATATTTTCTACTGTATAGCCAATTCCTTTAACCTATTCACAGGATTAAAAACTATTGCACATTTGGCACAGTTAAGGAAATGATTAACATGCATTTTAATTGGCCAATTTTCTCCTCCTGGACATTGTAATTAACAAAAACAAGCTGAGTTTAGTGTAAAGTGAAGTGTTAAAATTTGCTCATTGTTAGTGGGAATACAAATTCTATTCAGCAAAAGGATCCTGTGATTTTGTGCGCTTGGAGAGGGAGGTGATGGAGCCAAGTTAGCAGTGCATAGATCTATTAGAGCAGTCAGTGAAACTTACACTCCTCAATACACCTCTTCAAAAATGCAGTACAAATTACTCCCTTGGAAACCATTCCTGCAGGGCTAGGCTGAGCACTTTGTATTGCAGGCAAATAAACTAATCTTACAAAATAAAGACAGATCAAATTTATGAGAACTGCTCAGATTAAAATGTTATGTACATTCCGTATGTGGTAGGAGATTCCCTTGTCCTGAAAATCTCACTGCAGCACTGAAAAGCACCAAATCTCATGACTGATGCAACATGTAATCTGCAGTACATACCTGTAACATTACAACTATAAATATTTCAGTAATTCAAAATGAATAGCATTTTGGAACAAAAGATAGCAACAGCTTCCAAAGCATTTGTCACGATTTAGGGCAGGGATATTTATATAGCCAAAAGCTATGGATTCACCATCCCACCCAGAGTACCAGGAGACCACGATCTGACAACAGCAGCCAGCACCAGCCAGTGGCTGAAGATTCTCCCATGTGATAATGGCAGTGAGCGAAGGTCTGAACTGGGACACATTAGATAACATGGCTGCTGGAACTTTGGCAGGAGAGTTTGCGCAATTGGCAACCAGCACTGAAGACGGCAAATAGTAGTCAGTACATGGTCTCAGAGTGAGCAGGCCTCCAGAAGGTGTGGTTATGTGAGGTTTGTGGGGAGGAGAGAGACCAAAAAGGACAGCAGGGAAAATAAGGAGTCAAGCTGGTAGGGGAGAGCGAGTGAAGGAGGAAGTGTGCCATGAGGGAGGGTGAAGAAAAACGATCCAGGCAAAATAATAGGCACCTATCCATGTATAAATATGGTCAAACTGCCCACCAACTTGTGTAGCAGAGCCTAGTTTCACAATGTCGTGCACCTCCTTGCCACTGGGCCAATAACTGTCAAGTCCCTGTGGTAGCTGGTGTGCAAAAACCACTGCATGTTAAAGGATTCAAGCACAAGTATCTCCACTGTACAAAACTGGGGTGGAAGCAAATCACCTGCAATCTCAAGGGGACGTTTTAAGACAAAAGCTTAAGCATCACCACCCACCTCATTTCCAAACTACTCGTTTCCTCTGTTTCAAGGCCACTGATGCAGTAAAGTGCACGATCAAAGTTGTAGGCACCAATGGTAAAATTTTTCAACAATCAAGTGAAACAGATGCTTGTTATTAGCTTTCAGGATTTAGGGGACTAGGGACAGAGCAGGCAGAATGTTTGACAAAGGAAAGGTCATTTTCATTGCAGTGCCTCAGACTGCAGTTCTAAATAAAAAATTCAAAATTAGTTCAGCTGAAGAATGGCCAATACTATTACATGCTATTGGGTATCAATGTGTTCTGCAAGATCCATAATAGGTCATTTATAGACTGGCACCTAAATTTTAAATTGGCATACAGCAGCCCTCTTCAAAAAGGTGTACTGGCCACTGTTGCAGCCATCACTGTTCCTGGTTCCTTTGTTCAAAAGGAAATGGGATTAATCCAGGAAATTATAGGCATCACATGATAGGGAAACTATTGGAAAGGATTCTTGAGATAGGATTCATGCACATTTGGAAAAGCATGGCCCAATTAGGGATAGTCAGCATGGCTGTTGGGGGGAGGGGTGGAACAGAAGATCATTTCTTACAAAATCAATTGAGTTTTGAGGTGACAAAGGTGATTGATGAGGGTAGGGTAGTGGATGTTGTCCATGTGGACATCTCTCCACATCACAATTTGAACCCTAGAGAAGGGGTACTCTATTGTTTTTGCACTGAGCATCTCCCAGAAACTTCATTCCTAACTGTGCACTAGACAGATGTTAGACTTGTACAGCATATTAGTATCTCTCACATCCTCAAACTGGAGACCATAACACTGAGCGTAACAGATGTAGGGTTTGCTGGTGTGTTTTGTGCAAAAACTCATTTGTATTGATGCCACACAACCAGCTTCAATAATTAAAACTCTACTTTAAGATCAACACCACGTTCATGCAACTAATAGAATACATATCTAATACTCAACAAGCAGCTATGCCAAGAACACCAGCTTTACTCAGAACACTAAAACTGTGCTTTGAAAGACACTTGAATCATGGAGATGACCAATTAATTGGCTCAAGACCAATTCATTATTGAATCATAGCCAAAACCAGTGGACATAGATGGGAAATGTAAGTAATACTGGGATGAATAAGACTTATAAATTTTACACAAATCCCAGTAACAGACATGCAACTGCCCACTTTCCTCTCATTCAAGATTCCAATCCCCATAGCAACTGAACTACCAGGCTTCCGTGACAACTGGAGACATGAAAATAGCAGGCCTGTGAAAAGCTGCCACCATAATCACTCAATTATACTCCATCACAACTGTTTATCTGGACGTAAACTGATCTATTTTTACCACTCTAGATAACGAACAGCCATTCCACAATGGGTTATTTTGTGTGCTGGAACCAAACTGTATTCTAACCTGATATTAAGAGATTGCCTTTCAGGTAATCTCAGCAATTTCAAGGACTGTGGCATATTGCTGCAATACTTTCCTCCACCTTCTCTCCCAGTTCTGTTGGCCTAACTCAGTCCAGACACAGAATGAATCAATGCTGGGATCTTTGTAACCACAGTATGTGGTATACTCATCAAAATTGGTCATATGAAGGCCATCTGTATTACTATGCAACACTAAAAACAATTGTATCATAAATCTGAAGTTCATCATTAAAGACACCAGATCTGTTATTTCTTCAAACCTTTGCAATATGCTTAAGCTACCATGGCAATTTCACAATATCTAAAATACAAATCTCCTCCAATTATTCCTCAAAAATCAGGGCAGTAAATCAGCACATCACATATCAAGTAGACAAATAAAGGATCTCCCGTCACAGTTCTATTGCAACAATTACAAATATTAGATTATACTCAACTAATTTAAAATCAATCACTTCAAGTATCAAACAAATGTTAAAAGTGAATGCCTTTTTTTTAAATGCAGATGAAGATTTGCAGGCCTTATGTATTTCAATGCTGCCCTTCATCAAGCAACTCTGCATTTGCCCATACCAGCTATTCAGGAAATTGTTGGCCTGTCCACAAACTTCCACCTTTTTGTCTGGATAAGTCAGTCGAATGATTTATTATTGTGGCAGAGTCTCACCGTCAAACATAATTGCACCGGCTTTAAATACAAGTGAAAGGGAGAAAATTTGACTACCCAAGGAGAAATACTAGAAGGTCCAGGTGCCGACTCGGGAAAAAAGCCAAACAATCAACATGAACTCTCACCTGGTCTTTTACACAGTCCACAGTGCCTC
Organism: Pristis pectinata; assembly: GCF_009764475.1. Taxonomy (NCBI): domain Eukaryota; kingdom Metazoa; phylum Chordata; class Chondrichthyes; order Rhinopristiformes; family Pristidae; genus Pristis; species Pristis pectinata. The sequence goes on from NC_067424.1 coordinate 33,740,424, forward strand.
TCCGTAAAGGTGTGGCATTGTAGGCCAATTTCTGTCCTGTCTGAGCCACAGTGCATAGCTGGAACTTGATAGTTTCACCCTTCTGAAGGCAATCTGTTTTGTTTGCCAGACTGATTATGCCAAAAGGATATACTTCACCTTTTGTAGTCCCTGCAAGAACATACAAACACCTCAGTACCAAATAGTATAAATGGCTAACATAATTTGTTGCATGAAGGTTTAATGTTTGTGAAAAAATGAATTTAGCCTTTTCAGAATTTATTTCTCCCCTTCCACCACCAATAGCTTAATAGATAAATGCAGCAAGCCAGCAAGATCAGAAAGTGCAGGCATAATTTAAGAGCAAATTTGAAGCCACAAGTGACTTGTGCATCATGGTCCAGGATGTTAAAAAAAATGCCTTTGCTCTTTAATGAATCAACTGGAAAGTGCGAACATTGAGGGGACACATCAGGGTTTCAGTCTACACTGAAAAATCACTGTATAGGCTTGCACATAACAGCCATTTGCACATTGCAAGATGCAACATCTTGGTCCGAAGATCAGGGAATTTTGTGCATGGGGAGGGTGGGGAAAACAAACAGGAAGAATAAACCTATACAAATGTTAATACTCTTAAGCTCGGAGTACAAAGTAGGATCAAGGAACAGAAGACTTAATTGAGAGAAGCTTGCATTGAAGAACGCCAATTTAAGCATTTATTCTGATTAGAGCTTTTAGTACTCCCAACAAACTGAGCAATCAGAATTTTGAAAATGTTTTAACAGTAACTTTCGAAAAAATTTGCAAGAGGTTTCAGAAGTATAACCAGAAACAGGTAATTGGGAGTGGTGACTAAGTTTGCCAAGAGGTGTTTTTTTTAAAAAGTAAAGCTGAAGGGACAACAGGGAGATGGAGTTTAAGCACCTGCTGCCATTTAGGTGACAAGACCCCAATGGTGGGGGAAAGGAGGGAGAAAACAGGGTTACCAGCACAAAACTTGGGGAAAGGGCATTTTTAGTGCTGCATCCGGGGGGGGGGGTTTAAAAACATGGATGAAAATTATGTAATTATGAGGGGATCTGGGAACCAAAAGCCAATCCAAGTTATTAAAACTGGAGTGAAAGCTGAAAACATCTTAATGCAGAAGTTCTGAAGAAACTGAAGAATGCACAGAATGGAGGATAGCTGGCTGACCAGGAACAGACTAAGACATGGATGAAGCTTTTAAAAGTAGGTATACACCAGAGTTAGCAGTTTGAGGCCACTTCTGTGACACCACCCCAACCCCCCCCCCCCCAAAATCCACAATCACATCAAATTTTGAAATAATGCAGAGTCACAAGAGAAATTCACCTTCCTCTGTAATCTCAACAAGTCCTTGATACTCTGCCTGCTGTGGATCGACACTGCGCAATGGCCTCAACACTTTACCAGTATAGACTGTTGGGTACACTTCATCACTGGGACCATTCACTGTCAATAGAAAAAGATATTAAAATGGGAAGCCTAACGAATTGTCACAAGTCATTGCAGACAGCTGGCAGCAATAGAAACTGGGAATCCAAAATAAGGAAGAAACACTTGCAGCAATATGCATTTCCTCAGATACACTTGATCAGTTTTGAAACATGCAACACAAAAGGTCAAATGGCAGATGCAAAGGTTCTGCAATCTTGCTACATGATACTTTGAAGACAGACAAGGACACTGCATTTATTCTTCCTGCAATTAACACTAATCCAGGTTAACATCTGTCATCCTCAAGTGATCTTAAAGCAATGTCATCTTGTCAGATTAAATTACTATCAAAAATGAGACAAAAGCTTGAAATAAAAGTTTAACTTTTAAAGTAAATGGGAATCCAACACTGCGTCTCATTCTATTTCTATAGATTTGCACTAATGAATCTCAAATCTTTCCTACTTTTCAGCGAAGATTGGAACTCAGAACATTTTAAATATGCATTTGGAATTTGCATCACGATACATCAATTTTTTTTACTAGATGAAGATTGCAAGTCCCTAAATGTGCTTGAGAGAAGAACCTCTCTGGTAGATTTAAGATTTTTACCCAATTATTTGCTTCAAACAATGGTTTCTAGTGTCCTAATAAACTCAAATCAGCAAAACTCACCTACAATGGTTCTGTACTAAATATCAAATTGTTCCAAGGACAGAACTTATTAGCATAAAGACTTTTAGTACTATGCCTAAGTTCACTGTTCATATACATTTCAATGAATGTTAGAAGCTTATTTGAAAAACCTTGAAATAATTTTGTTGATATAAAAACTTCCTTCATTGCTTTTCTCCTAGCACCAAAAAGCCTAATTTACAAAAAAACAGAACATGAAAGCAATAAAACCAATGAGTTAAGAGTAGGAAAACAATATATTAAACATTTCCTTACTTGAAAACAGCAAAGAAAATAGGAAACAGAAAAGCTTGGATGGCCCTCAGCTGTTCCAAATGCAAATTTCAATCAAAACGTCATGTTATTTTTAAAAACATTACTTTGTTCCTGACTGCTAAGATGTATAAACAGCATCATACAACTACTATACAGCAGGTCTGGGAAGTAGGTTAGAAATTAATATTGCATTTGCACTTGAATGTTACAACCATTGATCACAGGGCTTCCATTTTGTTCAATGTATATTCAACATGTAAAGCACAAGTCTTCTGTTCCTATATTTGACAAAATAAATCCCTCAAAGTCAGGAAGAAATTGGTGGATTATTCAAAGCCTACATAAATTTATAGTACTGCAGTCAGCAAAATGCTTAAAGTGCTTTAAGTTTGCAGAGTTAGTTCCAGATTTCATCAAATTGTAAAGGTTTTAAATGCTCCGCTTATAATCTTTGAAAAATCATTGAATGGATAACTGTCAGAAATCTTCAATACAAAGAGCCCAGTCTCAAACTACTCCATGAACTATTTTTCTAGCATTCACGTTTTAAAGTTAAAACAGATCTTGCTTCCACGACCTTTTCTGAAGGTTCCAACAGATCCAAAAGACTAAATCTCTCCTAACCTATGACTTTAACATCATGCTATCCAATGGGTTAATTTACGTAAATCATGCTATCCCAATTTTAAATATTGCCACAAGATCTCCCCTCAGTCCTTACTCTAAAGAGCCCTACTTACTCTCAAAAACCTTTCATTGCTGGCATTTTGCTAGCTCTGCACCCAATACATTGCCCACAACCCAAGGTCTGCAAACTGCACAACATTTAAATTGTTGCAACAAACTGTATAGTTTAAACAATATACTTTTACACCTAAAAAAGGATTCTATTGCTTTAAAAGCTCAATTTCCCCTCTTTTTTTCTGGTCTATGCCTCAACAAAATACATGTCCTTTTTTTAAAAAAAATGGATGAATTTCCCTATTGCATCCCCAGAGCTGGATCGAATTTGGGGCCATCCTAGTCTGTTTGATGGAACCTGACAACTATGACTTGGGAGGATTACTGTTCAGTTTATCAAATTGTCTATTGAAACAAAGGAAAAGTTAATGAAAAATAATAAAAAAAGCTGCAGATTCCAGAAACCCGAAATAAAAAAGTGGAAAATAATGAAAACACTTCGTGAATCAGACAGCACCCATGAAGGGAGAAAGATCCTTCATCAGAACTGGGAGAGAAAAAGTTGCAGATTGGGTAGGGTAGCGAATTATAGGATAAGGGAATCTGATCCAGTGAAGGCAGCTTTGCCATTGGGATAAAACTATAGTAATGAGAGAAGAGAGCAAGAAAAATAACACCAATATTTCAGATGCATGACCTACAGCAGATCTGGCCAATTCTGATACATCTTGAAAGGTTTCAATGCACTGGGTCAGTATTCTGCTCACTATCTGCCATCTCTCTACCACTCCATTGTGGCTGAACAAAAAAGCCATTGGATGCAAAGCTAAATATTACAAGGGTATAACATTTAATGTTACATTTTCAGTTGATGAACAATGGCCATCTTAAAAGTTTGAATACAGCAAATGGGAATAGATTGATTTGGGAAATGCAAAGAGCTATTTACAGCCAGATTTACTACTTTTACTTGCCAAGGATAAATGATGCAAATTCCCAGAGAATACACCTAAAAAACTCCTGCAAGTGAATTAAAATGAAAATAATATTTGAAACAAATATTAAAATCCTTAGATTTGGTATAATAACATTGAAACAAAACGGAAGCATAATTTTTAATACAAGTACAAAGTTGCACTGTAGAATCCTATTCAATTACTTGAATATTTCCCTGGATCAATTCCACAAAAAGTAATTTAAGGAATTTCTTCATATCTACCTGCATCTGTAAAGTTCTATTAACAATAGACAGAAGAACACCAGGTCATTGCTTTATATTATAGATCTTCATACACACTTCTACTGCTTATGCTTCAACTGGTTTCAGGTATTAGTCAACATTTGAGGGTAGTAGAAATAGAAACCCAGACAACTTCAGCAAGGTGTAACTGGGCTGGTCATCCAAATGTATCCTTGTTGTGGAAGGCTTTGAATACAGGGATGTAGACCATGAGAACAAATTCTGATTAGGTCAATTACAGCCAGATTTTAAGCACTCAAGATGCATATGGCTACAAGTCTCCTTAAAATTGTCTCCTCACATGCAATGAAATTTTAGCCAACCATATTGAACTCAAAATCAACAGTTGTATTCTTATTACCCGGTAGTTAGTACATCAGAAGGTGCAAGCATTTTTTTTAAATTGATGGCGTTCACCTGGCTCTTACCTGTTGTAATCTTGGCAACTTTTTCAGCACTCACTTTGTTTCCTTTTCCCTTTGACAAGCTGTATTCCACAACATCTCCTACTTCCAATTCATCGACATCGCCTGAGAATTCACTGGAAATTGGAACATCGATGTGTGAAATGTAAAAAAACTTAACGATATCAATACTCAAAAGGTTGAAATGTATATAGCACAGACAGCTAAATATTGATTGTGCCAAGACCAATACATCAAAACAGTCAAATATTGGCTACAAGAATGAAGTGTTAGTATGGTTTAAAAAAAAACTGCATTTCAATTATCTCCAAGATACTCAAAAATCTATGTTTACATGGGCAAATGTTTACACACTGGCCTTAAAGTAACCAACTATTTATATAACTTTCAAAACTGCTGGTTAAAGCACCTGACAAATCCCATTTCTGAAAAACACTAAAATAATCTGATTAAGAGACATCCTAAGAACTGGCAAAGTGTTTTAGATCAAAGGTGATTTCTGGCTTTCATGTCCTAAACAGTTAGATTCCAGCCAGTGTTACATTTCCTGTTGTATTTACAACTATTCAAGTCTGTGGATTAAGATCAATAGCATTCCACAATTTTTCCCCCACTAATCCAAGAACAAATTTCACTATCATGCACCAAAAAATTCTTGATCTATGAAATTACAGAAGACAGCATGAGGAACCATTTTATTTCCCCATGAGAAACTGGGCTAAAAATAGAGGAAGAACAGTGCCAATACGAATTGGAAAGAAGAAAATCATGGTGTGGTATTGCACTCCACTTTAGATTAAAAAATTTTATTTAAGCAATTTTGTTGCAGGTGTTGTTGGAACTGGGGTTGGGAATTCAAAAGAATTGGCAAGATCAACAGGAGATTGGATAGCAATATTCAAAATATCAGGCAGTAACTGGGAATTCTCTAGTACCATTATGGTAGCAGTATTACAAGGATCAATGTGAAATATCTGGGCAGAAAATATAGCTTTGCCAGTATTGCTAGAGACCAATGAAAATTAAGTCTAGTGAGTAGCTACAACATTTAATTTCACTTCCAAAATATTCTTTTGTGGAAGATCTGCTACTAGTTTCTTGGGGGTATTCTGATGAAAATAGAATTCACCCAAGTTTGAAAATGGAAGCAAACAGTGGAAAAAAGGATTAAGTAGGTTTGTATACTCTATAGATGGGCACAGAAAGGGATGAAACACCCATTTCTATGGCACTACAATTTTACAAATTTTTTTTAATCAATTGTGTGCCTTGGGTTTGGTTAGAGATGTTCAAAAGTTATGCAGGAAAAAAAATCTTGAAACGTTTATATGAGCCTAGAGTCAAAACTGATCTCTATTGCTTTGATATCGATAGCTAAACATCCAATGGCAACTGAAACAACACGAGCTTAATATCAACAAGCCTATATTTTAAATTGAATGTATGCAGCTTTGCCAAGATTAACCATGCACTTGACACTTTACGACAAAATTCATTATCCTATCCAAAGTTTTCCTCCTAAACAGGAAGCCATCTTTGAACTGGACATTCATAAGTCTGATCAAGCACAAGTTAGGCTGATATACCAAGCAGTATAAAGACTAATTTTTCTATCTAGTTGGCTCCCAACTTTACCACTGCCTCAATATACATGCCCAAGTTGTGCACAAATCCTACAGTCCACTGTTGCTCAGCAAGTACCTCACTGCTGAGAAATGTCTCAAAGATGAGGTGTAATAATATGAATTCAACACTTGTGGATGATATCGCAGTTGCACAGTGAAACTGCAAAGCTCAAAGGCATTAAATTGTTCCATTTTCAAATTATGAAACAGCCAAGATAACCCAATTTTGATATGCCTTGCTTTTAAGACCAGCCAAGCATTCCATAAAATTGGATGTGCTACATTAAGTCTTGTTAGCCAAAGCTGTTTTCCATAAATCACAGAAACTATTTTATAAATGTAAACATCTAAATGAACACCAAAAGGTACCAGACTGTATGAGTGTTCCAATAGTTTCAACCTTTATGCTCTAGGTCAATTAGTATGCTGTGTCACTGAGCAAAGTACCCTAAACTTGCAATCAGCAACTCAAGACTTTTACAAATGTACATATGGCATTTTACAAAGGCACATTTGGGTTAAAAAAATTGAGTGGGCATTATGTGCCATGCATAAAGAATTAGGTTTTGGGTTATGGATATGTGCAAGACATGAAGTTCAACTTGATGCTACCCAACACATCTTTCCCTTTCTCCCTTCCAAAAGGGGAAGTTCCTCAGCAAGTCCATTCATTCATCTCTCATTCCCATTCTTAGTGCCTTCCCAGGCAACCACTTTCCTTTTGCCTTTTCCCCAGAGGAGATCCAAACACTCCTTCCAGGTGAAGCAGAAACTTTCTATTTTCTCCCCTGCCTGGGCACATTGTGGCCTTCAAGGTTCCATATGGAATTGAACAACTGCAGGTAATTTGCTTTTGTGTTTTATATCAGAACCGGCTAGTCTGGCTGCAAGACAATCCATATTTAATATTAACACAGGTTTTCCTTTTCTCCACAGACACTTCCTGATGATGTTCTTTTGGTTTCAGCAACAGCTCTGATCTGCATTTCACAGCTTTAACCTGCAACTTTGTTTTTCTATTCTACCTGCCCTCATTAATCCACGAGCCGATAACTTCTGTAAACATTGGAATTACCTTGTCAATCCTGGCTTCACTCTTTCAGAAATATTCCCCTAGTCCTATCCTACCTTCCTTGCAAGTAAAAACTAAACTTCTCACTATTCTGATGAAGCATCTTCACCTGGCAGTATTAACCCTTTCTTTCTATAGATGCTACCCAAGCCAGTGTTTCTAACATTGTTTTTATTCAGTTTCAACTTTTTGGCTTTTATAAGCAGCTTTTAAAATAACAAAACCCACCAATTTTTCCCACAGGTCCATTGTTTGGAATGTAAGACATTCCTTGAGCCAGACTCTCCTTAACTCAGCTCATCACCCACAACCCACTCCTTTAGGAGGTTGCATTTACTTTTTGCAGTCCTGCAGGAATAATTGAGCTGCAGCCACGCAGCCTCAGCAGTCCTACATGGCTGAGCCACCCTCAAATGGTGACTGACGTCAAGGTGGCAGCACCCATTAAGGACCCTCACCATCTAGGACATGCCCTCTTCTCATTACTACCATCAGGGTGGTGGTACAGGAGCCCGAAGACCCAAACTCAACAACTTAGGAACAGCTTCTTCCCCTCCATCAGATTTCTGAATGATCCATGAATACTTCATTATTTTTTTAAAATTTTATTTTGTAATTTATAGACTTATGTCTTTGCACTGTACTGTTGCCACAAAACAAATTTCATGTCATAAGTCAATGATGATAGATCTGATTCTGAACCTCAAGTCCTGAAGCCCTGCCCTTGGACCATCCTGATGGCCTTTAGGCAGCCCACCATTATCTTTTAACTGTTTAAATGTTGTCAATAATTAGATATTTAAACACTGTTTAAGCAGATTTGAATGAAAACGTAAATGATACTATTTCTAGTGCTTTAAGATGCTTAAGCTAAATGAAAACAAGCCATGCACTTTATCAAGGTTGATAACCCCCTTTCAAATGAATAGGTTGTGTTATGTACACCAGCTGCATCTGGCAAGAATCTCAGAGGTCAAATACAAAACATGTCTGGCCCATCAGTTCAATACATCTGCACTCCACCCTGGGCTCAATGCGGAGATCAGTGGCAAAGCAGGGGAGCAGATGTACTGGCAGGTGCACGTTAGGGGACAAGCTTACCCGTGGAGCATATCATTGGCAATTCTCTGCAGAACCGAAAGCAAAATTAACATTTAGACCCTTTAAATATTTCTTAGAAGAAAAACAAAATACAAGAAGTTTTTCTCCTATCAGTTACACAGGTAGGCAATCAGATGATGGAAGGATAATGGGGTAGCTAACAACAACCCACTACCCTGTAAATCTATAATCCTGGCCTTACAAATTCTTAATCTCATGTTCTCCCAGGGTGCAGGTGCAGCAAGATCAAAAGCGATTAATCACATCTGTTAAATTATAAAAGTAGCCCTTAACTCTTTATTTGATCCTCTAAGTAGCTGTTCCTTCAAAGTACTATCCTTGGAGAATATGAAGTCATTGATTGTGAAGCAATTACACCATGGAACAAATAAAAAAAGGAATCAAGCAACAGGAAAGGAATTGGAACACATGCTGGCATAGTCAAGGGATCAGGATTTTGTTTTAAATAGTAAACAATCTGGAAAAAAAAACACCATTGTAATTTGTTTCAATACAAATGAGACCAGAGGCAATGTTACCTATGCCTTCTTTAAAGATGTTTTGCGGTCTTACTATGTGAATCATTTTAGTGATGCTATTGGAGGATAACATTGCCATCATCTTAATAACCCACTGAGTCAGCACAACTGTGGATGTCCAAATGGACAGTTCACAGTGAATGCATCATAAACACGTACTATTATTTTTGTGAACTATAAAAACATTAGATTTTGGTCATGCATTGGTAAAAGGATAAATAAATGAAATAAAGGCATTTCCATGGTCATGAAAATTGATGTTAATTTTTCCTCTATATTACACACCAAACTAATTTGGTATGGAATATACCCAGCAGTTTAAATTCTCCATTAGTGAAACCTTAGTCAGAATTACCAAAGGGATGCCACTTACAGCTGGCATTAGCAACATGAGTCCTTGATCTAATTACATCAATGGCCAAATTCCCCATTAATGCAAATCTGAAAACACCCAGTTTCAAAAGTTACAAATAAAGTGGAACACTGGAAGTTCTAGAAAGTAATAAAATCATGTGAATATTTTAGCAAAATGCACATCGAATCTAAACACAAGTTCACTGAGAAGGGTGATACTTTTCATTTAAAAATTGTAAGCAAGCAAACATGCACTCAATGTTTTGTAAATGCAGTGCAAGCATCAAATAAGCAGCTCACCTGTAGTGGAAGAAAATTTCTTGATCATGTTGAGAAGTTTCGATGAAACCAAAATTATCCTTCAATGCTGCCACATATCCTACAAGTCTCTTGGCATTGGGGTTACGATTTAGAATTTTGATTGATACTGCACTCTGTAGGCCAGTTCTTTTAACTTCACAAATGCTAAATTCAATCTACACACAAAATTAGAAATAAGAGCTGCTTTAAGAAACGATTGACAATCAATGCCCATTTAACAAAGTGTAGTTGTATAAAACTAGCACAGATACCTCAATGGAAATACATACCTATGGGTATGGAACCGCAATAGGTTTAAAAGAAGCTTTTAGTGACTTAAGAATGTTTTCATTTGTAACCTCATCACAAGAAATGCTGATGAATAATTGATCACCAAAATTCTGGTTAAGTGAATGTAACTAGCTTGCAAACAGGTCACTGAAATGCAATAATATAAATATTAAGTCTATATTTTGACTAACATTGAAGGGCCTCAACCCACTCAAACTGGATGTGGGATTACAATTTTGCTGTATATGTGTGGCCCAGGGCCCATAAAAATTAGGTTTTACCAAATACCACAGGAACAAAATGACCACATCTTCAACATGATTTTTTTAAAAACTCAAATAGGTTCTGACACTTCAGTAAGTTTATCCCATCAATAGCTAATCCTTGCAGACCAGGGCTAAAAATTTGCTCACCAAGTTAGGATGACAGGTAGGGCATTTCAAGAGGACTGTGCTTAAAGAGAAGAACATTCCTATTCTTGATCACCAAGCAGCAATTCATCGTAAATTGCAAAATATAGCTGCTTTATATAGGAGACAACTCAAATTTCATTTCAATAATGCCAGATAGGTAGGTGCAGATGAACAAGCTTCACTCTATAATATGCCTCATAGGAACCACATGGATCTGGTTTTCAAACTTATCCCTTACTACTACCCCTTATAATTATGACAATGGAATACATCTGCATTACCATTCAGCTAAGCACAGAATACTGTGGGACTACACTACTCCATTGAGAGAACAACCGGAAGCTGGGATCTTCAATTGGATCTAATATTACAAACTCTCCATCTATTGATAAAATGTACGAACCACCAATGTACAGCACAGATGGAAAACGATAGAGTCCCCCAAGTCCTTACCTTACACCCTACCAGCCTCTGCATCCAGCAGATCCTGTGTCATTTCCACCTGCAGCAATGAGATCCCAGCACCAACCACATCATCTCCTCCCCATCCCTTTCCACCTTCTACAGGGACCACTCCCTCTATGACTCCCCTGGTCTGCTCATCCCTCACCACCCATTCCCCCCGACCTCAGGCACTTTCCCCAACAACCACAGGAGGTGCAACACTTGTTCTTACATCTCTTGCCTCACTACTGCCTCTCAGGGACCCAAACAGCCCTACCAAGGGAGGCAAAGATTCACATGCACCCCTCCAACCTTGTCTACTGCATTCAGTGCTCCTGATGTGGCCTCCTCTATATTAGGAAGACCAAACTCAGATTAGGTGACAGATTTACAGAGTGCCTATGAAGTGAATTGGCCATTGGGACCCCATTATTTACCCCAATTATGGAAAACAAGGATGTAAATTTTCAATTAATACCATTTTTAAGATTTCTAAACTGTAGAGGAAACAAACTGAAGACCTAATGGTGCTGCTGGTTATTGCATTCTTTTTAGAAAAACCTCAAAACTATAGGACTATGTAACAGTAATGTTAGGCATAGCAGATTAGAAATTAAGACTTGCATTGCAATATAATGAGTGCATTCTGTAATAAATTGCACATGTGCAGGAATGTATGCACCAATATCTATATTAAAGACACTACCCCGTTTCAAACTAGTAATACATCCTGCCACAATACTTCAATGAGAACACCCATTAGGAACATACTACTTGCTTGCAGTAATCATTACATCTCTACACAACATAGCCAAAGTTCAAAATTGCTCTTAAATCCAATGTTGCAGGACAAAAAAATTATTGGCAAATAACAGTGCTTTCCTCAACTTTGGCCATATGGTGGCTCTGTACCAGCTTAATTTAGATAAAAAGGCAAATTGAGCCCAAAAATCATGGCAAAAATTGAAGGGAGGAGAAACTTGATAATTCAGTGAACTTGATAATAGTTAAACACTTTTAAAAATTCTCAGTAGAATAATCAAGAGCTTGTTAATAGTCAACAAGCCCATTCTTATTAGGCAACATTATCAGTGTACACAGTCGAAATACTGAGTGGGAGGTGGGAGACTGAAACAATTACTCATTGACAGAAAACTGGACCAGCAATAGAGTGGCAAAATCCACTTCAGTGATTTGCCTCCTGATTTTGCAAAGCCCTTCTGTCAACATGTCAAATGTGATGGAAAAAATGCAGCTCCAACAAAAGCAGAATCCCATCTAGGGAAAAGTGCACAATCTATAAAAGCTCAAGACAGTAAGCACATGGGAACCTAACCAGTTTTAGGTTCCCCTCCAGAGCACACACTGCCAACTTGCAAATTTCACTGTCTCCTTGAACATACAAACTCAGTGTAGGTACCTTCACCACACTGACAGCAAATGTTCAAAATGATGGTGAACCACCACCTTCAAGGGCAATTAGGGATGATCAGAAAATGGCTGCTTAATGAATCCCAGATCTTGTAAGCCAATAGTGAATAAGATTTATTGCTTCTCACCAGCCCACTCCATTTCCCATTTTTCCCTCTTTCCCTGGAACAGCCCTGTTATTCCACAATCCTCTAACCATCCTCCAACCAGTCTCAAATTCCCATGTGCAAATTCTTAGGAGGGGTAAATTCTTTTTATTAAAACAATTGCAGAGGGGAAAGAATCAGCTTTGTGGTTAAACTTGTAGCAAACAAAGTCTATAATAATGTACCACAATGAGAGACAACTTTAACTCTTCACAAGATGTAATAAGAAACCAGATTTTAGACTCATTAAATTTCAGTGCCATGATCACTGAAAAAATCTTTAAGAGCCAACAGTTTAACCTACTTGCAAAGGTAAAATGGAACTGCAAAAAACAAAACACCTCCATGTACCTTGTCACCAAGTTGTGGAATTGCACACCCTTCCAGCTCTTTTATATGGTATGGTACAGTCATTCTTATCCCAGCTTCATCATACGCAATTACTCCCTCTTCAGAATCCTAAAGAATGACAATAGGAAAAGTTTAGCAACAGTGGTCAGCTCACTGATAGCACATTAACGAGACTGTTAGCAAAAGAGTCTTCGTCACTGAATTCTTTCACTCCTATAATGTTTACCCACTTAAATTAAAAGGACCATGCCAAAAATCCACATGCGTTTAAAAAAATTCAACATTGACTTCAATTTCAACAATATTTCCAAGGTTACATATTATGAATTTTCTCAATACTTAAATGTTCTCGTGAAATGTATTACCATTTCTAAGTGGCACTCAACAAGAATTTTCTCAGCAACAGCACAGATGCACATAGCAGGAAACCAAGTATGGAAGATAAGGATATGGGGTACCCTTGCACACAAATCCTTGTAAGTGAATGTGCAGGTACAATAAGGAATAGGGCCAATGGCTATCATTGCAAAGGATTTGAATACTAGAGTAAAGCCTTCATGTTCCAATTAAACAGGGTCCTGTACAAATCTGGTCTTTCTTTCTCAAAAAGGATACACAAGTATTAGAAGGAATGCAGGAAAAACTGACCAGACCGATTCCTGGGATTACCAGAAGTGTAGGGTCAAAACGCTACTGTGCGTTGCCATACAAGGAGAGCTTAAGCAGACTGGGTCTGTACACTGTATTAAGAATGAGGGGAGACACCATTGAATCATACAAAATTTTTACAGGGCATCATAGGATAGATGCAGGGAAGTTGTTCCGAGATGTCTGGAACAAGCGATCTGTTTCAAAATAAGCAGTTAACAATTTAAAAGAGAGATGGAGAGATTTCTTCTGGCAGAGAGTGGTGAATCTTTGCAATTCTCTACCCTGTAGGGTTGTAGGTCACTGCAGAGATGCATTTATTTCTGGATATTGAGAAAATGGGGGAATACTGGAGGAAGAGAGCAGACATAGACATATCACCCATGATCTTGATGAACAGCAGAGCAGATTGAAGGGGCCAGATGGCTTACTTCTGCTCCTAATTATGTAAATGAATTAGGGTGGGAGAAGCTCATGGAGCACAAACAATGAAATTGCTGCCAAAACTCTTCAGACCATTGCCCCAAGTTCAAACCACTTCATCAATAACCTTCCATCTTAAATTCTGGAGTGTTAATGCTTGCTGATGATGATACCAGTGTTCAGCTCATCTACTAACTCCTCCTATAATAAATTTGCCCTTGCTCACAGGTCTTGGACAACATTCAGGCTTGGTCTAATTACTTGGCATAAAACACTGGCTGCTTGTTATGACCATCTGCTATAACAAAGAATCAAACCACTATCCCTTAACATTCAATGGTGTTACTATTAAAGTTAACTGAACCAATCCTATAAATTCTGGGTGCTGTGGTAATAAACTGAAAGTTTTCAGTTGCAAATGATTCACTCCCAACTCAAAGCCCTTTTCCATTTACAATGTACTTCAAGAGCAATGGGTGCTAGAATATTCTACACTTGTCCATGAATGCAGCTGCAAAGTTGGCACAATTTACATCAAAGCAACAAACTTGATTGCCACTCATCAGCACATCATAGATGTACATGGATCAAGATTGATTGCAGCAACACCAGAGCTCCTGAGGTCACTCAAATCTGCCAACTTCAACATCCATGCATTTTAATGTTTTGATGACCAATTTATTCATGGTCTTCTCACTCTTCTCGTTTGAAGGCATTACATCTGAGGCAAACCCCTCCTCAGAGCATAATGATAACATTTTTAGGTCTCAAAAACTCCAATGTATCTAGCTTCTTAAAATGCAAACAGCCCTTAGGAGTGTTACCCTCATTTTTCTTGCTTCAGCTCAAATTTACATTTTCTTCAAGTTCCCTTAGGTTTGCTTGTTCCTAAGGTTTATTTAGAAAGTCTTCCTTTTGAACAATTACTTCAAAGACCTTTTTAATGCTTTGGCTGGTTTAAACTGGGTATTTGTGCCAATCTCCATTATTCATTTTACATAACTGCTCTTTCCCTGCATTCAATATTAAATGCTGTTCAGAATGTGTTAATTCTATGCACCCAGTATTCTTAAACCACAAATTTACTGACAACACACCGAGCCTTCACAATGTTTCAGGAAGGGAGCCTTCTGCAGTAAACTAAATGCCCAAAACAGCTTTGCTTTTTAACTTAATGCCCAATTTACACAAACTGCATGGAATGCCCAAAGTTGGGAGATTTTTCAATTTTGAACAAAGCACATCTTAAAATATTTAGGTTTAGAATGCTTTTGTAATCAATACCAGTGACATAATTTTTTAGTCTGAATAAAATGGTGGTTTTGCAATCATTATGCTATACAATTGGAACATAGCAACAGATTACAGTTTCAGTTGCTTGAGTTTTGATGGCATTGTTGGATCATGGCTGGTCTAAACCTTAACCAGATCAGTCTCTGCCAGGGCTCCTTAAACCTGAATGCACTTGCTGACCAAACATTTTCAACTTTTCAATTGATTTAACCTTATTGTAGTTTTGTGGAGATTTCCACTACCTAGTGTGCGAAGGTATGTTTCCCAACATCTTGCTCTGGTCCTCATTTTGGATTTCCTCCATTGAGAGAAAAGTTCCTTATACTCATGCTAAATGCATCCATTAGATCAAATGACGATCAAGTTTAAATAAACTGCCCGCAAATTTAACCTTTGTCATTTCTGTGAACATGCACTTCAAGGGGAACCCATCCTTCCCAAGGTGCAGTGCTCTGAACAGGGTACTGTTCTAAATGGAGACACAAGAGACTGTAGATGCTAGAAACTGGACCAAAAAACAGCTGCTGTAGGAGCTCAGGAGAAAGAGTAGAATGGTAGACACTGAGTTGAGACCCTGCATCAGACTGAGTGGAGAGGGAAGATAGCTGGTATAAAGGGGAGCGGCAAGACAGGGGGTTGATAGGTGGATTGAGGGGCGATGAATGATAGGTAGATAGAGACAGGTGAGGGCGAAGGTGGAGACAGCCACTGGAAGGTGGCAAGCAGGAAAACAGGCTGCCAGTGCTGGAATGTGATAAAGAAGGTGATAATAGGAACCATTAAAAAGGGAGAGATGAAGGCAGATCAACTCTGCCAACAATAAGTTTGCTTCTACATTTTATACACAACGTTTAAAGGATGTAGAGAATTGGAACCTTGAATAAACAGATTCAAGAGTGCTGAAATGGTATCACTGAAACTTCCCTGGGTCAAATGGACCTCTACTGACGTGGCCTACTTGCCAAGCTCCGTTTTAAATCAAACTGCACATTTCCACTGAATGACAATAAAAGCCAACTGAACTGACGAACTGCAGGACAGCCAGTGAGGGGGCTTCGCAGCAAATAAAATGTGCCAATGTATCACAGACAAAGTACTTCACAAGACAGTCAATGGCATGAAATATTACTGCTGGCCAGCTCACACAGCAGATGGGATATTAATTAACTTCTACCTTATTTCATCCATCACAAAAGCACATAGGAATTCTATTGCAAACCAAATCAACTTCATATCACTGTGCCTTTCAGAAAAGCAACTCTTCAGGACTAATTGCGCAATACATGCCAATTAGGCATCAGGCAAATTACCTGCTCCATTGTTGGATTTCATTTATGACAAGATGCATTTTATGTAGAATTTAAGTAATGCAATTGTTGATAAAATTCACTGGTTAGTTAGGCAGAATACATTCCATGCTATCACAGATTTAGGATTAGCCAAAGGAGACCCTCAGCTAGGCCAATAACCTGCATAGTGCAAGGTTCTACAATTCACCGGAATTAGTGATTTAACTTTCCCAGAATTGTTTTTCACAAAAGGATTCAATTAGCTTTACCACAAATATTAACTGTACTGTGGTCAAACCATGCCAAAACTTGGCCTAAATATTGCCGAGTAACAAAAAAAAACATGGATTAATGAAATGCAAATGAACAGGATTTGCAAGGACTCAAATTTTTTCCTGAGCAAAGGTAGTACACAATAAAAAATATTTGCATTTCTGGTATTCTTGGTACTTCAACTGAAAGAGGCAAGGTTGCAGACAGTAAAGTAGAATCAAGAGATCTAATTCAGATGCATTACAGCAGTGCACAATGCACACACTACTACAATCTGGGATACAGACCAAATTAGTATTAGTTCAGCACCTCTGGCCTGTGCAACAGTGCAAACTGAGCTACACTAAACATGTACAGCAGTTGCAACGTATTATTACCAACCATGACAATACTGCCAACCTCTACCATCAGACTTTCTGGGTGGGTGATTGGGAAACTTTGGAAATTTTGCAGTCGATTTAGGTCAATGGAAAAAAGAACCAAGACTTCCAGTTAAATAATTTACATGGAGTTAGATGAGATTTATGAACAAAATCCCTTTGATTAAAAATCATCGAAAGTAAAAACTGCAGATGTTGGAATTCTGAAGTAAAACTAAAAATGATAAAAGCAGAGTTCATGGTTCAAATCAAAGATTCTCTCAGGAGAAAAAAGTTAATGTGAAAACAACTTTCTCCTTCCCAGTTCTAATTTTTGGGGGGGGGGGGGGGGGGGGTCCTGTTCAGAAACTGACTTTCCACTGCAGCTACCTAACCTTTTGATTAAAGCTATTCTGCATGGTCAGCATTTTGGATTCCACAAGCTCTGATATCACCAAGGACTTGTCAATGTTCTGAATTTAAATTAACTAAAAACAAAACAATTTTCATTAATTTAGCTTCCTTTTCCACCGGCACCCCCAAAATAACATTTTAGTTCCATTACTTCCCAAGTACAGTTCAATCACTTTGAAATACTCGAGAAAAGCTTGTGGCAAGTGAAAATCAATTAGTAAAACAGTTTTGCCAGGAAAAAGTAGTATTAAAAGTGATACTGATCACTACAGCATTCAACCATGAAGGATACCATGCCATAGCATAATTTTCTTTCCGCATCCTGAACTTGAATTCTCCATGTCCAGAAGATAAGCTTGCAATGTAGATTGTAAACATTTTCACTCAAACTTAAGGCAAATACTGAGCAGTTGACTGTCATAGCCAATAAAATGCTCTATACAGTACATACTGGAGTAGCAAACAGAAGGTTACCCAGCAAAAAAAAGTTGAGCAGAGACTGACTTGTACCCACTGAATAAAATCAGAATTCCTGGGCACATCCCAGTGACAATGGCAGAGTAATAGTGACTGCATTTACACCCGCCAGCTAAGAAATAAAAGGCTTCAGGTGTTCTACATCTTTGTTCCTGTATTACTTCATTTCCCATTCTCATACGTCAACCTTTACTTACACTATCTCCAGATAGATCAGCAGCAATTAACAAGTCTCTCCAAAAGACAGAACAAGTACTTCCAGAAGTTTTATTTCAGGTTTCCAGTATCTGCAATTTTTTTTTTAACTTCTCAAATAATCTGGAGGATGCAAGTTTAAATGCAGTTGGAAGTAAAAATTAAAAAAACTTGCCATCAATTTTCATGGACATTTTGCTACCAGAATTCCATCAACCTTGTATGCCCTCCTGTCACTAAATTCATGTCAATGCCCTACCTGTCTTGAACCCATTTTGCCAATGTATATACAAGGACTAGGAAGTACACATTAATACCAGTATTTTGAAAAAACATGCCAAATACTTCTTCACTAAAGCCAGTTTGTCCCTGTGACATCCTATATATTAACAGAATCAAATGATCAGAAGCTGTGCAACTTCAGAAGTTGCATTTAAAAACAGACTAAAAAGGATTTCATGGGCCATGGGTATTTTCCCCCAGCTGAGTGATCAGTGGAATTTGCTGCCATAGAAATATCAGGATCAAGGATAGTGCCATTACATCACATGCATACTGCTGGATCAGGAGAAAAAATAGATGCAAATGGTTGTTTGACAATTTGATTCTTCTAGGTCACACACACTCATCTCACTTTGCTTGACTGTAGCTGTTTCCAAAGTACAGAAACCTTAGTTGGTTGAAATGCAATGTTAGCCTACATGCACTTCCTACAACTGCAATTAGTTCACCCACATCAATCTAACACTTGCTTTTCCTTCAGATCTCTGGCACATTAAATAAAGTAGCATACTAAAGATGGAAAGCCAGACTTCAAAGTTGTGGAAAGGAAGCTAAAAGATAGGAACACAGTCTTCAAAAGGATGCCACACTTGTATAAAACTTGGGTTATGGAGATCTCAGTAAATCCATTTTTGCCATAATTTAAACTGCCTTAGCATCTGTTGTGAGACCCAGTCTGAATTTTATGGCCAAATTAGGCACAGTCAAGGTACTTTGCTAACACATATCAAGTCAAAACAAGATTTTAAATTCTACCCTGGCATTGTGCCTTAATTTTAATACAAATTGAATCACCACTCTGAAACCAAATAATGTGCAGAAATGAGCAAAATTTTCATTAGTTTTCAGTTGTTAATCATACCTCCCACTTTCCAATCCATTCGTGGATAAAGTTGGAAGCTATAATAGTGAGATGAGACAACTGCTCTAACAAAACTCTGGCTTCAGTAGCTACAAAAATATGCATTCAGATCCTGCCTAGAAAGACAAGTCATTCAGACTCATATCTGCAATACAGATGAAGACCATTCAATCCATGAGCTGAAGGAGTAGCCATGTAGTTTCATGTCTTTGTTTTCTTACCCACAACTCTAAACTCTTGCTCAAGTTTCCATCCTTTTAAAAATGACTTACTGAATCAACTTCCATCACTTTTCTGATGGAAAATGATATTGCAGATCAAGTTAATGAGGCAAAAACTTCATTTTCCATTTAGATCTTTTTCCAATGGTTTTACATCTACGACCTTCATATTATTGACCCACCATTCAAGAGAGAAAAATCTGTTAAAAACCTTACTTTGAAAACCTTGATTAGGTCACTTTCATCTTCTCCATTCTATGATTGGAATAACTATAGATATTTAACAGCTTTGATAACATTTCTAAAGCAGGTACAACATTCATATTGTAATCAGTTCAGGTATAGAAATAATCAATGCTCTTGAATTCCACAAGGGCATCTTAAAATTCCTACAGAACCATCATCCCAAGCTAGAATCCTCAAGGTCAGCCAAATGCTTCATACTGATTTGATTCATCTTACTTTTTCTTTACTCTTAGCTGGGCTGGTGGACTTGGACATTGAACCAGTAGCTTCTTTCTCCACAACTCCAAAGTAACGCTGCTCAGATTGTGTGTGAAACGACACAGTCCCTTTTGGAAGCTTTTTAATGCGGATTGCATGGTTCCTCTGAGCTGAAAGAACATCCTTAGAAAAAACAAACTAATTAGATCTTTACAGATAATGCAAATACACAATATATAATTGCCAAGAAATGTACTGTTCTGTGAAAGAAAGCTTGCCATGTGTAATCTGTAACGGAGACTATTTACTATTTCTGTAAGATATCTAAGAAACAAGTTGAACACTGTTCTGATTAGAAGTGCTAAAATATGGAAGTTTTCATCCTCCAGCACCACTCTCAAGCAGACAGACCAAGCTCTTTTGCAGGACTATTGTCCCTCCCTGCCACATCTACATTTACAACAGCCTGGGACTGAATTGCCACCGGTCTGATTCAGGGTTTAATAAATGACAAAAGACCAGAATTATTCTGTCCTAATATACCTTTGGGTTTGAGAGACAACAGTAATGTTAATTTAACAGCTGACACTGACACCACTCTCTCAACTGCCCTTTGCTAGTGAGCAGAGTCCAGCACCCTTGCAACCATCTGAGGTTAATCCACCAATAATCTTGTGTGTCACAACCTGAAGTGACCATCTAGATTCCTCTTCCTTAAATGAATAATGACCCGCCTGCTGAAGTCTGCTAGGTGGCTGACCTGGTCACCTGTCCCTAACTGCAATGACATCATTTAAGCCAAAAACCTTGCCAAATATCATCAGCCTCCCCTTTGACTAAAGTTCTACACTTCCCCAGACCTAGGACCCTGATTGTTACTGGCATAGGAATTTTAGAGATGTAGTTAGTCAAAAGCCACAGGGATCACGCAAGTGGTTAATCTTAGTTTCTCACAGCTTGGAGGCTTTGGCTCTGTCATGTCCTGCAGAGTCAGCAAATATTAAATGCTAGTCAGTTTCTGGGTATATGGATTTACTGTACAGCTACACAGCCCCACAGATGGCTAATTTTATGTACACTCTTCTTGCAAATATGACTACAACTTGGGAGAAACCCAACTGTAATTGAAACCAGTTTCCAATCTTCAATCTTCCTTCCTTTGTAAGAGTTGTTCATCTACCCAGAGCTCATGTAGGGTTTGGAACATACCACTAAATATTTAATTCAAGTATTAAGCACATAATCCAAGACCACAAGACTTTACATTTTTAAACATACCTTAATGCACATGCAAGAATCTTGGCATAATGCTGTTACTTGACTGTAGATCAGTGAGATTTTTGTAAATCCTTGCATTTGTATCAAGGCAAATTTTGCACTTCTATTAGCTTAAAACGATGGGTGACTAACACTAGTTGTAAATGTAGGTTGGCAAAGAAAACCTCAGAAAACATAGTCTGCCTTTAATAATATTAGAAATTTCAAACTTGTTTACTCAATGCTTTGCACTCAAACCCGCACCCCCCCCCCCACCTCCAAACAGATCTCCAGTTATTTCCTTCCTTTGTAAAGGACTTGCTGTGTTCCACGGAGTGCTCCATTGTCAGAAGCTAAATTAAGGAACCAATGAGTTCAAGTATTCACAAGAAGATCCAACAGCACTGTCATATTTACCAGAGCTAGCATTCCTCCAACCAGAACCAAAGTTAAAACAGTATTATACATCAATTACCATTTTGGGATATAATACATAGGCAGTCAGCTTACAGAAAGTGTTAGAGCCAACTTCAGATGTGAACAATTACACAGTATAAATTACCTTTATGTGGAGTGAGCAACAAATCAAGCACCAGAGGCCCAGGGTACTGCTCCTTTATCAGCTCAAATCATAACTGTATACAGATTTGAATAAAAGCACTTAATATACAAATTGAAGCACTTACAGGGACAACAGTGAATTCAACCTCATCCGAGATGTGGAGCTGCAGGCTATCCATGATCTCACTAAAGTGGAAGAACATTCGAGCATCGCGATCTACACATTTAATGAAACCAAATCCGTCTCTCATAGCTGCAATCACACCCTATATAAACGAGAGAATCTGTAAGTCTTCAAGGAAAGAATACACAATTTAGAAATACTTTCACTGATATTTAAGTATCCTTAGAGTTTGTCACCCTAAGATCAATAAACCTGTCATCTATACCTGTGCTCCCAATGCCATGTCCATCATTTCACCATCTACTAGTTTACCTCCCCTTCCAAAACCACAAGTCACTCATATCTACATGCGTCCTAATAGATTACTTGTATTAAGAGTTAAAAATTTTAAACTTACCATTTCTCTGGTCTCTCCAGTTAACTCAAAAGAATCAGTCAGGATTTCAATATTTGTAGCACGTTCTAATTTGTCACGTCGATCAGTGGAGATATTAAACCTGACATGGTCACCTTCTAATAGAGTAACTTTAGATCTGGTGTCCTTATCTCCAAAGGGAAGTTCTTTGGAAATGGTAAAGTTTACTTTGATACGTCCTGGCAAAGGATCAGTCTACAATAAAAATGGTTGCAACTTTCAGTAGGGAAAGTGATAAAACTAGTCTAATGATCAGTAACAATGCACAAATGATTAGTAATTATTGTAGAAACAGCAAACCTAAATTAAAAATCAAAATGCATTTTGTAATTTGAAGATTATAGGGAAACATTGTGGAAAATAACCTATGCTATCAATGACTGGAATTGTTTATGATTCGAGTACTTACAAAAGGATAATGTTTATACATTTTCTGGAACATTGTGGTTTTGTTCATTTGCTTGTTCTCATTTTATTAAATTTTCAAAAATGTTGATATTTACCGTCACATTACCCTGCAAACCATGTGGGTTAAACCAACAATCACATTTAGTATAGAAATCACTGCCAGTGTCCAGTGAGCAATTAACTGAATATGCATTTTCAATCCCTCCTTCCCCTCTTTGCTATCATAGACATTAATTCACAATGAATTTCATTTCTCAATCACAAACTTTAGTAGCCAGTAAGATTTTGAATAAGGTTAATCATAATTACTCCAGGCACGTTGAACAGTTTACTTGACTCGCGTTTGGCCATTATGTACTGGCACTTAAAATGATTATTGTACTTCTCTGCACGTTCCTGACTTTCCCATTTGTATATGTTTTGAGATTGTCCTCCAACTTCATTGAAGCAGTTTTGTTAATGTCAATTTTTGTTGACGTGTTTAGACAAAATTGTTTTGCCCAATAACTAAATACTTGAAATATGAAAAACAGTGACAAAGTTATTGAACACAATGGCCATTTTGCCATACTTCTGCCAGAGAGAACACTTGTTGCTACACAATTCAATCCTGTATTTAAGAACATGTGCAACTATCTTTGAAATAACCAGAGTAAATTTGTACTAGATTTACCTGGGTTTTACTGGATACTTTTGGAATAACTTTGGTGACAGTTCCATCAAACTGTTCAATACTAACATCCTCAAATATAACAGTTCCTTGGGGTAACAGTTTCACTTCAGTGGCAACTTCTTTTCCCTAGGAAAAAAAACATCACTAGACCATTGAGTTTTCATTAATGTTAAAGTTTCCTAATTGAGAACACAATTTTGCTAACTGTACTGACTGTATCCTGCCAGATTTAAAGATAAATTCAAAAACTTCTGCAAAGTGTATTATGAAGCACATATTACTTCAGAATATGAGGAATTGCTCATGTTGAAATCGAGCATCTCACTCCTTTAAGGTAGTTATAATAGCAAGAAACATGAAATAATATAAAAAGGAATCTTTTGTGATTGTACACCACAGAACCCTTGTGGTTCTGAGGTTATTATTAATGATTACAAAAAGTCACATTACCGCTGTCTGCAGTTGCACATGTCATGGTAAATTCAAGTGTTGCACCATAGTGACATTAATACTAATCACTGTTCACCTGTGTGGGTATTACTGCTGAATGGATGCACAACTTGGAGTGGATTACAAGTAGAAGAGCAGATGTACTGCTCTCAGCTTCTTATTTCAGGGAGAAACAAAAATGTATTTAAACAATACAATTTTTTTTTACGAAGGGAAGTAATGGATACAGAGAATTATCCAAGGATTTTGAAATCTCCCATCCCCATCATGCAGAATAAATTAACAAATCTTCAATATACAGGATGGTCATTCCACTAAAACAAAAAAGTGAACCTCACTAATCTTTCCAAACCCCATGATGGAACATAGGTGGAGGATCCTTGATGGAGATTCCCACTATCCCCATCCTTTTCTACAACTCCTAGCTACTTTTGTACCTTCAACAATTACTTTAATGGACATCTTGGACTATCAAACTGAACCAAAGTGTGCTGCAGATTGGAAACACTCCCAGGTTTTCTCCCTTCCAGTTTTCCAAAAAAGGCTTTTTACCACAATTTAGTTTAGACCAATTAACTAATATAGCATGGGCTTAGATTGCAATTCAAAACCTCAGCTTTGTAGTTCAACGTGGCATGTATAAATGTAGAGAGACTTGAAAGAGCCGTAAGTACATTTCCAGATTTTTTTTTGTTTGTTTAAAAACATTCTGGAATCCACATTTAGAAAGTGAACATCCATAATACATCTAAAGGATGAAATTTCTCATCTGCACACTAGATGTCATTATTTCCCAAAACAGATTCTCAATCCACATGAACTATAGGGCAAACCTCTGGATTTGAGAAAAATAGCAATACTTGAAAATTTAACATGCTCCTCTGCAAAACTTTTTGCACAAGTCATTATAGCTCAGGTCTCTGACCATGTATATGCTCTACACAAGGCTTTGTACACTTTCCTTCATCTTATCCTATTAATACATTTTCCTGCTCCTTTACTCGTCATGTACTTGACTAGCTTCTTATATTCATCTAAGACTTCAATCTGACTGGTAATTAAAAATACATTTTAATAATTGATTGCAGAAATTAAAATTCCAGTAGGTTACTTTCAGAATATGCTAGCTGAGCTGAAAAAGTGCTGCATGAAAACTGTCAGATGTAGCTTTTCTTAATATATTGAAGAAATGGTAGAGAGCTCCGAGGCCCCAATTATCAACAGCTCACTGCGAACCATCAAATGGCCATTTCCCTTGGTTTGGAGAGGGTGGGGTCCAGAAGCAGGGGTCACAAACAGGATACAGGGTAAGATATTTAGAACAGATATTTCTTCCATCAGGTGTTGAAGCAGTTGATTTCTCAACCACAGAAGGCAAGTCACTGAATATTTGAGACCACAATTTTTAGACACAAAAAGACAAAGGGCATGGCAAAATTAGAAACATGGTATTGAAATAAAGGACAGCCATGACAACCAAGGACTGAATTGCAGAGTAGGTGCAAGAGCAGGATAAAGTTGAAATGGCATTGTTTCTTAAAAGGATATCTACATTGAATCCTGGAAATTGCAGGTTTTGTGGATCAACTAACCAAATGTGCAGGTACTTAGTTTCATTCTTTTGCATTTTACTTCAACATAGCTTACATTTCTTTCTTTAATAGTAAATTCCACATCATCGCCTGGCTGCAATGTGTCCAGGTTTCCTTTGAATTCACTATAATGGAAGAAGATCTCTTTCACAAGGTCACCTCTTTCAATGAATCCAAATGCTTCCTGTGAATTTCAGTAAACAATTAGTGTTAACACAATATCCTGAAATACATACAAGATCCTCATACATTAAATGAGCACATGATATTTTTCTGATTAAATTTCAGTTAACCTAATTATGTTGGCTTAACAATAAATGCAACAACCTCCCTTTCCTGACAACTGTACACCTGCATTGGCACAAGCATTTCCCTATTGCATAGAAATATTTGGCCCAATTCAAAGTAGTATTCAAACATCAGTAAGATACACATCCTTATTTGCACAGTCTCTTTGACACTGCATTTCTCCTTTCAAGTCCTAATAAGATCAAACAAGCTAAAAATTAGGTTTTTGATATTAAATTTACAGTATTTCAATCCAAAAATCTGAATATATTTCAAACCAATAAAGAGCAGGGTAACTTTTAAAAGGCATCAATTCTGAAAACTGTAGATACATCTTTCTTCAGGGAGTCAGAGGACACGGTGACTAGACATGAAAAATAAATTATGTCTATGATCAGCAATGAGCCAACTGAATGGTCAAACAGGCTTGAGAGGCAACATAACTTCCATTTCTTATAACAGAAGAATCAATATACTTCTACAGCCTCAGTTACTTTCAAAATTGAGTTATTTTTAAATGATCATTAAAATTCCAGTAGGTTACTGTCAGAGCATACAAATTTACTTAGCCAACCCAAAATGTGATAAGGAAACACAGATCTTCAAATATTGAAGAAACAGCAAATATCTTAACATAGACGAATATTTTCAATATTTGCCATTTCCGCCCCACACCAAACCCCAGGGAATCAGAGAACATTGGGACCCAACATAAAAATGGACTCAAGTTAGATCAATCATGATCTAAATGAATGGGAGGACTGGTTCCAGCAGGCAATATTCTCCACTTCTTGTAACCAAAACTTTAGTCATACTCAGGGACAAAACTAAAAGGCGCACTATATATAACGTCAATTCAATCCAATTTTTTCAGATTCCGATCAGTTCAACTGTTCTTGCATTTCTAAAGAATCAAATTCTTTACTGTTTTGTCCCTACAATTTCAGTTAGGCAAAGATAAATCTGCCATCTTTCTTTCAATGGAAATTTACCAGCTTCCCATATATCAACTGTATCTACCTCCTCCAGGATAGAGTCTAAATGGGAAACATACCTTCATAGCACAAACTACACCTTGACATCGGCCCTGCTTCTTCTTCACCAATACAATGTTGTGAGCGTTTACAGCACCAGTACTGAAAAATACAAAGATTTGTGGTTAGAGATTAAGTATTTTACATAATTACATTTGTTGAGAAGCTGAATTGCCAACTTCTGCTTTATTTTGTACATTCAATTAACCTAGGAATTAGTTCAAAATGGGCAGAAACATACCCACAAGTCATCTGCACACATGCCAATTAAAATATAGCTGATTTTCTGGCACTTCACAAATGTGTAGCAGCTGAGCTAGTGAAGCAACATCTGGGCCAACATTGGTTTAGCCAGCACCTGTCAACTCTAGCATGTGCCAAAGGTGGTGGTCTTTACCATGAGAAATGGAAATCCCATTTGCACTTGTCAAGTTATATACATAGACTCAAAGTTTATTAAAACTACCATCTGTTTCTTTGAATGCAGCTAAACTTTCAAACAATGCTGAGATAAGCATTCAACTAATGAATTGTTACCTCAACATTGTTCCTCTGCAGACAAGTTGAGGGCATGCAGAACACACTCCAAGTTTCTTTGGTGGATCCTGACCACTTATTGTGAAACAGTCTAACCCAGTGATTGCCAACACCCCTTGGGTTAGGTGGGGAATCATAGGCTACAATGATATTGTTGTAATTTAGTTGGCAAGGCTTACAAGTAAAAATTATACTCTGCTTTCTAGCTGCCTCAAGAAGCTAGTTCACATGAACAGGCTACTTCTTGCACCAAATGAAACTGCAGCATAGCATACACAAGAATATGTAAGCAAGTAAGTTTTTCATTGCATATGTGCATATGACAATGAAGCCCAATTTCTAAATAATGCCTTATCCATTAGGAGTGTACTTAATGAAACGGAGGACGAAGAGGCCATGAAGTGTCTTTGACAGGCAAGATAATAGTGAATCCTATCATTCTGCAAGTATATTTGGAACAAGAGGGTAGCTAAGAAAAGAGTGGGTCCTCTTTGGGACCAAAGGGGTAATCTGTGTATGAAGCCAGGGGATGTGGGCAATGTCCTAGAAAAATACTACTCATCCATATTCACTAAGGATGAGAAGGCTGGCACATCTTTCAGGAAGAAATATGCTGATAATCTGGAGCATGTTAGTATTAAGAAAGTGGGGGTGTTAGAGGTCTTGAACAGATAAGGGTGAATAAATCCCAAGGATTCAGTAAGATCTATCCCAGATTGCTATGGGAAATGAGTGTTGGGGCCTTAACATTTTTTAAGCATCTTCGTTCTCTACAGTTGAGGTACCTGAAGACTGGAGGATAGCTAATGTTCATTTAGGAAGGGCAACAGGGATAAAGCCAAGTAGCTACAGGCCAGTGAGCCTTTATCAGTGGTAGGGAAATCATTGGAGAAAACCCTAAGGAACAGGATTTATGTAGATTTGGATAGGGTGGGGCTGATCAGAGATAACAAAGTTTTGTACAGGAGAAATCCTGTCTCATTAATTTATTTGTTTTTTTTAAGGTGGTAACAAAGGAGATTGAAGGCAGCAGAGCAGAAGATGGTGTCGATATGGAGTTCAGTAAGGCATTTGGCATGGTCCTGCATTGTAGAGTGGTCAAGGTGGCAAGGGGGTAGGACATATAGAGTAAATGGTAGGGCAGTATGGAACACTGATGAGAGACCTCAAGTTCCAAGTATGGTTGCCTGAAAGTGGTAACCCAGTTAACAGGGTGATGAAAGCATATGACATGCTTGCCTTCATAGGTCAGCACAGAATTAAACAGCAAGGATGTTGCATTCCAACTGAAAACACTAGCCAGAACTGTATCCAATACACCAAGTTTTGATCACCATACTATGGGAAAGACATGAATGCATGAGAGAGAGTGCAGAGGATATTCACCAAGGTGTTGCCTGGATTGGAGGACTTTAATTATAGGGAGAGAATAGATAGGCTGGACTCATTTTCTTTGGAGTAAAGGAAGCCGAGGGGTGACCTCAGAGGTATTGTTGGATTTGACTGTTTTAATTAGCTTTTTAACATGTATAGTGTTTAATACACCTCAAGTGGCTGCACAAGGAATAGCCACTTGCTAGTTTATTGGTTCATCCATCAGGTGAATGTGTTTTTTTTCATTGGTTAGTTTGGCCACAAGTATCTAACAGGTTTCCTGATTGGACTATTGTTATTTAAAGAGCATCTCTTATCTCAGGTATAAAGGGTGCCACTTTTCGTTAATCTCCCTTGCTCTTCCTCTCCCCTGGCCTGAGCTTTTTTGTTCCTTTGTCTCGGCTCAAAGCTAGTGCCATGTGCTCTGCAACTGTTTCTTTGTTTTAAACTTTTCCAATAAAACTTTTAAGCACCGAGTTGTTTTCAACTCATTCCTGGACTCCTGAAGAACCTGTGGATTCGAAGATAACCAGATCCAACAGTATACAAGACTATGAGAAGCATAGACAGGGTAGATAGTCAAAATTTTTCCTATGGCAGGGGAATCAAAAGGGCATAGTTTTCAGGTGAGAGGAAAAAGCTTTTGAGATCTCAAGGACAAAGATATTTTGTTTGTAACAAAAGTGGTTGATCTCTGGAACATGCCACCAGAGGTGGAAGAGCAAGAGGAATCTGTTACAACCACAGTTAACAGGTGTTTGTACAGAGTGTTAAGTGAGCAAGACACGGAAGGATATTGCCCAGAATGCAGGCAAATGGGATGAATGTAGATGGGCAAGGTGGTCAGCATGGATGTGGTTGGCCTGCTGCTGTGCTACAAGACAGATTCGAAATTGAACAAGGTGACCAGAATGTCAACTCAAAATGGCAAAATAAAACTGGAGCCTGGCAAATGATTTAGGATAGCAAGATGTCCAAATATCTAGTGTGGATATACAATAAAATAAAATTCAAAACTGAGCTATTTGAGTTCCTAGAGATCACTGTTTCTGTAATGCAATACTGCACCAATATGACCTTTTAAGTAATATTGTATTTGTTATGATGGAACTGTTTTCCTGGGAAAATAAGGGAATTAGAATTGTTTATTTGGAGGTAGGCTAGTTCACTTGAATTTACTGGAGGCTAAATTCTGGAACAATTTGAATTCCATCAGCTGGGGAATTTAAATTCAATTAAATAAACCAGGAATAAAGCTAGTATCAGTACTGATGACTTTGGAACTACCAACATGGTTGACTCTTAACTGCCCTCTGAAATAATCTAACAGATTACCAGTTCAGGGAGAAAATTAGCAGTAAACTGTGGATGCAAACCTTACCAGCGATATCCATGTCCTGTGAATAAAAACAAATAACCAGATCTTGCCAGAATTTTATCCCATTCTAAGCAGGATATGCATTTGTCCTTTAGAACTGGGGATGGAGCACAGTAAGTACATTGGGTAATTATGCATATGGAAGTTTTTGATTATTGATCCAAGATTTAAATTGAAGTAAACACAGAGCATAAAACTACAGGTGCTAGAAATCTGTAAAGAAGACAAAATGCTTGGGACGCACAGGTCAGATAGCATCTGTGTAAAGAAACAATTAACATTTCAGGTTGATGACCTTCCATCAGAACTGGAAGAGTGAACAAAACAGATGTGCAGGGGCTGGTAGGTGGTGACTAAGATTTCCCAGATAACACTACTGTGATTGGTGCCTAAGAGAACAATGAATTATTGCTGATCTGGAGTTCAGGTATGTTTAACAAGCATTCATCACCCCTCAGACTAAAACAGCATGTCACACTATCTTGGTATGCACTCTGGCACGCACTCTGGCACAGATATTCCCTTTATCCTTTCCACCATCCTGCCACTCCCACAACTCAAAACATTGCTCACTTATAGGTATCATAATACCATGTCCTTCTCCAAAAAAAAACCTGCTAAGCATCTGCAAGATTTTCTGTTGAGGTTTAACAAGTAGAAGCCATGTGTTTAAAATTGAAGCCAGTTTGAAAGAACGAAGGACAAATGTTAAAGCAATTGCCATGGAGTAGCACAATACAAGTATTTTATGTTCAGAGCATGGGAGATTTATACAAAATCATTTTGATCTTTCAGTTATATGGTTGACCTTTCAAATGAAGACAGTGAACTTTCACTGCAATGCCATTGGAGAGCAACCTAGCTTAACAGCAAAACATTGTTCAAGAGGGAGTAAGCATATTCTTGAAAACTATGCATGCTATCTATTCAAGACATTGTTTCAGAATATAAGGCTACATTTGGTTTGAATTATCAAGCAATGAGTCTGATCACAAAAAACACCAAAGTTAGTAAACCAAGTTGACCATACATACTGTTTGTTTGTTTCCATGGAGAAAGAAACTTTATCTCCTGTTTCAAGTTGGACATTTCCATCAACATCTTCAGGTGTATATGTCAGATAAAACACTTCCTAAACCAAAAAGCAATCAATTAGATCTGGTGGTTTAAAAACAATCAGAGCAAAATAATTAAAAATTAGCTTGTTAAAATAGTTAAACTACAAATTTGTATTTTTATGCCAAGATTTGTATGCCAAGACATTGAATATTTATGAATGAGTGATTTTTAACTAGCCAATGGGAAAGTACACAGCTGATGCTAATCCATTTTTCACCAGTTGGTTTAGACTTGCAATGCTCCATATTGAAGATTTCACTAGTCAATATAGCTCTAAAACATTTTTTTTTGCCAATTAGATTTAAATGTGCACATGACCAGCAGTGACAAAAGTAGTCTCAATCTCATCTAAATGCAGGGATAATCAGCCAAGTGCATTCTACCTTTACACAAATATCTCAATCTACAGATGGCCCTGGTCAGTCAGAAAGAATTCTGACCAACTGCTCCAAACCCAAAGCACCAAGGCCAATGGCATGCTGAAAGCTCCTAACACAGCATAGGTGGGTGGGGGGGGGGGGGGGGGGAGAGAGAGGAGGAAAACAAATTGAATCTTGCACTTTTCTCATCTCTATAATGTGGTTATTAAACTGATGAAACACCAGTGGAAATGCTGGTTTAACTTCTAAAGAGATATTTACAGAGGGCATCACCACAATTAACTTGCCATTAATTCTCTCCCTTGCCCCCAAACCCCTGCTTTTTAAAGAACACTTGTCTGTCATAATACCTTATAATAAACAAGCTGGCAAAATGCTTGATTGAACTCTTGGACAAGCTGCTATAACATTTTGTATTCCTTCACCACCGTATGACACCTCCAAAACCATAGAGTAGAGACCAAGAAATTAGTATGTGGAGATTGAGAGGGGCAATAAAAGCAAACATTTTTAAGTCAATTACAATGTTTGCTTCAATATAGAAACCACACAGAACAGAGATAAGAAGCCACTCAAAATTTAAAGAAATCCCAGTTGAGTACCTGAAGTATTTTGAAATTAGCAGAAAACCATAAAATGCAAAGTTCCCATTTTCCCCAAGTTACAGCACTGAAGAGGGCCAACAAGATACCAAGTTTACCAATCTCCTGATGTTGCAAACAAGTTGTAGCCTTGAAATGGTACATATTATTTAACACTCAAATGAGTATGTTTGAGGGTACAGGAGTCTGATGACAGTAACTCCTGTACCAAATTTCCCCAAAGCTCCTGCATTATGGTGGTAAAGGAAAAACATTTGCTGTGTGGAAAAAGACATTACCCGCATGCTCAACATATTACACAGAAGTATTATGAAATTCCTCATAGGTTAGTCTCCCATATACACTTGGGTTTAGCTCTGAATTTGCCAATTAAGAGTTTTACTTACTCTTGTACATGATTGCTTCCCCTATAAATAACATGCTTCAAACGATAACAGTATCAAGGGGAAAATCCCAATTCAGCCAAGGGAAATGGGCAGACATTCTATAGGAACCGTAGTTACAGTAATAATTATTCCCTGCAAGACAAGCCTGGCACTAGAGATGCCTAAAGCTATTTACTTAAAGACGATAAAAACAAAATGGCAGGTAGTAGTGTTTTAGGGTCCTTTGAGACTGCACTTTTGATCTTTGGAAAGACTATAGTGATTTCCGAGTGATCAGTGGACGAGGAATTTAACTGCATTGAGTTTACAAGTGGTCTTGTTAACAGGTTACCTATCTGTCTGTACTCCCATTGTATGCCACCTTTAAATGCAAAGTTAAAATCAAGAAATGGATTTAACTCTTAGCACAATTAGAAAAGGGCCAACACCAATCTCTTGCACTCAAGCTGTGCCTGGATATTATGGCATGTTCTCAAGTGCTACCTCCATAGAACAGCACGGCACAATACAGGCCCTTCAGCCCACAGGGTTGTGCCGACCTTTAAACCTCACCTAAGACTATCTAATCCCTTCCTCCCACATATCCCTCCATTTTAAATTCCTCCATATGCTTATCTAGTAATCTCTTGAATTTGACCAATGTACCTGCCTCCATCACTGTCCCAGGCAGCACATTCCATGCCCCAACCATTCTGGGTAAAAGAACCTTCCTCTGATATCTCCCTTGAGCTTCCTGTCCATTACCTTAAAGCCCTGCCCTCGTGTATTGAGCATAGGTGCCCTAAGAAAGAGACACTGGCTGTCCACTATTCCTCTTCATATTTTGTACACCTCTATCATGTCTCCTCTCATCGTCCTCCTCTCCAAAGACTAAAGCCCTCGCTCCCTTGGTCTCTCTTCATAATGCATACTCTCTAAACCAGGCAGCATCCTGGTAAATCTCCTCTGCTCCCTTTCCAATGCTTCCACATCTTTCCTATAAATGAGGCGACCAGAACTGGACAGAGTACTAAGTGTGGTCTAACCAGAGTTTTGTAGAGCTGCATCATTACCTCGCTGGTCTTAAACTCGATCCCACGACTTACGAATGCTAACATCCCATAAGCTTTCTTAACTACCCTATCCACCTGTGAGGCAACTTTCAGGGATCTGTGGATATGAACCTCCAGATCCCTCTGCTCCTCCACACTACCAAGAATCCTGCCATTAACTTTGTACTCTGCCTTGGAGTTTGTCCTTCCAAAGTGTACCACCTCACTTCTCCGGACTGAACTCCATCTGCCACTTGTCAGCCCAGATCTGCATCCTATCAATGTCCCTCTGCAATCTTCGACAATCCTCTACACTATCCACACCACCACCAACCTTTGTGTCATCTGCAAACTTGCCAACCCACCCTTTTACCTCCTCATCCAAGTCATTAATAAAAATCATGAAAGGCAGAGGTCCTAGAACTGATCCTTGTGGGACACCACTAGTCACAGCCCTCCAACCTGAATGCACTCCTTCCACCACAACCCTCTGCTTTCTACAGGCAAGCCAATTCTGAATCCACACATCCAAGCTTCCCTGGATCCCATGCCCTCTGACCTTCTGAAGAAGCCTACCACATGGAACCTCGTCAAACACCTTACTAAGATCCATGCAGACCACATCTACTGCACTACCCTCAATCTGTCTGGTCACCTCCTCAAAGAACCCTATCAGGCTTGTGAGACATGATCTGCCCTTCACAAAGCTATGCTGGCTGTCCCCGATCAGACCATGATTTTCTAAGTGCCCATAGATCCTATCTCTAAGAATCTTTTCCAACAGCTTGCCCACCACAGACGTAAGGCTCACTGGTCTATAATTCCCTGGACTATCCCCACTACCTTTCTTGAATAAGGGGACAACATTTGTCACCCTCTAATCCTCTGGTACCATTCCCATGGATAACAAGGACTCAAAGATCCTAGCCAACGGTTCAGCAATCTCCTCCCTTGTCTCGTGGAGCAGCCTGGGGAATATTCTGTCAGACCCTGGGGAATAATCTGTCCTAATAATTTCTAACAGCTCCAATACATCATCTCTTGATATCAAGATGCTCTAGAACATTAACCTTACCAACACTGTCCTCAGCATCATCAAGGCCCCTCTCCTTGGTGAATATTGAAAAGTATGAGGACCTCACCCACTTCCACAGCTTCCAGGTACATCACTGACATTAAAACACTGGCCCGTGGTCTTCTGTTGTTCAAGTACGGTAGTGATCTCTCATTCCCCATCAATATCTAAAATGAAGCTTTCAAACAGATTCTCCTCACATGCATCTCACGTAGGATATCAATGTCAAGATTCTGCCTCTTCTTCTGTTCAACCAAGTACTGCTCTTTTACCAAAGTGTTAGGAGCAATTACTAAAACAGGTCAGATGTACTCACAGCAGGGAAGATTCAAGAATACAGCATTTCCTACAAGTTGTCAAAATCCATAGCTAAACAAACAAACTGCCTTACAACAATCCATTGTTTTGAAAATCTCCCTCTGCTGTCCTACCTGCATTAAGAAATCCATGAAAGTAGAGCCTGAATAAAGCAAAACCAATTTAACAGAACTAAGCATATCTGGAGTTTATGATCTCCTTGCACAATGATAATCTACAACACGATACTACATTCTGTATACTGAAAAAACTGCAGCTTTCATAGATAACGATGTAGCATTTCAAGAATGCAAGCCAGGTACCAATAAGAAAAGTTTCTTTCACTTTGTGACAGAACAACTCCACTAAAAGCTAAAATCTTTTCAATTACAATTTTTTTTACTCACTACATCAAGTTGGGAGATAACCTGAATTCCTTCAATATTGTCATGGGGAGCTAAATAGTCATGATTTGCATTTCACTGGAGCTAATAAGTTTGACAACAAAGAAACAGGAAAGGAGAAATTACCTTTAGCAAAAGTCTAAACAGATAATTAGATGGCTTCTAGAAAAAAGTAAAAATATTTGAAGATTGGTAATATTAAGTTAACTGTTAAAATGTGAAGTCACTTCTAATGTTTTCTGCCATTGCATGACACTCCATTACAACTAGCATGACAGTATTTCTTGTATACTAATAACTTGCAAATCAAATTATGGGTGGCACTGAGTGGAAACTAGGAACCTCTCCACAGGAGCCATAAAGCATTCAACCACAGGATATTACAGAAGGTCCTGGTTTAGACATAGGATTGGAATTTAAAGGTAATGGGGCTTGTTCCTGTGCTGTACTTTTCCATGCTCTGTTTCAATAAAACATTGAAGATGCTGTCAATCTGAAAAACAAAATTCTTGAAATACTCAAGTCAGGGAGCATCTGTGCGGAAGGTTGAAGATTCTTCGCCAGAACCAGGCAAGGAATATAGAACCAGGCAAGGAATATAGAAACGGTAGTTTCAAGTTACAGTGAGGATGGAAAAGACAAAAGGGAATATCTATGATAGGGCAAGGCCAAGTCAAATGGCTTAAATGGGGATAGTTGGAGAGTGATTATGCTTCTTTGCCTGTGTTGCATTACTAATAGCAAGGCCCTTCGTACTTCCATCCATGGCACTTTGGATACCCTCCACCACTGAAGTTTCCAGTTACCTAGCCCTAACTGGATCACCCTTTACCGTGGATGTACACTCTCTACATTTCCATCTCAGACTAGGAAGGGCTAAGCACCTTCTGGCTCTTCTTTGAACCAGTTCCTCTGCAGCAACACTCATTTAGGCCTGGCTAAACTTGTCCTTTCATTGAACTTCAACTCCACTCACTTTCTCCAAATTTAATATGCAACTATGGGAACTCTGTGCACTAGCAAGGTCAGAGCCATCATGTCCTCATTTTCCACTGCTGCAGTATTCACATTCAAAGGAGCATCCTCTGCCATTTCTACCTGTTCCAATGAGATTCCAGCAGTAGATGCATTCCCCTCCCCTTTCAGCATTTCAAAGGGACTGTTCCCTTCATGAATCCATCTGCTCTTCCATACCCAACCATTCACCATTTTTCATGTCCTTTCAACTCTTCCCTTCCCACTATCCAGGACCAAGTCTTTACAGGTGAAGCAATTTACTAGCACTTTTCAATTGTGTATTGCATGTTCAATGCGGTCTCCATTACATCAGAGAAACAGATTAGTCAATTGCTTTGTGAAGTGTTGTATTTAATCTGCAGGAATGACTATCTGTTTCCTGTCACCTACCACCAAATCTCCATCCCACTCCCATCTGACCCATGACCTCCTGCGCAGTTATAACAAGATCCAAAAATCCTGAGGGACAACACCTCACCTTCCACCTGGAAACACTGCAGCTTTATGGAATCAATATCTAATTCCCCAGCTTTAGGCAAACTGCTTTCTGTCTGTAAAGACAGAACAAGCCATTACTGCTTCAACCCATTTATGATACTGGCTCAGTTGCTTTCTCCCTTTTGGAGAAGTCTGACCAACTGGGCATGTTCCACAGCTCCATAATTAGCAATACACAATTAAGCATAATCACTCCAAATGCCTCATTAACCCATATGACCTGGCCTCATCTAACCACTGTATTCCATTTATCCTTTCCTTTTACTACCTTCTCAGCAACTATCTGGAGTTTGTGCAGGCTGGTAAATTAATTACTGTAAAGTGCTCCTAGTGTGTAGGTAAGTGGTAGAGAGAGACTGCATGCATGCATGCAGAGAGAAGTGAGTGTGTGGGGAGAGGTAGTGGATGGGAATGTGGGAAAAATGGAGGATAGGAATAGCGTGAAAGTGGGTTGGTGTGGACTTTATAGGCCTGCTTCCATGCCATCACCATGACCCTAGAACTTCAGCTACCTTTTTAGGTCTTTGCCAGTTCTGATGGGTCTTCAACCTGAAATATTAAATGTTTCTTTTCATAGATGCTGCCTTACCATTGTTTTCACAGATTTAAACCAATGCCCTTAATATTTTGTTCATAGAGATATATTAACTGAACAGAATGCTTTGATCAAGAGATTATCTGAAATTTTCATAAAAGTGCAGACAAATTACTATGCTGAATGCAGACTACTTGAATCTATTGCAGAGTTCAGCAATAACTCTGGCACATGCACTCATCTCCCTACAAGGAACCATCTTTACCAAATTGAAAACTGTGCTGTCTTTTCAGCACATTAATACAAAGCAATTTCCAGATCAAAAGCATCAATTCAGAAATCTGGCCAGCTACTTCCCATTATCAATTGCACTTGCACAAATTTTCCATGTCAAACAACTCCCAGTAACACTGGTATGTAAAATTTGATCACGATGATCAAGTGCACCTACTGCTGGTGACAACAACACGCTGCAAAAGGACAGATTAAAGGGGTCTTCAGATGAGGTCCTAATCCACACTAGACCCCTCTTCAAATGTTATTGGTGTTTCAGCCACCTTAACTATGTTACCATTGCCACCTCTCCACAACACCCTAAACCCTACCACAGCCTCCCAGCTCACAATCCTTGCCCAATCCAAACCCTTATCTGCCAATGAAATACCATCCTCATATCCAATCACTATAAACCTCACCTTTTGATTGACAAATCAAATGTTCCCTTATCACCAACCATGCACTGATTTCACAGCCCATCCATCTACACTTTCCCAACAACTAATGGTATGATGTATGCAAACAGCAGCTGACTCTTGCTCAAACTTTTCTGATCCAAGACCAACCCCTATCAACACCCCAACCCTCTAAATCATCCTACACTTCCCTTACACACAAATCGCTTGTATTGGATTTACAGAAGTCTTTTGTGCAATCCCCACCAGGGCCTTGGGTACCTGATGGCAGACCCACTGTGGACCAGCACAGAACCAATTAGCACAAGGGCATTACACCTGTGCAGCACCAGTGAAATTCTAACTACTAGTTCCTTCTCCATTCCTTCATGAAAAAACTAGCAACTCAGAGAATTGTGTTTTCATGCATCCCACTGACTTGATGAACACACCACATCATTACTGTCTCCATAGGCAATGCTTCACGATCTATAAAGTGAATTGTAATCCCAACCAAAGAATCCAAAAGCAGGATATTCCATTTCATTCTACCTTAGAGCTACTAGATGCAAACAACAGATCAAATGTCCTCCCTGTACTGGGGATTATCCAATAATCAGCAGACCCAAGACTCACTACACATGTAGAACCAATCCAATTGTTCTCCATTAATATATTTTCTTCTCGTATTATACTATAATTGTAATGACAAGACTGTTCAGCCCATCAGATCCATTATAGCTCCCCCTCCCCCATTTCTCTATACTCCTGCAACTTAACCTTTCATATTCCCACCAATTCTCTCTATTCTTTTGCTATTAACCTATATTAATAGATTTTAATAACAGACAATTAATCTACTAGCATATTTTTGGATGAGGGAGGAAACTGGAGCACCAAGAAATTTAGAGTCATGGATAGAATGTGCAAACCCCACATAACACCTGAAGTCAGGAATGAACCTGGGCCCCGAAGCCAAAGCAGCACTAACTGCTGCACCAAAGCACCCTACTCTGTCCGAATCTTCCAACAAATTATACTTAAACAAATTCTTCTACTTGCTTTTAAAAAGGTGCCATAACAAAATTAAGCACAGCAGATACCTAATGAAAACCTCGTCTACCAGAGTAAATCTAAACACTGCAATGCACTGCAAAACTCAACTAAATGCATGTCAATTAGGCAAAGGATCTATACCAGAGTTACGAGCATCAAATTCAGATATGTGGAATGCCATTTTACATCAAGTCATTCATAGTTGAAACTCCATTGTATGCCACCTTTAATGCAAAGAGTAAAATCAATAAAGAAATGGATTTAACTTTTAGTACAATTAGAAAAGGGCCAAGACTAATCTCTTGCACACACTAGCTGTGCCCGGATATTATGGCATATTCTCAAATGCTACCTCCATCATTGACATTAAAACACCGGCCCATGGTCTTTTGTTCGAGTACAGTAGCAGATATCTCATTCCCCATCAATATCTAGTTGAACTCCAAGAATAAAGCTTTCAAACAGATTCTCCTCACACCCACTCCCAACAGTCCCCAGTTTGGGAGGAGAATTTTGGCCAAAGCAACTCTATACTCAAATTGTCCAAGGAATGTATGCACAAAATACTGAAGGTAACAAACCTGCCCTTAAAAAACAAATTTTGCTGGTTATTTCTCAAACAGAGTAAAGCACAGAGGCCAGCAAGAAAATTTAATTATACATTTGGAAATTGGAACTTGGCAAAAGGAGAATTTCACAAAAACTTGGCAAAATTCAAGGCAGGAAGTTTAAACTAAACTCAACATCAGCAGGATGTACATTTATAGCTTTCCAACATTATCCTATACAGGTGAAATTAAATTCGCAGGAACATATGGGGAGAAGCAATCTAAAGAAATCAAGTGGATTTACTGGATTTTCTCATGGTATGTAGAGGATAATGCAGAATGAACTAGAAAAACATTAAAACATTCAGAAAAACAAATCTAGGGCAATTCTGTCCTTCCAAAAGTAGTTGAATAGATGTTGAACTCTATTTGATTTCCCCATTTTTACCTTGTGACAATGGAGCAAGAATCTTTGAAGGTTCTGCTGTTACCAAATCCTGAAGCAAATAAATCAGAAACCTTTTGCAATTATGACTCTCACGCAAAGCTCCAATTAATGTCATTACAACAGTTTCAGATACCGCTGCATGTGGCCAATCAGTGAAATACTTAAAGCATTGTCCATAATGTATTGCAGTTGATGTTTTAAGTTCAAGAGACCAACTTTGAGGAAAAGCAGACATTACACAAAGGAGAATCTTCAAATTAATGCAAACTGAAATGAACTTTAGTTATTCTGGTTTACTAACTTTGGAATATTTACTTGAAATAATCCACAATATTAGAATAAGATTGCAAGAGAAAGATTTGAAGTATACAGCTTTAAGGTTTATAGAAGCCAACCACTCCCTTTGAACAAAATACAGTATCTGTGCCCCCTGCAACCAAACTCCCACCCCATGCGAGTATGATAGTCTAATCTTTTCACCACTGGAAACTCTTCCAAATGAATTGACAGAATCTTCCACTTCAAACAAACAAGGACCAAGGAGCCAACTGCTAGCAAGATTAAAATATTGTGCCCAAATAAACTTAATGATTTCAACATCACCCAAAAAAACTATTATAGGCACTTAACCCTTTGTATTACTT
Source organism: Pristis pectinata (assembly GCF_009764475.1). Lineage (NCBI taxonomy): Eukaryota > Metazoa > Chordata > Chondrichthyes > Rhinopristiformes > Pristidae > Pristis > Pristis pectinata. The sequence goes on from NC_067424.1 coordinate 33,781,210, forward strand.
AAAGCTGTGGCAAAATTATGTTTACACAAGACAGCTTGGGCCAAAAAATCTGACCAAAAGCACAAAATGCAAAATAGCCCACATATATCATGACAACCTTACCTAATGCTGTCAACTTGTACACCTCTGGGACCCAGAAGTTCTCAACCCGCGTGCTTATCCCTCCAACCCATCTACATCTTATTTAATACATGTATAGAAATAGATACCGTCCCCTTAAACCAGTACAGGGTGGTATCTTGCAGCTTGTTAGAGGCACCATCTACAGTCAGAAGTACTGAAATCAACGTTGTTAACACTCTGCAAAGGATCCAGTGTTTTTCCAGGGACTGAAACGAGCAGTTGCATTAAATTTAGAAAGTGAACATCTTCCAGTTGTTTAAAGTCATGCACAGCATTCACTGAAGGAATGAGCTTGGAGCCAGAATCCTGCAGTTGTAGAGCTTGATTAATACTTCAATCCTACATTTGGACATTTTCATGCTTTTGGCAAAAATTGTTGTTCCTTAATTTTACATATTACTAAGTTTTAGACTAGTTTTGCAAAGGTTAAACTATTTAAAACTAAAGTTAAGCTCTGAGGGAACAGTTTTCCATGACCTTTGTTCAAATGCTACCTAAATGATAAAAGCCAAAATTAACACAATTAATGGGGTGTGGAATTTGAGGCAAGAGGTTACCCATATTTAAAGGAACCATCTAATTTAAAATCAATCTGGCTGACGTATGCATGCATGCCTAAACTCAAGTGCCTGTATGGGCCACCTACCTGAAAGATCATTTATTACCTGGAAAGACAAAATCCAATCTTACCCCATTGCGTTCATAGCACACACTGCCTGAAGTCTGACCAGGAGATGAAGGTTTCAGCCCAGATTTGTTCTCAAGGTTAAGGGGAGCAGCACAGACAACCTGGACATACCATGACATAACAAAGAATAATGTCAGGAGGGTACATGAAGGCTTTCCAGGGGTTGAAAATGCCACTGGTCAAAGGCCCCAGGTGTCTAGTTTTGGGTTTAGACCAGCAGAAAATATTTCTCCAATGTCTTATGAATTGGTAGAAAAAAATGACATTATAGTACCAGATTTCTGCCACTATTCTATTCATGTTACACATCTAGCAGCAGTAATTCGGTACTGAAACTATCAGACCTGCAATGGCCTGACAAACTGATTAAAATTCCAGTGTCTGTTTCCAAAACCACTACATCTAACTTTTCAACCCCTGATTTCCAGATGATTTGTTGGCAAAAAAAACAGTTCTCTTACAAGGTCAAACTTTTTGTTGTAGACAACAGTCAAAACATTTGATGAAATGTTCCATTAGAGAAAGGTAACTTGCACACAAGTGTAGTTTCATTGAAACAAGATATTATCCTCCACATACCATGGGGGAAGAAAGAAAATCATGATGCAATGGGGTAATCACTATTCATCTGTCCCTTTAAGAGATTTGCCCTTGAGCATCCCCGATTTTAGTCAGTCACTCTGTCACTGGTGGTTATGCCTTCAACTACTTAGTTACCACTTCAAAATCTACCTTTCATAAGGTTTAGGTCATCCACTCCCAATTCCTCATGAGGCTTGGAGTCACATTTTGTTTTAATTATGTTGCTGTAAAAGTGTCTAGGATATTTCACATGAAAAGATGTATACACTTGATTATTGAACTCCTTTTCCAAGTTACATGCAGAAAAACTCTTCAAATCCACTTCAAATGTTTATCATTAAATTTTGAAAAGGGTACTTACATTAAGAAAGCCAGAGCAGATCAGACTGAGCTTCCTAGAACCAGGAACAAAGTACAACAAAATGGAAAGCTCTCTCAAGAACCTGATTATTGAAGCAAGGTCTAGAACTGGTTCGGAGTGGTGAATAAAGGACCAGTAAGTTGAGTGCAACTTCAACACAAAATAGAAGTTTATGAGTAATTTTTTTCATTATCCTCCACACACCATGTGCATTTCCACAACAGAACCTCAGAACCAGTGGAAAGACTATTCTGCTAACCAAATATGCATTCATCAGCAGCCAAATCATAGCATTTAGAGTATATAAATAAGGCCATTCTGGTCTACATTAAGTAACAAAGGTAGAATGTTGTTAAACCTAAAATTCAGATACTGCAGGAATTTAAGTGTTACCACAAGAAAGGTTGCTCTAACCTCAAACAAAACATCACAAGTAGTTGGTCACTCACCCTACAGGCTGACACTCAAGCCACAAGAATGACACTTCCCCACATTTGATATGGTCTTGGCTAATGAATAAACAAACCCATATTAAGACTCACACTAATCTTCCCCCTTCATAATTTTAGTAACATAGATTACCCATTCAGCCTCACTACTGGAGTACAGAATGCAGTTTATAATTCTTGTGCCTCACAATGGAAGTGTTCTACACCATTTTTTAAAAAAATATAAACACTGCAGACCACAAGACATTATGAACTGCACACAAGGCAAGCTCATGATATTGCCAAAAATGAGAGATCATTTCTCTTCACCTAGTGAAGTATTGGATGCCATATTCAAATCAAACATGTAACTGCGGACCAGTTAAACTGTTATTTTCAATTATCAAATCGAGAAAGAAAATAACAAATGCTGTTTCAAGAACAAAATTGGAATTATCCAATTTTTCTGCTCTAGATTATTCAAAGATTAGAACTCTGAATTCCTCAGATGAATAGGTAGGAACCCATCTTCCTTAAAAAAGACTAGCCATTTTCCCCCTGCAAAGTGGACAGATTTTATAAGATCACAAGTCATAGGAGCAGAATTAGGCCATTCTGCCCTGCCATTCAATCATGACCGATTTTTCCCCCTCAACCCTATTTTCCTGCCTTCCCTCCATAACTGTTGACTCCTTTGCTAATCAAGAACCTATCAACCTCAGCTTTAAATACACCTAATGACTTGGCCTCCACAACCATCTGTGGCAATGAATTCCAGAGATTCACCATCTCTGGTTAAAAAAATTCCTCCTCATCTCCGTTCTAAAGTGACATGCTTCTATTCTGAGGCTGTGCCCTCTGGTCCTAGACTCATTTTGGATTGTCTTTAGTTACTCAAGACGTCCAATTTTAATTGCCTGCACTGATACAATCTCAAGTAATCTGAAGAGCAATACACTGATTTAACAAAATTCAACTACTTTAATACCGTATGTACAGACCAACTGACAGCAGGGCTAAAATATTGTGCACAAATAAACTAAATGATTTCAACTGCACTCAGAAACATGATTGAATCTCCAGACATGTCCCATTTGCTTTAAGGTCTGGTTGTTTGGATTCCTTCCTCAGGATGAGTCTCTATTTTCACAAGCTAGCTACTCACAAATAGTGAAATACAACTTCCACCTGCCCAATTATTGGTGAGGGAATTAAAGTCAAGAAGAAGGGGATGAGAAGGGTATTAGAGACTGCATAATACAATGCACATGCAAGATTGCCACATCTGTCATGCAATTACCCTCTTCTTGCCAAAACACATGGCAGATCAAGTGGGGCACTAGTTGAAGCTACCTTATTACTCTCACCAGGTACACTAGTCTTATATAGGGCTACTCAGATCAGCTTTTGTTTCACAAAAGTTTGAGGTGGTCATGGGGAAAGAAAAGGAAAAGATAGAAAGACTGGAGTTAGAGTATCTGATTGAAAGTCAAACTAATAAAAAGCTTGTTTCAACAAAAGGGCAACTCCATTGGAAAAGTTCACTTATTCTCTGCATGACTAACAGATAAGCCCAAATGCTATAACTATTCATAACTGCATTCAAAATAGCTGCAGACTACAGAGCATCCTCAGCAAGACAGGGTCTATGATGTTCTAACCCCAACAGGCCACAAGTTTAAGAAACTTAAACCTTTTTTGTTAAAAAGAATGGAGATACAATAAGTGCCAACACTGGTAATGAAACCCATCTGTAAACCTATTAACATTACTAGCAGCAACACCAAATATTAGCACAATAGCCATACACCCAAATGCAGCACATAGTCCGACAGTATAGAGCAAGTTACTGTGCCCAAGTCAATCCTCCAGAGTTCTTCCTCTTGACGTACTCATGTTTTCCTCAAAATAAACGAGCACAGATCAGAAAAATTGGGCAATGGAGGAATTCATCACCTGATTTATTGATGTCATTTGCAGAAACATACTTTTCCTCAGCCACAATCATTTCACTTCATCAGTGGAAGTACAGCTTAAATAAAAACAAGAGTTGTTTGCCTGAAGGCATTTGAATTTCTGTATACACTTCCTTGATGTGATTTTCACAGCAAGTCTAAACATGCTGCTTTACATTGGAGTTCAGGAAGAGAATTTGACCAAAATAGTTCTCTGTGGATGTTAGAACTGCTTCCTTGTGAACAAGCTCTGCATGTTCTGAAATCTAAAAAAAGAAATCTGATTGAAGGGCCATGGCCTTTGGTGCAAGGTATCCAAGATCCAAAATAATAAAAAGCCAGGCAGTGGTAATTAAACAGCACTGAAGTTTCTCCCCCACCCACCCCCAAAAAGATTCAGATTACACCAAAGATGCAAGTTACTTTGTGCTGTGATGCCAGGAAGCAGTGTAATGAGTTTCAATCTCAAACTAATGAGAATCTTAATGTACATGTGAAGTTATATAAATAATCCTTTAAATGCAAGGAACAAGAGGAATTTTCCAGGGAAAATCTAACCAGGTGCACACTACATAGGTGTAAACAATACCACCCAAATACTAAAGAGCTTCTACAGATATGACAGTAATACTTAAAACTGCTGATAGTTAAGAGGCCATTTTGCTCCAAGTATCACCTGAAGGAAAGAGCTTTTTGCATCCACCTTGAAGAATACAAGAAACTAATTTTTTTTAATATAAAAATCAGACAGCAACACGACAGAAAAAATGCGAAAAGATGGAGGAGCAAGAGGGACAAAAATGCCTGCGAATCCAGTCATGGTTGTGCCTGAAGGACAAATGCAATATTTCAGAAGTTGCTTGCATTAGAAAAGCACAAATTGGATGAGTGAAGATCATGCACACAGAGCAGCTAAAACTGGTGGAAAGAATGTTCCCTAGGAACTGAAAAGGAGGTTCAGAAAGTCAGCACATTGTCAATTCTGACTTTTCCATCAACTCAAATTCTCACTCCAATTGTGGCTCATTAAAAACCATGAGCAATTCTGAATTAGGGCTCCAAAAACAGAAGAGCTGAAAAATCAATAAGCATGATTTATGTATGTTGCAATACACAAGTCCCATCCAGCTGAAGACTATGAAGTTTCAAAATTGCATCCTCAAGTCTAAGCCCAACAGATGACAATTAATTTCAATACCACCAGGTGGGAGATGCAGACAAGGTATTCTCTCAAAGGAGCAGGAATTCAAACATCAGCATTCCATTGGATTTATTGACTTAAGGGAACTACATATGGTATGTGGAGAACAAAGAATTTAAAGTATTGACCTTCCTTCACCCACTGCCCATCCCCAGCATTAATATTTTGAGATTTGAAAAAGATCAGGCTTCCTGCATGCTGTTATCAAGAAAAACTCCAATCCAGTTTGAAATTGGCAAGACAATTGTTCCAAAAGTTATCTATTTCAATTCCTATTAAATAGAATTCAATTCAGGTTGGAGCAGATAATGCATTGCAAATTTAGATTTTGAAATGTAGTTTTACAGAACAGTAAATATTGTTTACAGTAACTCCAAGGGTCATTAATACAGCACAAACAGGCCCTCTGGCCCATGGGGGCTGCGCTGACCTTCAAGCACCTGTTTACACTAATCCAATTTTATATTCTCCCCACATTACCATCAACTCTCCCCAATAGTTTTAAAGATGTTGGTATTTCCCCAGGTCTGGATGCAGCAATGAGCTTTACCTGACCAGTGATCCTTTCTTCAGGCAAAATTTCAGGCTTCACTTTCAGCAATTTCACAGCAATCGGTTTTCCAGTCCGTCTGTCAGAGGATACTTCGAATTCCACATCATCTGCAGATGATTCAGATTGGTTATCATGGAGCTCTTATTAGGCTAGACATGAAATTGTCAGACTGCACAGAATGTTTTAATAAAGACAGATTCACCTGCACCTCCCTTAATATAATCTACTGCATTCGGTGCTCCAAGTGTGGCTTCCTCTACATTGGAGAGACCAAACACAACTAAGTAACCGTTTCGCAGAACACCTGCGCTCTGTCCATAACCGCAATCTCCATCTCCCCATTGCCAGTCACTTCAACTCCCCCTCCCACGCTATCACAGATATGTCAGTCCTCTGCCTCCTCCACTGCCAGGAGAATTCCAAGCGCTAACTGGAACAGCACCTCATTTTTCATCTTGGAACCTTGCAGCCTAACTGCATGAGCATTGAATTCTCTCAATTTAAGTAATTTCCATACCCCTCTTTCCCACCTCCCCCTTTTCCTCTCCTTACCTTTGACCCATCCCCAGGTGGATCTGCTCTCCCCTCCTCCTGCCTATCACTCACTATCTCTTGCCTGCATCTACTTATCACCACCTTATACCCACCCCACCTCCCCTCTTGTCCACCTATCACTGCTCTGCTTTTCCCTCCTATATATTGGGCTTCCCCTTTTCTTATCTTCAGTCCTGAAGGGTCCTGACCTGAAGTGTTGACTGCCTGCTTTCCTCCACAGATACTATCTGGCCTGGAGAGTTCCTACAGCACTATAGTGTTTTTCATTTTAAAAAATTTGCAGTGCTCTGTTATCTTGCATTCAGATAGTTAGTCTATCAAAAACAGGCAGCAGGAGTGCATTACATCTCAATTAGAGCTATTTTGCCAAATAAAATGGATTTGTTCCAATTGCCAACATTCTACAAGTTATGACAAGTGGGGAAATGTTTTAATCCAACTCAGCAGATTTGCATGGTGGGGGAAGATTATAGATCAAGTTGCTTACTGACCTCCCAACCCAGCAAGGTCCACTTCTGTCCCATCTGAGCATTCACATGCTAAATGAACATGGCAGAGGGTTCCTAATAGTCAAGCATTGAAGAGAAAATTGGCTTCCCATTTGACACCAAACTTCCCAAAAAAAAGCCTGGAATTGACCCAGCAATCTCCAGGGAAATACAAATTTCTTAAAAGGGACAAACTGTAACATGATTAGGAGAAGGCCCGGGATCCATAGGAGCATTCTGAAGGCTGTGGCTGCAGAAATGATTAACCTCCCACCACCAACATTATCCACCCGGTGGACCAGTAAAGGAAATCTAGGGAGCATGTTGGCACAATCCAATCTCCAAAACCAGAGTGCAGATCCTACTCTAAACATAGGGATACTACATTAGCAGACAGATGTGTCACTGACTGGGAAACCATATTAACGGGCACAAATCTATCACTGCATAACATGGGGATACTGTATTAGTGACTTAAAATTGTTTAAATTATCAACCCTGCAATGATCTACCACTTTTTTTTTGGAAAGAAAATCTTTAGGATGTGTATGTGAGCACAAAGGATTCCCAGAGTGGATGCTGCACTATTTAAAATGACTAGAGGAAATGTGTACAGCAACTTGGCTTTTCCTGTGGGAAATGTTTGCCTCAAAGTGTCAACAGCTAGTTTTTTAAAAAAAAAATCTCAATTCGTGTGGATTTTCTTTTTCAAATTACATGGGAGCACTGCTTTCAGAACACAAGAGCATGGTAAACATTGAGGAAAATTCTGCAGAAGGTGGAACATAGCGAGTTTTCTGGCAGAGTGAGGAGCAGAATACCAGATCTTTGAGGGGTGGGGCACAAGCAGCAGTGGTGCATAAACTGCTGTGCAACAGGGTGGACCCAATTAGAGACACCACAGCAATGGAAAGTTCCCATGTACAGGCAAGGTATCTTCTCTGAAGTACTGCACTGTGGGGAGCTGTAGTAGCAATTGCCAGCCCCTTAAAAGTAATCCTCAGCCTTTATTTCACTTCCACCAAGTCACCACATTTTAACCCATTACTGCCCTGAACTCAGTCTGCACCACAAACCCCAGTCCTTGAATCCCATCTCTTTCCCCAATATCCACACTCCAAACCCTTTCCTAATCCATGACGCTTGCCCAGAGAGAATGCCTCAGATGAAGAGCACAGTAGGCTGCATTCTGAAACACCTGTTCACATGTCCTCAGACAGGAGAGGGCATAGCAACGGGGGATAGTGGACTCATAACTACTGCCAACCCAATTGACATGTCACATCCAAATCATTTTGCTTCAGTATTGAGTGACGAAACTTTTGCACAGGGCCTTGTTCTTCCCCCAACCCCCCAGTCTAACATTGGCCTCAGCTGTTAAATAACAGTGGATAACTTCGTAATCAACAATAAAATGGCTTAATGAGGGGGAAAAAAAATCATCTTTTCAGAACACATCTCTTCTTAAATCATGGGATTCAATGGGAAAAGGGTGATAGGAAAGGACAACACAGGGCTTGCCTTATTTCCAAGAAAGCAAGGAGTGATCTCACAGGACAGTAGTTAGGTGAATGGCTGAAAAGTTTTCCCCAAGCCAGAATGTTATAATGTACCACGTACAGAATTTTTAGACTGTTTTATCCAGAACACAGACACTGTAGTATAGGTTCAGGGAGAGGAGATAAATTTATATAGATGAGAATATAAAAGGAATATGGTTATGGCACTTAAGGGCCAGTTGTATCCACGAGTTCTGCAGGGCAGTATTCAGAGGTATTTAGTTGCATGATCAATAATGTTCCTTCCATCACATGGTCACAAGCTTGTTTATCCACTGATTGCAATGTTCAGTTCCATTTGCAATGCCTCATGAAAGATTCCATGCCTGTAGGAATCAAGACCTGGATAACATCCAAGCTTGAACTGATGTGGTCTGAATCTTGACAGTCAGATAATGACCAACTCCAACAAGAATAGTCATTTCCAAATATTTTCAATAGCATTATCATTGTCAAGTCACTCAGTGGCCTGAGGATCAGCTAAAGTCTAACTGGATCAATCACAAATGCCACAGCATGTCAAAGGTAACATTCTGTGGCAAGTAACTCTGATACCTACAAGTTACACCAGGAGCATGATGAAATAGTCTCCATATGCCTGAATGAAGCCAGTGGCCATACATGCAGCTAAACAGCATCAAGGAAGGTCATTTCCTTGACTGCGAATCTATCCCCTCCCTCCACTCAACATATTGTGGTTACACTGGATGCTAGCTACAATTCCAAAAAAGTTTAAAAATCAATTCTTAAGGTGAATGAAAATCTTAAGCATTCTAATTAGATTTTAAGCATAATTTATAAAGACAAGATCTTTGTATTTACAAAGTCCAATTTCTGACCTTGAGGTCCACTAGATTAAAATTTGCCTTGTGAAATGTGACGTTGGTTCTTTCTGCCCAAGACTAAAACTGAATGCGGCAGATGCCTTGACTAGACATACAGATGCAGAGCTACCACCCAGGAAAATAAAGCATACTTATTAACTTGCAAAGACATTTTCCCTGCAGCAATTAATGGAGAAGCTTGGAAAAAGCCCCCAGGTTAATCCTTCAGTATAAAAACCGAGTTTGCAGTTATTTGTACACCATTTCTCATTTAAACACAAAACTTGGTTCTTTGAGGCAATTTCCAATGCAATGAGTTTTATTATTGTTTTCCTTAAGTCACCATTCTACAGCAAGTCAGCTTTGCCATTATATTTTCTTATCAATAACTAATTTATATTTATGCATTGTCACACATTTAGACAGAATTCTGATTTATGCAGAAAACTCCGCCAAAACAAAATCCTAAGCTCATTTGTGTAATACAGATTTACTGTAAAAGAACACTACCAATCCCCATTCTGTGACCAGTCAATCCTATTACAGAACAATTGCAGCTGATGGAAAGCTGGCACTGGATGTCTCAGCAGTTTTCATTGGGGAGAAAAACAACAGTTGTGCTCTCATCCCTTTGAATGTGCTGCCCACGTGCAAAGTTTAAAATCTAGATTTCAAAATGGTGTGCATTGAAAAATATCCAATTTTAAACACTAGCATGGCCTTCACATTTCAGGAAAATACTTGCTAATTTAATTTCAAGTGAAAATTAGTCCCACTCATAACATTACTCCACTTATGTAGAGCAAAACTACAAAACAATTTTATCCTTGCAGAAGTTCCTATAAAATAAAGAGCTGGAACATCATACATATCAAGCAGCGACAATTTCTCACCTCCCACTTTGAGGTCTTGGAGATTACCACTGTATTGTGAGCAATGGAAGAATAGCCTGGCTTGACGTTCAGTGCACTGGATAAAACCATACGATGACAGCAGCTTCTCAATAACGCCTGTTTCACGCAGGGCTCCTGAGGTACCATTAGCAAAACCAGAGTGGCCATTGTTATGCAAGAGGTTTGGATCAAAGCTCATCTGTGATGAGGATATAAAAGATATTTATGAATTTAACAGAAAGAGCACCCTGTAATCACTACAAACCAAAGCAGACCAATTGTGTAAACAGTGATAATGATTGCAGACAGACTAAATAATACTGATCTAAACCACTTAAGTTTGCATGTTTAATAAATTTCATCGAGTCACACATGCTATTCAAAAACATAGGCTTATTTTTAAAAAGCAATTTGTGTGGGGTGGGAGAAAAAAGTGAAAGTACACTAAGTTGATACTCTTTGATGTTCTTCAATTACCTACTACGTACCAAGTTCTTGGTTAAACATATACACTACAGCATGTGGCTGGTTGCTTTTGTTACTAGGATGTAATAAATGTTGCTTTATAATAAATTTAACAATGGTATAAAAGTATTTACTGCTACATAGTTGTGTCAAATATTTCAGGAAAAAATTCTTTAAAGCTAATAAAGCTGTTGAGAAGGTGTCACTCAAGGGTGCAAAAAAAAATGTGGATTACTCTCAGCATTATAACATTACACATTAAGTTCGAAAGCTTTCAAGAATCAAGATAATTTAATCTTCACAGCAGAGAATCAAAATATGTTATTCTACCCAACAGGCAGCCCAGAGTGAAGATTAAAATTCAGCTTATCACAGCATTTGAAACAAAGTGACTTAGGAACAGATGAAGCAAAAACTAAAAAGGACAATACAAACAATCACCATTGCAAGTTTGGAGTTAATTTGAATTCAACATGCATTCTATTAGCAATACAAATCAGCTTTGAGCATCAAGAACTATTACTATCCAGAAATACTTCCTTCTGATAGGCACCCAAGTTGGCCCCGCCATGATAATTTTTCTTTGAAGCCGTTAAGATTGTTATCTAATACTTGAGAAAGCCAAAAGATAGCAGGATGCAATAGTTGAATGGTACCATTTTTTGAATATTTGGGATCATTTCCATTTCTTCATGCTAAATGGGACTTAGAACTTCAAAAGTAAAAATTGGTATAATTTAGGCTGATATTGGTTTTTCAGCCCAGGTTTTTAGTACAGTTCAACTCATTTTAACACTGAAAAATCTATCAAAATCATTAACCTCTCTATTCTCTTATCTGATGGATTTCGAGTGAGCTCATTACATTCTACTTGCTCTAGGATGCAAAGTACCTTTGGACACAGTGCTCATGCAAGAGTGTAAGCCATACAAGGTATAGATATTTTTGTTTTGCTCCAAGGAGAATCTTTGAAGCCAGCAACATCAGTCATGGTCATAAAATAGCTATGCACTCCAAATAGTGCTGCCTCACAATTCAAATTTGAATTTACAAGACAGAAATGGCTGACAAACTCATTTACATTACCAGTTACAAATTTAATGATGCTCTGACTCCCTAATAGTCAAAAGCTCATGGTTTAAACAAAAAGCATTGAACTTTAGTCCATGCAAGTGTATTTATAACCCAAGTCAACAAACTAATGCTGTTACTGCATGCTGTTAGCACACAAGATTAAATACCCAATTCTTCCCCACTTACTGATCTCTGATAAAGTGGAATTCGCTTCTGTTTTTTAGCACAGATTGAGGCAGAACGTGTTGATGAAAGAGGGTGACAGGGAGTATTAGAGACTGAAGGAGTAAGATGCTCTGAAGACACAGCGTAGAGATTGTCCATTTTACAGCTGGAGTATGAAAGTAAAGCATTATAAAAGAAATCTACAAAAACCTTGTCCCATTTTGTAAATAATATCCATACAAAAACATTAAATTCACTACACAAATTTAAATTCTTTGTGCCATAACATCTGGACATTATGAACACAACTTGCAATTCCAAAACTGGCTTGGGGCTTGATCTAGCAAGGAGCACAGCCACGCAGTTTAGGAAAAGTTTCAATCTTTCATCTACTGATGATCTCAACCAGAGTGGCAATGAGAATATTGGCATTTATGTCAAGGTCATTTAAAAATCCTTTTAATGCTTATATCCACAGGGCAAAGCTTAGCCAAACTTCAACCAAGCTTGAGGTTTGCTTCAAGCAAAGGGTGAATTTATTGCTGGCTGCAGTTAGAACAGGATGGAGCAGAGGGCAGAATGGAGAAAGTTAGATAGATAGGAAAAACTATTCCAAACACTTCTGAAGCCCAGTTCCTTGTTCAAATGGCAAATTATATCAGGCACTGCCAGGGGACAAAGACATACAAATGGGGTTCAGTGGCATTAAATGCCCCAATATCCAAATCAGCATCAGTTACAAGTTTTTCCCAAGGTCAGGTACATCTAAAATAACTCATACTTCTATGCAAGAGCTTAGAACATTTGCCAAAAATACACATTAAGGTAGCTGGTCCAGTTGAGTCTCACTTCTGACCAGACATTCAACAGGACCAGCCACAAATATTCTGACCACAACAAGTCAGATGCTGGGTTTTCTGCATCCTCCTAACACCAAAATCTTTTGTCATCTACAAGGTACAAGTTGGGAGCAAGATATATTATCGACTTGCCTGAGTAGGTGCAACTCTCAACCTTTAAGCTTGACACTCTCCAGGAAAAAAAACATCTCATCTGCTGATATGAACACCCCTGTCAGCACACCAGTGTATACCACCTACAAAATGCACTGCAATCACTTGCCAGGTCACCAACAGCACAGCCCAAACCAGTGATCTCTAAAGGGATAAGGACAGCTATCATATGAAAACACCAGCTGCAGAGTTCAAGTCACAGATCATCACGGCTTGGAAATATTTCACCTTCAACACCTTCTCAAAGGCTGTCAAGGATGGGCATTAAAAAAAGCCATGCCTCAATGCCCAGGTCTCAATAAATAGCAAACGTGACCAGGAGGGGAATCCAACCAAAAAAAAGAGGGTCACAATGTATTATGAAGGGATTTCTCTCCCCCCAACATTCTCAGTTTTAAAGCTGATAATCTCTCAGTATATTTTCAAAATAACCCAATGACATGACTGATGCAATTTTGAGATTCAGATGTTCACAGCTTAGTAATTTCTAACTAGCAAAGGGTAAAAATCAATTACATCTTTGTTCCAAAATAAAATCTAGTTAAAACCAGAACTATACCCAATTCAACACCCACAAGTTTAAGAAAGAGTCGACTGCATTTATCAGACTTGCCAACCTACTTTGGCTCAGTTAAGCACATATTCAACTAAGTTCTTACCCTTGGTTATACCACTGGCAACTAGGACATTAAGTGCTAAAATCCCAACTTCAAATACCCTCCAGAACCTTCTCACCTCTAACCCCCAACTTCAAGAGGGTTTATGTATAAATCTTTGACCAATTTTTCCATTGTATTTCCCATACTTCTACTCACTGCCTCAGATTCTTCAGAACAATATGAATGCAAGGGGAAACTTTTTCTAATCACACCAGTATGTTTAGTAGAAATTCAGCTACCTCCAACTGACACTAAATACCTCTTACATTGCCTTCAATGCAAATTCTTTTCTTCCACAATTTGCAATGCAAGTTAGAATATTCATCTTTTTCTCTTCTTTCCATCTCAGCAAGCAGACTTTACACATGAAACAGCAATTTACTTGTACTTTTAGTGTGGTGTATTCACTACTCAAATGCAGATCACCAAATGGGAAGGCCACATACACTGAGACAGTAAGCAAGTGCAAAAAAAAAGAGATTCCAGTTGCTGGCCATTTTAATTCTCCACCCAATTTGACACCTCTGTTCTCATCTATCACTGTTTCAAAGCAGCTCAATGCAATTGTTCCATTTTAAAACCTTTGGACTCTCCAACTTTAGATTATAATCACCATGCCAACATACCAACAGAAGGCTATTAACTATTGCTGTGGATCCCAGCTATAAAATTTCCTTCTAAAGCTTCTCCAACCTTGCATCTTCTTTAAAGTGCTTCAAAAGCTACCATTTTGATCAAGCTCATCACCTGCCCTGAGATTTCACGCAAAATAGTGTCAAACTCTGAAGTTGTTCCGTGAAACGTTCTAGGATATTAAATAGGTGTTAAGTAAACAAACTGTTCATTTAATCGCTGGTTCCTGATCGCAGATTTGTGTTCATTCTTTTCTTCCTCCCATCACATTTCCTGTCTGTACAGGTGACCCCCACTTAGAAATTTACCCTTACAGAATTGACTACCCAAAGGTTTGAGATACTGAATCAAATTCACTTGGGAATTTGTATGAAAAATGTAAATAATCAACCATGTTGCTTTCAACTTGTTTCTGGGTTGTGAACAAGTATTTCTTTCCACAGATGCTGCTGAGGCTCTGGAGAACTTCTAGCACTGTTTACATTTCCAACATTCACTATTTGTCTATTGGGAGTTTCTGAACACAAGCTTGTTTTGGGCTTTATGCAAAGTCACTAAAGAAACTAATCACCAGTGAGTGACAAGCTATAATATAAACAGCAACTAATTGTAAGCAAGATAACTAGTGCAAAGAATGCAATGGAGGATTGTGCTTTAAGCATGGCAAAGCCCACGTAACTGAAAAAAACAGGATTTCCAGGAAGTAAAAATTCAGACGTTAAATTTGCATTCCTCAGTACAGAAATCAAAGGCACCTCAATTAAGCCTGCTCAAAATCAGTAGCAGATTTTTGTATCAGAATAAGTTATACTTTGCAGAGATCACTGGACAGCTCCCACCTAAAGTATCTACATTTAAATGTAGACTCAGTTGGTGTCAGCCAATGAGATCACCATTACCTATTTGCCAAGTTACCAGTTATACCCAAGTGATCCTAATCATTTTAGTCAGTGAAGCTTCCTCATCATTATAAATGTCTAATTAATATTGTTTTCATATTAAGTAACTTGCAAAGATAAATGCCAAGGCAAAGTATCAATTATGACAATAACTGATGTTTATATCATTGTCTTACATTCACAATATTATATCCACTTTGGGTCTTTAGCAAGCTCCTAATATAAGACTACATTAGTTCAGCTGAAGGACAGCTCAGGTGTATGTCATTCCTGCTCCCACCTGCAAACATTCCTGCTCCCACCTGCAAACATTCAACTGTTTTCTTTAGATACCAGATTATAGATTTCCAGGGAAAGCATGCTGACAGAGTGGAATGTACAGCCTGCACACAATATATTAAATCTTGGTCTTTAAAGATTACTAAGAAAATAACAACATAATTCATTTGAAGTGCTTTGAGATTTTTATGAAAAGGTACTATAGTAAGGCAAGCTGTTAATTAAAGCAGCAACAAGCAAAGACATGGGCTCATCAGTGCTTCAACTGGACTGCAGCTTGAGATTGCAGCTACTGCAGGCTTAAATGGACTCAAGAACACAAACTAGATTGGCTGATTAAATCACTCATTGCGAAGTGCAAGCAGAATATTAGACACTAGCTCCCAAATGCATTACCTGAAGGAAGATGTTACCATGTACCTGGTTAAATTCTAACAGCCATGATTAATGGGCAAATGAGGTTTGTGGAGGTGGACCCAAAAGCTGTAGGGATTTGCAAGAAATGGCAGCATTACAAATTTAAATGTTCAAAAAACAATTCTTTATTCCTGTTGCTCCCCACTGAAGACACAGGCAGCAATAATTTCACAGGATGCAGCAGTGTGCCTTTTGTTAACAGTGGTTTATAGGCCCTAGGTCATAATGCTAATCTTTTCTACTGCACCCAAGCCTCATCCTTTGTCCCATAAAACATCATTGCATTATCAGGAGCAGAAACCCAAGCTAATTCTATTCCACTCTTAACCAAGAGAGAAGCCAACTATGAAGCCTCAGCTGAGGATTAATTTTAAATAGAGAATTCTTGGAATGAAAATAACTTGATCCAACAGCTTGAATTAAGCAATCCCTATACAAGTAAAATGGACAATCAGCTTTCAAGAAGATTTAGAGTCATTTGAACAACACAATACTAAATTAGTGAATTTAACAGAACAAAAGTTACAAGCCTTCAAATATAGTTTGACACCTGGGATTTTGCACCCATTCAAATTTGAAACAACATTACTTGATGGGATGCAAGATTTATGGAGATTGTGGAATTGCTAAGGCTTTGATTACTTTGAAAACAAATAGTATTTCACAAAAAAAGCACTTATATGTTAGGCTTACCTGGAATTTTGCATTATACATAGAAACTTCTGCACAAAATAGGGAAGTTTACAAAACATAGCAGGACTCTTCAGATGGCCTGAATCCCAATAAGCACTTCTCTAGTGGGTACCCAGAGGTGGTGGTGGCAGCAAAGGCCATGGGAAATAAAATCTTTAAAATTAATATAGGATACATGCCTGCAGTACCTTCCTTTTTACAAGGAGTCTTCATCAATATGGAGGTAATCTTAGCAGGGACCCAGTACATTAGGTATGATTTCCAACCATTTTTAAATCAAAAAGACTAATTTTGTTACAGACTTTTGTATGTTAATTCCATTCATCTGAAATAACAAGGCTGGAAAAACAGCCAATATTAAAAATACAGACATTTTGTTGAAAATGCAGGTTTTGAAATAAAATCAGTTTTAAAAGCAGACAGAGGTCAGGGTAATCTTTGCTTGGTAAGTGCAAAATACAAAACTTTACTTGCTCTCATGAAAAATGGAAAAGCTTCAATTTACTGAACTAATTGCCCATTTGTGGGCCAAAGGGCCTGTACTGTGCTGTAATGTTAAAGGCCACAGATGAAAATACCCAGCACATGGTACAAAATTTAAAAATATGCATTTATTAATGTACTGCTCTCAAGATCAAGCTTGTGCAATTCCAGAATGTTAGGAATGCCATTGACTAATCGTTCTCCTGACTGATTAAGCCAGTTATTTCTGCCACTTTTGAGCAAAAAATCTAAGTCTTCCACTGAATAAACTTAAGTCATTGCACCATTGTCAAAAGAATTTGTATTAAAACATCCACATTTCTCTCAACTGGTAAGTGAGTGAAATCTAAAAGATCAAGAAATTTGGACACAAAAAAGGCCTACCAAGAATCACAATGAACATACTGGCACCAAAAGTTAAAAAAGTGGGAAAACTTGAGCAGTTGGGGGTTACATTGCCACCGGTAGCAAATTCTGCAATTTAGCTTTAACATTTATAAACACCTCACAGCATGAGCCAAAGAAAAATGTCTATATGTACAATATTGTCACATAGTTCAAAATATAAATCAAGATATGCCGAAGTAAAAAAATGTTTCTGTTTGACTTTTTAAACCTGTGTAAATTTCTTGCTATTGAACTAAATGAAGTGTTTACATAAAAATGGATATTTATATTCCATAAATTATTTTAAAACTTAGATGCTCAGCGAGTTGTTTTAGGAACAAGAGTACTACACTGCATGCTGGGCATTCCCATTGCCTGCCCCCATTCCCCTACTTTTCCCTTCACCTAATATGCCAATGCTGCAAATATCACATACAGGGCCCCCCCCCCCCCCCGCCCCCCAGCTTATAACACCCGACTTGTGTACAGCCCATACATATGCCGATTGCTTGGGAGACCAATGGCATAGATTTGCCGGCTGCAGGCATTTTCTACCATCTGGGAAACTCAGATCACAGCCACATTTCCGATTTGCAAGCTATTTGGGTTGCAAACAGAACACTGCCTTAGCCCAGAGACAACCTGTACCAGAAGTTTAAATGGATCACACTGAAAAGCATTGAGGATACAATGTATCTAGGAATGAGAAGCCCACACAAGTGCAGTAGAAGCCACTTATCCTGCTAAAACACAGCTACATGGATTTGTAAACAATGTCATGTATTGTAATATTTATCTTGCTTTACCTTCTGCCAAATCTTAAGACAATTATGCAATATTAAAGTGCAGTGAGCAACAATGCAGGAAAACCTACTTGAAGAAAATCTTATTGAAACCAATTTTTTAAAAATCCTTAACAATGGGGAGATGCATTGCTAAATTTGAACATCTCCCAGTTGCATAAGAATAGAAATTGTTTGCGAAAGGTAAATTATGTAACTGGCAGAAATTCCAGCCATTTTTACTGTTCCCAAAGTAAAGTTTAAGAACCAATTCAAAAAATAAGAACAGCACTCTAGTCTAAAGCCCTGATTATCTTTCAAAATTCTTATTATGGAGGACTTTATTGATTCAATTAGTTAATCAAGCTCTCAGCAGGACCTAGCTTTGTAAAGCCAGCTTATAATGAAAGTGGTTTTAAGAGCAGGAAGAGAAATGTAGTTTGAATTTAACACTGTACAATTCAGAGGTACTCGTTTGATTTCTCCTTCCCAATTTAGAACAAAGCAGAACAGCAACCCAATAAGCTCTCCAACACAACCCAAATATGGACAGTCCATCACTACGTGCTAATTAAGTTGATTATATTGCATACTAGCAGGAACTGAATTTCAACATAATGATTCAAACCAATTCAAGTCAATGAAAAAGTTTGGAGTTTTGTATTCAAGCTTTCCTATTGCCAAAGCAAGTTTCTGTGCTATAACTAAATTTGGGGAATATAATTTTGCCTTTTATTAGAAGAGCACACCTAAAAATGGTAACCCATTTCATTACTCAATATCATAACTGGTTCATGTTAACAGCCTCCTTGAATCTCTTTAGTACTGTACCTCAATCTCAATTTCAGCAACTACAATTTACCAATTAGCTATTGATCCTACAATATCTAAAACTGAGCTGATTAAATATCAACTGCAAATTCACCACCTTATGCTGTGTCTTGTAGTGTTAAACACTTTCACTGACCTATTTATTGTTCCACCCCTCAACTATTTTATTCCTGAATATCACTTCACAAGCAAAAGTGTTTTGCCAGTTCTTAAGGTTGATCAAATTTGCTTTCATCCCATTAGTATGTGCTTCTCATGTACTGGTTAGCACTTGACCTGATGGAATTCTCACTAAAACTTTTGAAAACAGGGATAATGAAAAAATACAGACATCAGCCGGACAGAGAGAAGGAAGCAAAGGGAATGGTGAGGAGAAATCTGTATATCCTGTTCCAATTATCTTCCATCTTCCAACTCTGCTCAATTTGGTTACACCAAGGGAAAACTAATAGCATGATATCTGTGCACTTGGTCAACTTTCCTTCATAACAACTTCTATTGACAGGAGAGTGTAATTACAGTGTGCCTAATATACATGAGAAATTTATAGAAACTGGTGAAAATAGAGAATACACAAACATTTCTCCAGAGTTAGACCTGCAAATTAATCCAGTCATCCCAACCTTTAGTCCTACTTCATAAAATGACAATACCTTGTATGCATATGCTACTGTTAAGATAGATCAACTTGCAAACAAAAGCTGATAGAAATGAAATTACTCTGAACACAAAGACACACTTGGTACACACACTCAGATTTTTCTAGCTAGTACATCCAGCACCCAAGCAATGATGCACATTTCCCAAACCCTCCAGCTTCCCCAAAATACTAGAATACTGTAGACACTTCAGTTCTGAACTGTACTGCATTACTTTCAACAGCAATTCAGAACAATCTGTCTTAAAACAAAATGTAAGCTTTGTTTTATCACATTGTACAGCAAGTCTCCTCCCCCACAGAAAGGTAAATTCCAACTATTGACACGTACCACAAGCAGGATACAAAAAAGAACCTCTTCATCAACTGCAAGCTCACTTTGTAGCCAGCCTTTCCATACCCATCTGCAAATGCTTTAATTGATTTGTGCATAATACGTCTGTTATAAAACACAAGATCATGCTTCTACCAAATTATAGCCATAGAGTTACACGGCAAGAAACAGTTCCTTCAGACCACCAAGGCCATGCCGACCAACATTTATATTAATCCCATTTTTATTCTCCCCATTCCCATCAACTCTCTCTAGATTCTACCACAGCACACTTTACAGGTTGAAATTTTACACAAGGAGTAAATCTCATTGTTTATAATTTCTCAGGTCATTACACTATCAATGCACCACAGAAATAACAGTGACAGTAAACATTCACTGAGCCAATTGAACAAAAGACCTCCCTGATAGGAAATAGAGGTGTATAAAGACTGGATGCCCATGGTGAAGGCAAGGCAATTGGGGCAAAGAAATTGGAAGTTGTTAAAATGGTGGAGGTCATGAGAGATGCCTCAGATGTAGGTGGGAAGAGACTGAACAAGGGGAAACAGGATAGCATAGAGGTATGAAGAAATAATTCAGTGGGACAAGAGCAAGCAGAAATAATGGATCTACAATGACAGTCCTGTTTGTGGATATAGATTTAAGTTAACTACTAGAAGGATTAGAGAACTATGAAAAGGAACTCAATGGTCATTGGGGGTGAGGATGGGAAACTTGCCCAAGGGTGGAGGAGGCAGAAACCATTACTATATTTAAGTAGTACCTAAATGAGGACTTAATGAACCATAATTTGCAGGTATATGAGCCAAGAGTTGGATAGTGGGATTAACCCAAAATTAATTTGTAGCCAGCATGAATGTGGGCTGAATGGTCTCTTCCTGTGCCTTTATTTTCTATGATTCTATGAGAGGAACCACCAATTTTAAAAACAGACTGTTTACAAGCTAGAAACAGATCAGACAAAATGTGCTGACCAACTATCATTCATTCTACTGGGATTACATTGGACATCTGCTTGTCAGCAAATGAAGTTTACTGCCATAGTTGTTGACTTCAGATAATTGAGAGATGAACAAGCTATTGACATCAAGTGGTTACTAGGTCATTCAATGATGCAAAGTTGATTAGTGTGCATCATCAAATAGCCATTGAAAGTTCACTGATGACAGGCTTAGCTAACTGTGCCCAAGATCACCACATTTCTTAAAAAGAACAGTTGCAGTTCAGATAAACACCCACACGAAAGGGTCAACAGGCCCATTACCTGGATCTTACCTAGAGGCTCTGTGGCTGGTCAGAAAGATACTGTACACTAAAGTCTTAAAGCCTTGGCCTAGTCCAATTTCAAATGACTCTGATGCATTTCACTCCTCACTTACTGGTGACATACCTTTTAACAATCATGGGTCTACCATCAAACTCCCTCTATAATCTCATTTTAGTTTCAGCCTCTGAATTGTTGGGGTGTGTTCTATTAAACCGATCACTTAACTCCAAATGTATACTTCATGATTAAATCATGAATGATTTGTGACCTAATTCCATATGCCCACCTTTGCCCCATCAATGCCTCAAAATTTGTCACAAGAAACATGAAAATTAAAGAAAAACCTACAAATAAAGTTTCTCTATATTGTAAATTGATTTAAAAACTACCACCACTCACCACCATGTGATACAAGAATTTCAACAAGCACCTCCAGCCAAATTTACTTACTTTCAGTTAAAATCCCAGTGAATCACATACCTTGAAGTGATGTTGAATATTGCACGGCTGTCTGATCTGTTTATCACACGCTCGAAGTTTACAAATGCTGGGTGGACAGAGAGAAGGATCTACCAAGCTAGCAGAGAATTCCTATTCTTGCTGCACTAGAGCGCGTCCCAGGACAGCAACGAGAAGTGTAGAAGGTCTAGCAGCGTTGGGAAGTGCTCTTTGTAGGCTGTTGAGTAGGCACAAACTTCGGTTTCAGATCAAGTTTTCTTCAGCTGTAGTTTGCTCTTTGGTTGTTTCAGCTTATTTTTTATTTCTCAACGTGATCTGAACTTGAAGCAGCAGTTTCAGATGGTAAATTCAGTTCTATTTCACTTCATACTGGAAAGATAATAGAATCAATGTTAAAAATGATATACAAAAATGCCAGAAGCACTCAGGGTTAAACAGCACCTATAGGGGAAGAATCAGATTCAACATTTTGGATCAAGAAACCTTCACATATTTAATAATTTTGCTCCAATTAAAAAAAGTGATTGAAATACACAAGTCTTTAAGCAGCTTTAACAGTCAAGCAAATGCAACAGCAAGTTGAACAGCTTGATTAAAAATTGAGAAACTCAGCTCAAAACTGCAACTGCCTTCAAAATATTCAACTTATAGATGTAAAGATGCCCTGGCAGTCAATGAGATTAATTATAGCAATAACTTCATAACAATTTGTTATTCAAGGATTAGTATTTTAAAATGTACAAATAGTCTATCCCCAGACAGTGCCAACACAAGCCAAAGAATAAAACAAAACAACTTGCAGACAACTGAAACAGTATCCATTGGAAAGAATAACAACATATTGTAGACCAACTGGACCTTCCATATCATTAAACAAAACTCAATCATCATTTGATATTAACATATCACATCCACTTAACCCCTGTTGATTGTGCCAATCCCTTGTAATCTCCTGCAGGTCTACATGGTGGCAAAATAAATCACACAGACCAGAAGGTAGAGAGTTTGATTTCTCTTCACATAAATTATCTTAAGACCCATGGGAATATTACCAGGGCTAGGAAAGGAGGGATGGAAAAAACTCATGTTCACATTCTTGATCAGTGACTCCACTTGCATTGCATCCTCTTGCAAATGTTAGATGAGGTCAGGATTAGGGTTCACTGCAATTCATTTTCCCCCAATAACAAATTAAATTGCCAACACTTACTTTTAAGATCATTTTTGAAAATTGGTAGCTGGGATAAAATACCAGAGGGCAGTTAATGCCAGTGAACATAGGCAGCCATCACGCTCCAGATCAAGTTAAAAAGGGAAGAAATAGTTGCAGGGTAAACAGGAAGAAAAAACTCGAATTCTTTTCTTAAAATACAAAAAAATCAAACACAAGTAAAACATCAAAATAGAACCATTACAACAATAAAAATTCTTCCAATTCAAAACCATGATTACATTATTCCAAAAACATTGTGGAATCATGCAATTATAATAGTAATGGAAGGGTGCCTTGCCTGTTCTCCTAAAAGAACACTGTAGCTAGTCACACACCCCTATACATTTGCAGTAAACCCACCCCCCCCCCCCAACCTAAGTATTAATTCAATTTTATTTTCAAGTCATGGCCCTGTCGAGATGCTAGCCACCTACTGTTACCTTTATAGACCTGGTTCTTTTGATAACAGCCAAAATCAGGGCGTTTTTGTTTATTAACGGTTGGATGAAATTTCATCCTGCCGTAAATCTGTCCACTCCACCACCCTACATCCTTGAGACATTTCACTTATACTACAAAGTTTTGTGTAATCCATCACACAATCCAAGTCATTAGTGTACAGGAGATGTGGTTTTCCCAGCACCAATCTTTTGGAATATATAGACTTCTCCCTCAGCATTTGGGCAAAAACACCATTCACCACAACCCTACTTTCTGTCAGACTGTGTCCTGGCCTTTTCTCCTCTGTTCTTTCAGAAGATCTGTAATGCTAATACATTCCCATTCTGATGAGTGGTCGAACTGAAATTTTAAGTCTCTCACCACAAATCATCTGCCCTGTTTACCAAGATTCAGTTTTTAACCAATGAAAATAATTTTCTCCAATGAATTTAAGTTGGAATGTACAACAAAATTTCCTGAAGAATTGTGATGGAAAGGGTGTATGTGTTTTGAACATTGCAATGGGATTATGCCCTTACACCTGTAGAAACAGAATGTCACCATCAAGCCTTTGGTCAAAAGACAGCACATTTCTGGAAATACATATTGACAAGACAGACAAATTAATCATATTACTGAGAAGGAAATTAGGGACTTGCAGTCTAAATGACAAGGTAAACATGTTTCTCCCTCCCATGAAGTACAAAATCCAACAGCATATCCAATAAAGTGTTTCTTTACTGCTTCCATACTTGACATATTCCTGCCACTATTTGAATAAGCAGTTTTAGTTAATACTGATTTTCCCCACAAACTAAACCAGCTATTCCATAACAAATTTGTTAAGGCATCTCCTGATGGAAATCACATAATGCAAAAGGGCAACATGGCATGAAGGATCACCGGGCTCTTGAAGCCAACAAATGACGCAGTCCTGAATCAGATTGCTTCCCCAATGAGCCCAGTCTTAAGAATCTAATCCTAGGTTTCCTTCTATTCATGTTTATTAACAATTTGCCACATATTTGCAAATGACGTCAGAACCATACAAGAAAGCAGAATGCAGTGGATTTAGGAAAGTGAGGCCACAATTCACAAAAACCCATTTGGGCAGTGCAATAGACATATTTCAACTTTGCAAGTCTAATTAGCAACAAACAGGTTAAATTAAAGCCAACAGGGAATCAGACTAGAAAGTGATCACTGACCACTCTGCAAGGTTTAAATGGAGTATCAGGAAAGTAAAACCAGTGGGAGCAAGCTTCTGGCCTGCAGTGCAAAAATCTGGAACAGAAGACAGATGAGACTTGTTAGAGGTCAAAATGATGCATCTCTTAAAGCAGCTTCCACTTATGGCTGAGCCCAGACTGAAGGAGCACAAGTATACACAGATGACAAATCAAATAGGAACTTACAGGCAGACACCACTGAAGGATAATGGGAAGAATCTAAAATAACTCAAGTGAAATATTAATCCACAGGGTCTACTCATTCCTGTAAATGAATGTTCTTTGTTTTCAGTATCAAAATGGTGACGCATAATGCTTTGTCAAAACGTCATTTGGAGTACATGGTGCAAGTCCGGTGACCAATAATATTATCTCAAGATGGAAACCATTGTAATAGAGAAGATGCAGACTATTATAAAACAAATCCAACAAGATGCCTTGCAACAGCTAGAACACAGGCCTGGAGATTCAAAGCATTTTCTTTAGCAATGCAAATCTTACAGGCACCAAAATTAAAATTCAATTGATGATTCTTGAGAAAACTGCTGGGTATTAACATAATGCATCACATTGTGATGAATCACCATATCACTGGAGCAAATGACCCGAGCTCAGTGAGAAGCACACAAGCTGCCATGAGGGGTTCTACACCACCCAGAATTCAATAAACCAAAAAATACAAACCAAATATATTTAAGTTTGTACTCCAGTTAACGTCCACGTTGAGAACTTTATGATGACTCAGTTGGTGTACGCATTTTAATTGGCACTTGTTAAAAATGGGTTTGTAATAATCAATAACAATTATGAAATTACCAGTCTGAATTCAACATCGATTCTACAACTTCAAAAGTTACCCATTTAGAGTTCCATCAAAAGATAGAACAAGCCACAATTTGAATTATTTCTTCGGACAATGAAGTACTCCAGCACTTTACCATTATGCAGCGCAAGATTAAATACCCAGAATGCAGGGAATGGTAAAATGTTGCCAACAATAAAGGACACAATTATAAAGGGTGATGTTCAACACTACAAAAATTGAGAAAGGAAAGCTAGAGTGATGTGAAAGTAAAATCACAACTTTTCATGTGCTATGATTAATGAGCGAAGTTTCTGAGATTTAGTAGCAAAGACCAAATTTGAGATAACTTCACAATTATAGTACAACAAAACAGGATAGTACATTCCAAACAAATAGCTTTCCAAATTGATATTGAAGGTATTCTGCCATCTTGGAAGTGGTGTATGGTGCTGGAGATGCAGAGCGAGGGAGGGGCAAGGCAGTCTTGTAAGTTGACAACCAAGGTGAGAATTAAGAGAAATTGCTTTAGCCTCTGTACCAACTGTAGCAAGACCACATGATGGCTTAATGGTTAGTTCACTGGATAATACCAATACCTCTGGACTACTGGCCTGAAAGCAAACAAATTCCACCACAACAGCAAAGGAGTTTAAATTCAAGTGCTAAATAAATCTCACATAAAAATGAGAGTAATGACAGCCATTAAGCTACTGGATGGTAAAAACTCAGCTTTCTCAAAAATATACTTTACCCAAATTTCAACTCCAGACACCATTGTGGTTGACTTTTAACTAGTCTCAAATGGCCTCAAGCTCAGGGAACCATCAAGGAGGGCAGATATTATTGGTCTTGCCAGTGACACCTGAGCCCACTACTGAACAATAAAACAAAAGCAAAGACGGATCTTGGTCACCAATGCATAAATGAAGAACTCCGCAATAAGATCTGCTGGTTAATGATAAATTGGTACTCAGATCCACTTACTCTCCCTCTCCTGAACATCATTAACACAAGGAGGGAGAGCAAGGAGCATCTTTAATACAAGGAGGGCAGGCCACTCAACCCCTCGAGCCTACCCTGCCATTCAATATGATCATGGCTGAACTATGCTGGCTTTCTTTTCTGTCCCAGTTCACCATAACTATCAATTCCTCCATCTTTCAAATATTTATACCTCTCCACCTTAGATACATCTAATGATGTGGCTTCCACCACCCTTGAGGGAAGTGAATTCCGGAGATTTACTACCCACAAGAAATTTCTAAACCGCTCAGTTTTAAATGAGCAGCTGCCTTATTTTGTAATTATGTCTCCTTGCTCCACACCCTCTCACTATTGGGAACATCTCAACATTTACTGTCAAGCCCCCTTGGGATCTTGTACATTTCAACAGAGGCATCCATTTTCCAAACTCCAAAGAACATAAATCCAAACTGTCTCTCCTCTTTTGCTAGAACAACCCTCATCCCAGGAATTCACCCAGTGAATCTCCTTAAGCCATAGTTAAATCCAGAGATAGGAACATTGTGAATGCCTCAATTACTCAGATGCACACAACTTAACCTTGCAACTACTTCATAACAGCAAACCAAAGCACATTTTTAAATTGTGTATGTATTTACCACACAAGCTGGCAAAAGCTTCAGTAGAGAGATAAGAAATGGCCGCTTATCCTGAAAGTTGACTGAAATTTTAAAGTTGGGAATGCCAACATAATTGTTTTTAAACAAACTAGGAAATAGCATAAGAGCCATGAGGAATAAGCCACCTGACCCTTTAAGCTTGCTCGACGTGGCCTAAACTGTCTATGCATTATTCAATGCTACAAGCCCAGGCTCTGGACTCCTCAGCCAATTAAAACATCCTTCCAACACCCACCCTGTCAAGCCCGTTTGCCAATGTTAAATCTTACAACAACAAATTCTAAACTCCATCTTTAAATTTATTTATACAACTACGAGATAAATCATTCATGCACAAATCCGAATGCAGTTCATATTTCAAAGATTAAAAAGCAATTAGAGCCTTTAATTAAACAAATACAAGTATTCTAGTTAGCGGCACGTCTACAACGCTGCCCAAACCTTTGTTCGAGAAGTGCACTACAAATAAGAATAACAAATTTAACGCAATATTTAACGGATTAACGTGGAAATCCATTTTTAGGAGAAGCACAACACCGCATGGTCCTGCTGCTCTGTTTACAGCCGACTTACAGGGTTGCGCAATTCCACCGACTTGTGCATCGGAGTGACGTCACCGGCCAGCGAAGGGGGAGGAAGCAGGCGCGGTGCACCACGGTATTTGTAGTCCCGAACGCCCCACCCGCCCGGAAACGAAGACCATGCACCCGAGGCGAGGGACAGGAAGTCCCGCCCCCATGACCACACGTGATTGGTCATCGGCCGCATTCATCAACGTCAATCCATTAAAGGTGCTCCACACGCACGTAAGAAAATTTCATGGGGGGGGAGGGGGGCTTCAGGCCGGAGAAAATAATGTTAGCGGGAGCCGAGGGAGCCTTCACAAAGGGAGGGCACCGAGTGCGCCCGTACGCGGGGACACGGGCCTCACAGGGCGCTCTGTCAGCCGCCAGCGTCGAGAAACATGACGAACAAAAACAGCGGGCGCTGCCCCGCGGTGGCGCAGCTCCGCCGTCCCGGGCCCCGGCCCCTGCCACCACCCTCCGCCGGCCAAACTCCGGCCGGCCCGTGCCGCGCAGCGCTAACCTACCGCCTTCTCGGCCGGCGTGTGGGGAGGAGACGGGCCGGCGGGCGGCGTTCACTCGCGGCTACTCACCCCAACAGCAGAAGCACTCCAGCGCCGCCATAAGCAGCACGGCACATTACGTAGGAATAAATCAAAGTCTCGCGATAACGCCCACGGCTCGGGCCAAATCCCGCGTGAAGCGCCGGTGGGGGAGGGGGTGGGGGAGGGGGTGGGGGAGGGGGGAGGGGGTGGGGGAGTGGGTGGGGGAGGGGGAGGGGGAGGTTCACCTCTCCCCAGGGGTGGGACTCCTGCTGCAACATCTTCTCAATTATGTCTTTTTTTTAAACTCTGCAATGCAAGCATAAATATATGCAGAAACGCTCCTCTCATTCTGTTATTTAAAAACCTGAAAATACCAGATCTACTCAGCAGGTCGGGCAGCGTCTGCGGAGAGAGAAGCAGGGTTAACTGGGGCAACTTGTTGCCTTCGGGAGCAGGATGAAATGGAAGATTTCCTGTCTCTCAAGCGTGATTCCTCGGTTTGGTCAGAGTGTCGTGTTGCATTTAGCAGTTCTCCCGAAGGCAGTCAAATATTTAAGATATCTTTATTAGTCACATGTACATCGAAACACACAGTGAAATACATCTTTTGCGTAGAGTGTTCTGGGGGCAGCCCACAAGTGTCGCCACGCTTCCTTCGCCAACATAGCATGCCCACAACTTCCTAACCCGTACGTCTTTTGGAATGTGGGAGGAAACCGGAGCACCCGGAGGAAACCCACACACAGATGGGGAGAACGTACAAACTCCTTACAGACAGAGGCTGGATTTGAACCCAGGTCACTGGCACTGTAAAGCATTACGCTAAGTGCTACATTACCATGCCTGCCCTTCCAAAATATTCTTTTGGAAGAGGGAATGACTGTGTATTGCTGTCAATGGCTTCTATTCTGAAATGTAATATGATGTCGAAGTTCCCCAAAAAAAATAAAGTTCATGATTTCCACCCTAGCCTTGGAACTGTTCAACCAAAGCACACATATACCATTAAGGATAGGTTATAAATTATTAATTTATCAAGAAGTGAAACCAAGCTATTACCAATCTATCTGGCTGCTGCCTGCATTGGAGAGCATATCTTATGAGGATAGGTTGAGTGAGCTAGGGCTTTTCTATTTGGAGAGAAGGAGGATGAGAGATGACTTGGTAGAGGTGCACAAGATGATAAGAGGCATAGATCAAGTGGACAGTCAGAGACTTTTTCCCAGGGCGACAATGGCTAACATGAGGGGGCATAATTTTAAGGTGATTTGAAGAAGATATAAGGGGGATGTTAGGGGTAAGTTCTTTTACACGGAGAGTGGTGGGTGCATGGAACGCACTGCCAGCAGAGGTTGTGGGGGCAAATACATTAGGGACAATTAAGAGACTCTTAGAGAGGCGCATGAATGGTAGAGAAATGGAGGGCTATGTGGGACGAATAGATTATTTTTCCCAACTCCATTCCTTAGCCAACAACTCTATCCATCACCTTGATAACGTTTTGAAACTGAACCAGACTGTTTACAATCTTGATGCCGTACTCGAACTCGAAGTGAGCTTTGGATCATTGCTTCCACACCATCATTAAGGCTGCCTTTTTCCACCTCTGTAACATCACCAGCTCCATCCTTGACCCAGCTCAACTCTGGCTGAAACTTTCTTCCAGTTGTCAGTGACCGTTAGGCCTGACAGTTCTGGGCTGAAGTCCCTTATTCTATCCTTAAACTTGTCATCCAAAACTCTACTTCCCTTGTTCAACTCAACACGAAGTCATGTTAATCCATCAGCTCTGTGTCAGCTGACCTACAACAGCCTTTGATAAAGCAATACCTCTCTATTAAAATTCCCATTCTAGTTGTCAGATTGCCTTATCCCTCTGGTATCTCCTCCAGCACTATAACTTTCAGGCTGGCAGAAAACCTTTGATTTTGACCTCTTTATCATCACCAGATTCATTTACTCTAGTGCTGATGGTCATATGTTCACCTGCGAGGGCCAGACCTCTGAAATATGTTCCATGAACCAATGGAATCAGTCATGAATTTGTCCACCAAAAAAAATACAAAAGGAAAGACACAGTTTCACAGCCAGTAGAGCCACTGCCTCACAGCTCCAGTGACCTGGGTTCAATCCTGATATCCAGTGATCCATGTGGAGTTTGCATGTTCCTCCTGCATCCGTCTTGGATTCCTCTGGGGTGTTCAAGATTTCCTCCCTCATCCAAAGATGTGCAGGTTGGTAGGTTAATTGGCCACCATAAATTGCCCTTGGGATGTGGGTGAGTGGCGAATCTGGTGGGGAGAATGAAATGGTTGGTGCAGACTCAATGGGCCAAAGGGCTTCTTTCCATGCCATATAATTCCATGACCTGCCTGTCTCTCTTTTTTCCTTCAACCTGCTTCTAAAAACTAACTTTTTGACCAAAGCTAATATATGACTTGGTGTTCCATTTTAATTTTCTTTGATAATGTGCCTGTGAATCCATTGGGATATTTTGCTTCTCAAAAGGCAGCACATAAAATCAAATCGTTTTGGGTTCAGGTTCTCGGATCCGCAATCCTTAGCAGAAAGCATGTGAGATTTGGGAAAGGACCATCACTTGATAGCCGCTGCCCCCATAACAGTGCTGAATACCAACTTTCTGATCCTTGTATAAAGGATAAATGGAAAAACTTGCATCTCCAAAGTGCCTTTCATGGTCCCAGGGCATTCAAAAATGTCTTACAGCCAACAAAGTCATGGCAGTAATGTGGGAAATGCAGCATTCAGCAACTACCAAATAGTAATGTCATAATAACCACATAATCTGTTTTAATGACATTGATTGAGAAATTAATATTGGTCAGGAAGCTAGGGACAACACCTTGCTCTTCTTCAAAATAGCACCAGAGAATCTTACGTACACACTTGAGGAGGCAGGTTTAGCATCTCAACCAAAAGTGACACTCCAACAGTGAAGTGCTCCCTCTTCCAGAAGCATACCTATCTAGTCTTTTGTTCTCCAGTCCCTGGAGTGAAACTTAAAATTACGATCTGTGTAATCAGTAGTGAGAGTGCTAAACTGAGCCATGGGAGGGAAGTATTTGGTCATGAGCACTGAATACTTCTGTGTGTACCAGCTCCATGTTGTGCTCACCGTTGCACACTTGGCTCCACTACAATCAATGCAGCTGAATTTAGGTAGCCACTCAGTGACCCATGCATGTTTCATGTGCTCGGTAAAAAGTACCTCCCCAATACTGCTTCTAGTGTCACGCCCACACCTCACATCTTGGACACACTCCCGAGTACCAGCCAAGCAACATTATAAGGTACTCACTCACACAGACTGCAGCACCAGATTGGTGGGGTGCACCCAGTGAAATGCTTCAAGCATTGGAAGGATGACAGAAGGCATCCACGAAGTTGTAAGGAACACATTGGAGTCCAGCTCCAATCTTCCACATGGCTTAGCCCAGAGCCTGAAGCACATCTGTTCTCAGTGGAAAAGGTTGGCAGCTTCACTTCAACACTTGCAGATCCCACCATCACACCATATGTGAAGAGTAATGCCTCCTCTTCCATTGCAACACAAGCTGATGCCATTCAAGGTTCTGAGTGCTTTTCTGAAATCTTAGACTTCTGCCATCATGGTGGTGGGTTTGAGTTCAATGGTGCCTTAGTGTGTCAAAACAGACGTGGAATCTTTCCTCCAAAAGATCACCTGGTTATATCCCTGGTGTGTCTCCATGGTCCCCATGACGTAAAGAACATACCTCCGGCAGCTACTGTTCTTCACCAGCCTGTCCAGGTCTCTCTGACAACCAACAAGTGCTCAACTACACACATTCCCACCCACATCATCGCAGCATACATTATTTAAGCAGTTACAGTGCTTATTAGCTGGAAGACTGCTGCAGGTAGTGTGGTGGGTCCACTTAAGGGCCAGTTCCAGAGGTGGTTGCTGCAAGTCTAAGTTCCAGCAGCTGTTTGACTTTCCATTGTATCAGTAGGGCAGCATGGTGATAAACTGATGCAGTACTATATACCCCAGGAAAAGCCAACAATGCTGAGAAACTCAAAGATCAAAGCTGCTCTGCCCAGGACCGCAAGAAACTTTTGCACTCTGTCTTTACCTCTCGTTGTCTTGGTGAAGCAGCCGGCATAATCAAAGACCCCACCCACCCGGGACATTCTCTCTTCTCTCCTCTTCCATCGGGTAGAAGATACAGGAGCCTGAGGGCACGTACCACCAGACTTAAGGACAGCTTCTACCCCACTGTGATAAGACTATTGAACAGCTCCCTTATACAATAAGATGGACTCTGACCTCACGATCTACCTTGTTGTGACCTTGCACCTTATTGCACTGCACTTTCTCTGTAGCTGTGACACTTTACTCTGTACTGTTATTGTTTTTACCTGTACTACCTCAAGGCACTTTGTACTAACTCAATATAACTGCACTGTGTAATGAATTGACCTGTACGATCGGTTTGTAAGACAAGCTTTTCACTGTACCTCAGTACAAGTGACAATAATAAACCAATACCAACAGATCTTGGGGTTTATGGGACTTTTAAAAATAACACTTGGGCAACACGAAATGCCATTAAGATATGGTAAAGAGTTTCCAGGCTCATGAGTTCAGGATACACAGATGCAACTGAAATCAGTGTGAGGTATAAATATACAGACAAAGCCATGCTTTTCGGCAGAGACTGAGGCCTTCAGGTAAAAATTTTAATAATACTATTATAAGACACAAAATACAGTAAAAATGCATGATGGACATGGACAAAACCTACAAAGTAAAGATTTGGAAGTTAAAATGAGGTGAGATGAAAGTTTCATTATAGAAAGTCATATTATTGCAAAGAGTAAGATTATTATGATTTGATGAATGGCCACGAGGCGTACACCTGAGCTGAAAGTTATGCCATTCACAAATGATGTGGAGTTGTTAAAATATTACAGGATTGACATTTTCTAAAATTAGACCCTGGGAAGACATATAAGGTGCCAGCAAACAGTCTTGTTCAATTCAACAGACAGGAAGGCCTTACATTGTTGGACTACATATTCCAGGGTAAATTACCATTTGTTTCTATTGTGAGATTTAGATGCAAAGGAAAGAGGTTTGATGATAAAAGTGGTCTGGTCTTAAAACTTTACTGATATTTCAAACCATTTTCTAAAATCAACATAATGGCAAACTTCTGAATTTAGAATTTTCAGAGCACTGAATGAGTAACAAGTGTGCTTTGATATCATGAAGTTCCACCTCACCTCCTTAATGCATGAGTCCAATCTGATTAAGTAAATTGTGGTTGTGATCAGGTTCCTTGTGTATTTACATTGGTGTTGGTTTATTATTGTCACTTGTACTGAGGTACAGTGAAAAACTTGTCTTGCATACCGTTCGTACAGATCAATTCATTACACAGTGCAGATACATTGAGTTAGTACAGAGTGCATTGAGGTAGTACAGGGTAAAAACAATAACAGAATACAGAGTAAAGTGTCACAGCTACAGGGAAGTGCAGTGCAGGTAGACAGTAAGGTACAAGGTCAAACATGGTAGATTGTGAGGTCAAGAGTCCATCTCATTGTCATTGACCAAACAAGTTCCTGAGTACAGCTCAAATGGTGGGAGACCCTCACAATCTTTGCTGTTGGCCGCTGTCACAAGATATCTGTGGAACACCAGAAAGTTTATTTACTTATTAATTTTTCAGAATCAGGTGTCACTAACAGGACTGGTATTTATTGGTTAGGCTGCATTTGGAGTATTGTGTGCAGTTCTGATTTCCCCATTACAGGAAGAATGTGAAGGTTTTGGAGACGGTGCTGAACTAGGTGCTGGCATGATTAGAGACTATTAGCTATAGGGAGAGGTTGGACAAACTTAGATTGTTTTCTCTGGAGTGATAGAGGCTGAGGGGAGACATAGAAGTTTATAAAAGTATGAGAGGCATAGATAATCAGAGTCCTTTTCACAGGGTAGAAATGTCAAATACTGGAGTAAGTTTTTTTTACACAGAGAGTGGTAGGTGCCTGGAATGTGCTGCCAGGGGTGATGGTGGCAGCAGTCATGATAGAGGCATTTAAGAGGCATTTAGACAGGCACATGAACATGCCGGGAATGGAGGGATGTGGATCATGTGCAGGCAGATAGAGTTAGTTTAATTTGGCAGATTTCTTCCCCAAAGGATATTTGTGATGCAGATGGGTTTTTACAAAGATCCAATAATCTTTGCAGTCATCATTCATAACGCTAATTGTTATTTTTTTTCCAAATTATTAATATAATTTAAATTCCACAGCTGCTGTGATGGGATTTGAAC
This sequence comes from Pristis pectinata, assembly GCF_009764475.1. Classification (NCBI taxonomy): domain Eukaryota; kingdom Metazoa; phylum Chordata; class Chondrichthyes; order Rhinopristiformes; family Pristidae; genus Pristis; species Pristis pectinata. The sequence goes on from NC_067424.1 coordinate 33,815,686, forward strand.
TCAAATCTTGGGATTTGAACTCAGATCCCTGGATTATTAGTCCATCTGCGGGATTACTAATTCAGTAATTTAATCCTGTTTCATCATAGGACCCCAGTGTGGACATAATATGAAACAAAGCCAACTCATCTGACTTCTTCACTGGGAGAATACCACATCTGTAAACCTAGCTGACCGGAGCAACAAATTATATTCCTCTCGATCAAAGAATAAATAAATTATTTGATCAGTTACAAGTCACAAGTAATTGGGACATTCAATGTGATGAAACTTTCTATTGGAATTTCACTTTGCCTCAGTATCTACTGCATAGTTGTTTTACCAGCAATGCTCTTCCATTACAACACCCTAAGAATATGAAAATGAAAAGAAGCATAAGCATTGTGGTCAAAACAGCATACATCCAGCAAGGATAATCAGGAGCAGAAATCCTGGCCAATTCTCTTCTCCCTTTCCTGGGGATGAATTTCTGCCTGTCCTAACTGAGATCAGTTCCACCAGCGATTAAACCAGAGACTTATCCCAATATAACAGTTTGCCTTTAGTAAATAAAATCAAGGAGGCACCAGGCAATTTCTTTCAACCTTTACTGAATGATAATTCATGCAGTTTCTGTCTCTATAACCGTACAGAGATGATGTGGGATGATCAATATTAGTTGTGCTGAATCTAACTAAGGGATATCCGTAGGGAGTTTAAAGTGCATTGTGCAGAAGAAAATACTTGTCAATAAAAAGGACTGCAGGTGCTAGAAATCTAAAAAAAGACAGAAAATGCTGGAAACACTCAACAAGTCAGACAGCATCTGTGGAAAGAGAAACAAAGTTAACGATTCAGATCTGTTTGATCAGAATTGGGAACGAAATTGCAACTGAAACTAACCTGTTTTTTCTCTTTCCCAGTTCCTTCTCTCCATGAGGACAATGATTGGAGGGTCTTATGGATATAATTCCCCTAAGCAGCCTGTGCAACACTTAACTAAATACTGATTAATAGCAATGACTAATCTCTGAAATTTATATTTGTTAACCATGAAAATCAAACTGTAGTCACAGTTCACATACCACCTGAATGACTTTTTTTAGTTCATTTTGAGACGTTAGGACCATCATTTACTGTCTGTTCCCACAAAGTTGAGGCAAACACTACAAACAATACAAACATTAATAAAATCCTCCAATTCTGAGGTTATTATTTTGAAAATATATTTTATGTTTTTAAAAAAATACACGGTAGTTTCTTTTAAAAAATTGCAATTTTATCACAACTTATCAGAACATTTTGTTGTGTGAACATTGACAGGAAGAATTCTGAGATCCTGAAATTATCTTGGAGTTAAAGACACAATAGCATCAGCTCTCTACCCTGGAGAATCTCTATCCATGCAAATATTTATTGTAATAATCCAAACATCATGGTGCAAATGTTTAGTTTAGCCAGCTGAGATAATGATCATGAATATTCATAAGCTCGGAATATGAATATTGTCACAATAGTTGTTCCTTTTGGTGTATGCATTGCAAAATCCTTGTTTTGCTTGCTTGAAATGTGACTCTTACGATTGCACAATGTGTATTGCTATTGCTAGGTTACCAGATTTTGTGTTCGGCAATGATATACTGTGCCTCAACTGCAGAAACATAAACATGTCCTTGAAAGTATGCTTAGTAAGATCGAGTAAGGGGAGCAAGAGAAACAGATCTGACCTTTCGTCTGACCTTCAATTGTTCACCCGATTCTCAATCAGAAGACAAAAATGGAAATATAAATGAAATATTACTGAAATCCTTAGTTAATGGATCTTAGTAACAAGTTCTAATGACTGAATGTCATGTTGCTGTTTTTGCTGGTGTGCTGGTCTGATGCTGTTTGGTAGGGCTCATGGCAATGAAATTAAACTCCTATCAAAGGAAGGAGCTTGTGATGCTGTTTGATATATTTAGAAGCAAAGACAGCTGCTCCATAATTCAGGAACAGAAGCAGTCACATGAAGATACTGTGCACACCATTTACTGAAGTTCTGTTCTTCTGTTAACTTCAGTACAGCTCACAATCTTAAATATATTTGTTTTCCAATCTCATTATTATATCATCTTTAACACCCATAGTGTATTATGTAGGTGAATATCTATTCACAGAGATGTAGTTAAATCTAGCCACAGTATAGTCACTGTTGCCATGTAGGAAAGGACCCTTATATGATGGCTCAGACACTTGAGCAGATCCTGAAATTCATTATTTCAAGGGACAGGGACAAGCGCTAGTTAGGAATGGGACTGAAACTTATTGAAGGAGTGGAGCTTTGGCTTTCAATGCTTTAATGCTGCAGTTAATATAGTTGGATAGTCTTCAGTGGAATCTTAATTATTATTATTGTTCAAAGTCATTATTACAGGGGGAAAAAAAGCATTGTATAATATTATGTGGCATTTCAGAAGGCAAAACCGAAAATTCTGACTTACTACAAGAATCAGTGCCCTGTGTCATCAGGTGCAGGAGCCTGAGACCCACTCGTTAGTCCTCCTACAAGCTTTGGGTATATCTTAAGATATTTTTCTAGTCACATCTTGCACACAGCATGGTGTGGCAGTGGCAGTGGCAGCACAATGGCACAGAGGGTTGCACAGAGGCATGGTGGTAAACGCCACTGCTTTGCAGCTCCAGAGCCCCCCGGGTTCGATCCTGACTTTGGATGCTGTCCATGCAGAGTTTGGGTTTCTCCCGGGCATTCTGGTTTCCTTCCACAAGCCAGAGATGTTCTGCTTGGTTAATTGGCTGCTGTGAATTGCTACCAGTGTTGTTGGGTGGTAGGAGAATAGGATGGCCTGCATACCTTTTCTATGCTGCACAGATATTGGGGAAACGTGGCTTGGAATGAGTCTCCAGAGCATCAGAAACTCTGCAAGGGAGCAGGAGCTGGAACTGAAAAAAAACATGATTCTGATGGTCACTCTGTTGAGGGAAGAGGGAGGGAGAAGTGGATGGGTGGATGAAGGTCGAAGATGGATGAAGGGGTGTCAGCCTTAACTACCTGAAGAACAACTCACCCACTGAATCCCATCCGCCTTGTACCCTAACTCTTATTGCCCATCCCTCAGGTCCTTTAACCTAAAAATTCCTTTTCTTCCTTTTTATTTGTACTTAAATAGCATTGTGTGGCATGCTAACACTACTTTTTAAGAAATCATGTTAAGGTTATTGTGTTCAATTCTGGTCGCCTCATTATAGGAAGAATGTGGAAGCTTTAGAGAGGGTGCAGAGGAGATTTACCAGGATGCTGCCTGGATTGGAGAGCATGTCTTATGAGGATAGGTTGAGTGAGCTCGGGCTTTTCTCTTTGGAGAGAAGGAGGATGAGAGGTGACTTGATAGAGGTGTACAAGATGATAAGAGGCATAGATCGAGTGGGCAGTCAGAGACTCTTTCCCTGTGCGACAATGGCTAACACGAGAGGATTGAGGAAGGTATAAGGGGGATGTCAGGGGTAAGTTTTTTTACAAAGAGAGTGGTGGGTGCGTGGAACGCACTGCCTGCAGAGGTTGTGGGGGCAGTTACATTACGGACATTTAAGAGACTCTGAGATAGACACATGAATGATAGAAAAATAGAAGGTTATGTGGGAGGGAAGGTTTAGATAGATCTTAGAGCAGGATAAAATGTCGGCACAACATTGTGGGCCGAAGGGCCTGTACTGTGCTGTAGTGTTCTATGTTTAAGGTTGCTATCTTGCATTGCAAAGTTTACAGGATGGTATTGTTAGGTTTCTGGTGCAAGAACACACTATTTCAGTTTCAGTACATGTTATTACATTGATCCATTGCAAGATCATGCAGCTGCCAGAACCTTGGCTTGCATCTGTGATCTCAGGAACAATACATTTCTACTGGAGAGTACTGCTTCAGTGATGGAAGAGGGCAGGAGGTTCTCAGAGGCAGACCTGGATAAGCTGATGCAAAATTTTACTCCCAAGCTAGGATACCCTCCTGGGATAGAAGGAAGGGTGGATAATATTTTCTTCAGTACAAAGCATCAGTGACCTCCATAATGCAGTGGTGAGTAGCAAACTGTGAGGTATGGTGTAAATTAGTGGCAGCTTCCTGGAATGATCCTGAGGCCAGGACAGTGATTTCATTTGTGAGAGCGTGTATCTGAGGCCACAGGAGATCACAGGACTCGATGAAAATAGGTGAAACATAGCTATTGTTCTTTAGAGAAGTCTAGATATGAGTGTGAGTCCCAGTTAACTTTGGTGCTGAGCCACTCCACGTCTCCTCCCACATAGTCCCTGTGTGCCTCTGACACCTTTGGTCCACCCACATGCCATCCAGCAACAGAAGTGTTAGTGTAGATAATTACCCACTGGAAGTCACTTTTGATTACAGAAAGATGAGCAGTGTGTAGAGTAAGCAGTGAGTTTGCGGGCAAAGAATGCAAGGTGAGTGTTGATCCTGTAAATAGCAACTATTTGGAGAAAATAGGGTTCCCCAGCAGAGTCCAAATCCCCCAGAAAATGAATAAACAAAAAGCCGAACAAGGGAGTCTCGCCAGAAGTGTATTGGAATAATCAATTTAGAGACCACAAGTGCACAGACAAAGGTTTCATTACCAGGAGAGCTGAGACATAATTGGATCTGGGCACCATTACACAGCAATAATGGTGAGAATATGCACCCTGATTGAAAAATGACACCAAGGATTTGAACCATCCAGTCCGGGTTTCAGTATTTACTGGGGAAACTGCTGAAGGAGAGGGAGCTGAGTCTATGAGGGGGATCTTTAGGGTGGGGGCTCAGTTGGTAGCCCTGTCTAGAAATCTTGTTTACTCTATGCACTGTTCACCCTTAAGACTGCATCTGCAATGACTTCTCTGCAATCAAAACTGACAGCCAGTGGGTATTTACCTACACCTACCACTTTTCTTGCAAAGATGTTAGAGACACCACAGGCAACCACAGAGACAGTGTGGGAGGAGACATTGAGTGGCTCAGCACCAGTTTACAGGGACTCACACTCAGATCCAGACTTCTCTGAAGTCTATGAACAGCTATGCTTCACCTGTTTCCACTGAGACCTGTGACCTCCTGTGACTCAACAGAGGAGCAGAAAAATATAGACTGACATTCCACTGTGGTACCCTAGGGAGTGCTGCATAGTCAGTGGTGCAGTCTCTCAGACAGGGCCCCATGTATCCTTGGCTGGAGGCAAAAAATGCCAATACACTATTTTAAAGAAGGGCAAGGAGCTCTCTCTGTCGCTATGCCCCCTTAATTAACAATACAAAACCAGATTATCAGGTTATTGTCACATTGCTGTTTGTGAGAACCTACAGTGTGAAACATGGGTGTTGCATTTCCACTGTTACAGCAGGGCCTGTGCTCCAAAATTATTCCATTGGTTGTAAAGAACTTGTCTTATCTTTCTGTCTTTCCTAATATTTTCTTGGAAAAAATGTCTGTTCATCCAACAGGTGAGCTGTTTAACAATTTAGTAACAATGGTGGTGTTAGGAGATGTGCTGGTGGATAGATCTGGGTGTGGTCAGTGAATATGTGGAAACTGGCAAAGTGTTTCCATATAACTGAGGACGAGGGCTGTAGATGGATTCTTGGAAAACTTGAGAGGTAACGGTACAGATGTTGGAAGAGGAGCCATTGTAGATAATTCCCTGGTGATGACTAGATAGAGTGGAACAGAGTGAATGAACTCCCAGCTAGCTGAAGGGCAATGGAAAGGCGTTGGAGGATGGTGAGTGTGGTCAACCACATCAAAGGCTGCAGAAGGATGAGGAAGGAGATCTCCAGTAATGACAGTCACTGTAAAAATGGTTGTGGCTATAATTAAGATAAGGCTAGACAAGGGACAGATAAGACCGTCTGCTGCTGGGAGGGGCCATGTAGCATGGAATGTCAGGCAAAACTGCACGATGTAGATCTTGAGTTGATTCATAGAAGCCCCTAAGCTAAAAAGGGTGCTTGGCACACTCTCACATGATTCCTTGAAGTGCTAACGCTGTGGTATCAGACTACATTTATAGATAGGCTCTAAAAGTTGCTGTCAATGGCCCAGTCCCTGAACCATGCCTTTAACAGCCAGCTGCTATGCAGGAAAAGAAAAGCAATTCTAATTAAAAGTGCCACCTTGTTGATCGATACCTGGGTCATTCCAATAGTACCCCAACATTCCAATGCAGGTGGAGGGGAATATACAGAGCAGAGGCTAGAAATCCTTTAGAAACTTAAAAAAAATGTTGCACCATTGAAAATTGGGTTAGTGCGGAGTGAAGCAATTTTCCTGGCATTTCCAGGTTGCAAACATGATGTCCTCATTATTGGCTGTAGTTTTCATGCATGCCAATGTTTTTCTCTTAGCATCAAACTCATCCAAATGACATCCGCAGAAGAGATTTTCCACCATATCAAATGGAAAGACAGTCGCTGTTCACTTACCGATAAAAGCCTATATTAAAGGCTCAGAGGATTATTTAAAAAGCCAGGCACACTAAACTGAATTAATAGGCGGACACACCATTCTACACTCCCACAGCTTACTCTCCACACTACTCACACTGAATACTGACACTTCCTTCTTCACACCTCTTGCTGCAAACAGGATCATTAAATCACAGTGTGGTTACAACATGAATGGAGGCCATTCAGCCTGTGGAGTCTTGTGCTGGCTCTATGTAAGAACAATCCAGTTCATCCCCATACCCTTGCCCTTTCCCCTTAACCCTGCAGCTTCTTCCCTTGCAATGCATTGCAGACCCTAACCATGTCAAAGTCAAGTTTATTGACATATTTACAAGTACATGTAAAACTTATTTGCAGCAGCATCACAGGCACATAGCATCAGATAAGCAGTATTCAGAAGAAAAACATAAACATAAATTATACACAAGTTTTACAAGGAAAAAAGACAATTAGAACAATAAAAAACAAAGTCCATTTTAGCTTTGCATCATCTTCTTTGTGGTTCGCTTTCGTCGCCAATCACTTTCATTCTCGGACCCCTAACTCTGGACCCCTCTGCTACTGGGAACAACTTCTATCTATTCTATTAGTTCTCCTCCCAACTTTTTCCAAAGACAACAGTGTCTTCAGTCTATCCACGTAACTAAAGTCCCTCATCCCTAGAATAATTTTAGTACATTTTTAATACATCCTCCCTCAAGCTTTCACATTTTCCCAGAGTGGTGCCAAGAATTGGATACAGTACTTTAATGGTGACTGAACCTTTTTTTTTATACAGGTTAATTGTGACATCCTTTCTCTCGCACTCAGTACCCCTTTTTATAAAGTCCAAGAAGCTGTATACTTTTTTAACCACTTTCTCAACCTGCCCTCCCACTTTTAACTAACTGCATGTATGTTCCCCCAGATCGCTGTTGTACACTTTCAGAATTATACCTTCGAGTATATAGTCTCTTATTCTTCCAAGCAAAATGTAACACTTCTCTTTTCTAAAACTGACATACTATGGCTGTGTCTCTTGATCGAACTTTCCTCTTTGTGGCTGACATTGGAGTATAACAGATTCCTTCCAGACACCACAGGCATCCAGCGAGACCACTTTTGCAGGAGGCACACAGGGGCTCAGTACCCAACACATCATCCAACCAGGCTTCCCTAGAAGCCAAGCTCTTATCTGCCCTTTCCAGAGAACAATGCCATAGAGACATAGAGTTATACAGTACAGGGGCCCAACTCATTCGTGCCAACAAAGTGCCTACCTAAGCTAGTTCAGTTTGCCTGCATTTGGCCCATACCCCTCCAATCCTTTCCTATCCATGTACCTATCTAGATGTCCTTTAAACCTTTTAATTGTACCTGCCTCTTCCACTTCCTCTGGTGGCTAGTTCCACATACCCACCACCCTCTGTGAAAAAAACTTTTCCATTATGTTTAACAGTTCTCCAGTAAGAGATTCCAGGTCTTTGAAAATTAGGAGTAAGCCATCTGGCCCTTAAGAGTCTCTCCATCATTAATCAAGATCGTGGTTGATCTTTTAACTTAGCACCATTATCCTGCACTAAACCCATATTCCTTAATTTCCTTAATCTCCAGAAATCTATCGATCCTGGGTTTTGAATGGAACCATTGACTGATCAACCATTGCCCTCCAAGGCTGAGAATCCCAAAGTTTCCCCACTCTCTTAGGGAAGAAGATTCTCTTCAATTCTTTGTGACCTACCCTTAATTCTGAGACCGGGCTAGGTATAAATTCCCGTTACCATGCCGGGTTAACTTCCACAAGCCTGCCCTCGCTCACATCATTACCTCATATTCAAACTCACTCACTGCCTGACACAGAGGGAGTCAAGTCAGCCCTGCTCTCGGCTTCTTAGCCCACGGATTGTTGTCTCTCTCCTGATTTGTACTCATTTTTGATCTGATGAACATAGAACTATTTCTGTTCTTGCGGGACTTCTTCTGACACTCCGTACCACTTGAGGGAACCCGCTGAAGCCACCAGAGGTATACTGAGGGGGACCTCAGCTTGGCTCAGTCTAACTTGAGGCTTGTTTTGAAGGGAGTTGTGCTGTAGTCTGCCAATGAATGCAGGATAAATGTGGCTGACCTTTTAAGTAACATTCATTTATTCTATATTATTCAGCCTTCTGCATTACTGGGAGCTGGTCTTTCTGCCAGTGAATAAAACTAGTCGTATTAACATCAACATGGTAGAACATCTTGCCAGTAATGTACCATAGGGATTGTAGAACTATTGACATCATTTGGGTGCCCTGGACACTGTTAATGTGCACAAAATTCTCACACCATAAAAAGTTATTAATGATTGGCATTGACTCCAACTGAAATGTGCACAAAATTGGTTAATGCTCATTATTGCAAAGTTCATCTGTAAATTGCTGGTTTTATGGGCATTGTGCAGATGAATTCCTAGAGCCCAAAGTGTTGTGTTCTTCACTTGGACACCATTTAAAGGGTTACTCTGCTGACAATGGGACATTTCACAAGGCGGCTCCAAAGTTCACTGGAGACCACTCCATCACTTCCCAAAGTGCTGAAGTGTAGAATGCAATGAACGAACAAATAATGTTGCGTTTGGCTCATTCCACAGGCAGCACACACATGGGGCTGGCTGTGCCAGGTGATTCCAGGAGAGTGGGCGCAGAGGGCGAGAAGGAACAGAGATGCACACAAAGACCCCCTTCCCTGCAGCCTCCTGCTCCCCACTTTGTTGACCCACCTTGTGTGTGCCAAACTTCAAGCACCATTTCTACACTAATCTCATTTTATCTCCCCACATTCCCATCAACTCCTCCCAGATTCTACCACTAACCTACATGCCAGAGAGAACTTTTACAGTGGCTAATTAACCTACCAACCTGCGCATCAATGGGATGTCGGAGGAAACCCACATGGACACAGGGAGAATGTGCAAACTCCACACAGACTGCACCGGAGTTCGGGATTGAACAAGAGTGGCTGTAGCTGGGAAGCAGCAGTTATACACTTGTGATATCAGCCAAGAGATTGGATCACACACCATTTTTAGGTGGCAGGCACTTAAAAATCAACATTAATCTGGAGTACATCACACTAGTGATCACTTCTGGGTGAAATTGCACCAGTCATGATATTGGACAGGAATGTCTGTGCAAGGTCCTCCTTAGTGCCCCTGTTATTTTCCCAGTGTCAGGCACACATCTGATGACACACCTATTTGGATAATATAATGAGATGAATTGGAACTCAAGAGTTCCACACCGTAACTATTGTGGATTAGTCCCAATGCAAACCAGGAGCACTTTGTGCTGGCTAGTTGCTTCCCTTGCTATTTAAAGCAACACTCATCTGAAATCAGGAGATCTGGCTGGGCAGCTTCAGAACTGACAGCTGCTGCGCAGACATCTTCCAGAGTCTATACAGTGTACTTGAACTAACATTCAGCAGCTGTGCTACTCATTCAGAGAGTTATACGGCACAAAAACAGGCCCTTCAGCCCATCTCATCCATGCTGACCAAGATATCTATCCGAGCTAGTCCCATTTGCCTGCATTTGGCCCATATCCCTCTAAACCTTTCCTATCCATATACCTGTCTAAATTGCTCCCGCCTCTACCACTTCCTCTGGCAGCTCGTTCCATATACCCACCACCTTCTGTGTGAAAAACTTGCTCCTCAGGTCCCCTTTAAATCTTTCCCCTCTCACCTTAAACCTTTGCCCTTTAGTTTTAGACTCTGCTACCCTGGGAAAAAGACTGCTAACGTCCACCTTATCTATGGCCCTGCTGATATTATATAGCTTTATAAGGTCACCCCTCAGCCTCCTGTGCTCCAGGGAGAATCCCAGCCTATCCAGCCTCTCCTTATAACTCAAGCCCCTCAGTCCTGATAACATCTCCTTTAACCTTTTCTGCACCATTTCCAGCTTAATGACATCTTTCCTATAGCTGGGCGACCAGAATTGCACACAAAACTCCAGGTGTGACCTCACCAACAACTTGTACAGTTGCAACATGATGTCCCAATCCCAGTGCCCTGGATGTTGCATTGGTAACATGGGCATGGCGACCACCCTGGATGGGTTGGGGAAATTGGACAGGTGGCAAAGACATGCCCACCCACAAAGACCCTGCTCCCAGATAATCTTCAAAGACACCACATCCTACCTGGACATCTCTGGTGAGCAATGTGATCGCAGGCTCGGGTTTTCCAAGGCTGTCATCCCTGAGATGCATGACATGTTGCACAAAGACCTTCAGCTGTGCTCTCATTCCTGGACTGCTCTCTCTGTGGAAGTGAAGGTCACATTGACTCAAACTTCCTCACCACAGGAACTTCCCAAGCAGCTGCAGCAGGTCTTTGGCATGTCTCCCAATGTGTTGCTCATCGCAACATCGGAGAGGTCACCTAGGCACTACATTTGCAAAGAAATAATTTCACCTACATTGATTTCAATGAGGGCAAGTTTAGCAAGCAGGCCTTTAGTTTAAGAATTGAGCTTAGCCCAGGAGAATGTACTTTATTTTGAACTGTATACAAACTTTGTCAAGTCATTCAGGAATGAATATTATCCTAAACTAATTACTATTGCAGTAAAACTCCGATAACCCGACACCCTTGGAACTGTGCTGATGTTGGACTAGCCAATTTTCTGGGCTATTTAATGTTGCTCCTTTCGATAAGCAAACATACTTTATTTCACATTTTTTACATGTTATACAGTCTACAATAAATTTTCCAGTGAATCTGCTGAATTTAAACGGATTGGGAAATATACAAACACTTCAGATCCTGGCTCCAGCCATAAACCCACCCACCTTCCTGACCCCCAGCTCTGGCCACACTTGCACTCTGGAATTCCGGCTCACATTCCAGACTATTAAGTGAGCCGGATGCCAGACCATCAGGATTGCTAAACAATTGGATGCTGGATTTTACTATAATTTGGTACAGTAACAAAAGATTTAGTGTAGGAAATGGCAGAATCAAGTATGAAGGGCAAACTGGTACGCATAGGTGGATGAAAAACAAAGTGTAAATGGTGTTTAAACCAATGCCCACAAATAACATTTAATATATAAGTGGGACAAGGACATGATAAGAAGAATGTCAGTTCAGAAGGAGTATGTGCCTCACAATTCAGAGATGCCTGAGAAATTTTCAAGGAAACAGTCTAAAACAGTCTGATAATGACCCTGAGTAATGGAGTATCGTGTGCAGTGCGGTGGGGGGGCGTAGTGTTGCGCGGGTATTAGTTTTGCCTAGTTTCTTTCTGTATTAGATGTGCTGTATTTGATGTTGGGTGTTTTTTGTAGTGCTTTTAGTGAATAAACGTTTTGTTAAAAAAAAGTATTGTGTGCAGTTCTGGTCGCCCAGCTATAGGAAGGATGTCATTCAGCTGGAAAGGGTGCAGAAAATATTCACAAGCACGTTACTGGTACTAGAGGGCTGACTTATTAGGAGAGGCTGGATAGGCTGGGACTTTTGTCCCTGGAGCAGAGGAAGCTGAGGGGTGACCTTATAGAGGTTTATAAAATCATGAGGGGCATAGATAAGGTCACAGTCTTTCTCCCAGGGAAGGGGAGTCTAAAACTTGAGAGCATATGTTTAGGGTAAGAGGGGAAAGATTTAAAAGGGACATTAGGGGAAACTTTTTCACACAGAGTGGTGGGTATGTGGAACTAAGCTGCCAGAGAAAGTGGTAGAGGCGGGTACAACTACAATGTTTAAAAGACATTTTGACAGGTTCACAGATAGGAAAGGTTTAGAGGGATATGAGCCAAATGCAGCCAAATGCAGGGACTGACTCAGGTAGGCAACTTGGTCAGCATGGGGGAGTTGGGCCGAAGGGCCTGTTTCTGTGCTGTATAAGTCTATGACCCTCTGATCGTAATACTCAGGCAGGTGAGCCTAGATGACACGTAATAATCCTCACATCTTGCTCTGCAGGTCTACCTGCACAGTTGGAAACACAGACTCAGCGGCAGAAACACCACAAATTAGTGCAATCAGTGTAGTGTCATACTTTCCTGCACAAGCAATCTCTTCTGACTCATGTTCTCTCATTTGTTCCTACTGCTTACAAGTCTGTGCATGAAGGAGAGCTCCCAGAGAACTCACATATGCACCATGCTAAGTTCCTCCAGCAGTTTGTTTTTTTGCTCCAGTTTACAGCTTCCAGTCTCCTGTCTCTCTGTGAGACTCTGTTCATATTCTTCAGTCTCTTGTCCTTTCCCTAAAGGTTGCTATTACAAGGGGGACATTCCCAACTTGGGAATCAGCGTCACATTGAAGGTCGGACTCATTCATCGCAAGAATAACGTTACAGCAATGAGATAAATCACATTAATCCTCAACAATATGCTCCTCTGCAGTGATGCAATCATTTTATTTGAGCAGCATCCCTTACAGGCTAGCCAACTGAGTAGATATGCTTGACATTAGCAACTCTACCACGTGAGCCACAGACTTACAGCAATGCCAGCAGTTAGCAGACCACTGATACTTCTCTCTGCAAATGGAAAGCAGATATCTTCCAACATTTAATGGGTTGACCTCAACGTCAGTTGGGATACACACTGTACTTCATTTGTACTTTTCAAAAGTGACTCCACCAGCATGTCAATTGTTTTTATCTTCCAGTTCATGTTACATTTACATGCCTGATACATACATCTTGAGCAATGACCAAACAGAAAACCCTTGCCTTTGTATTCCTGCCACTGCGATGATTGATGCTCCCTTGCATGGAAGCAAATTCAAAATATTTTACATCAGACACAGACTGTAAACCCACAGATAGTTTGTTCAATGTAGAAAAGGTAAATAGCAGTAATTTTCAACTGGTATCTGCAGGATTTTACTAGTTAATATTTATTCAAAGCAATTAAACATTCTCTCGCAAGACTGTGTCAAAAACATTGAAGGTAGATAGTTCACTTCCTTTCTGTTGACTACCATAGGGTTGGATTGATCCAATTTATCTGCTGGCGACAGATACAATAAAAACCTGTAACTGATGCCAATGATGTACAAGGCTTTGGACCAAGTACGGGGAATCAGCTTTAACCTAAACCTATCTATGGCCGGTGTGGACACATGCTGCTCGACGCACTACTTGACCACAAAGCTAAGTGCCAAAGGGTCTACAAACAGCCCCTGCTTATGCTCCATCTCCAGCTGTTGATGTCCGAATTCAGTTCTAGATAATTCAGCATACTATGAAGACATGTCAGGATAAAGGACTCTAACAGGATAATACCTGCAGTTAGAACTGCCATTCTTTGTCAGATATGTAGTGTGTTTGGTCCCAGTTTAGTAATTTGCCTCCATTTTTTTCATCCCTCAGATTTGAAGGGATTTGGCACACAACTGTTCGTCACCACATCTGACTTAGCACAACCACATCAAGTCTGAATGGTCACACTCTCTGCCAATCCACCCAGTACTCCAGGAACAAATGAAACCTTCCAGCTTCTCTAAGGCAGCACCAACCATCACTTTAATGTTGTCTGTACCCATAATTGTTGGGACTCCTGTATTTCTGTGTCACCAAGGCCAGGGCCTTTGGTTCAGTTGCCCTCTGCTGCTTCCTTCTTCTTTTCCGTTGCTCACCAAGGCAAACCTCACCCAAGGCTGCATTGTTGAACAGCCCTGCCAACACAGCCAAGGCTCGCTCATGAATAATGACGACACGTGAGAGGTCTTGGATTGGACTAATGCCTGTAGAGTCATATCCCAGATATGAATCAAAGTTTTTCGGAAGGAAAGAATAAAAATTACTGCATTCTTTTAAAATCACAAAACCATTTTCCATTTCCTTTGCATTTTGGTGCTACCTCTGGGCCTTGTTCCATAACAAAATATGTCATTACTTAAGTTACACAGCACAGATTGTAGCTTTGTTGGGTTTGATCCAAAATTCCAGCAACACAGACTTAGGTGCCAGAAATTATTATTCATATTGTAATGACTAAATCATGCCAACATGGGATTAATATTTATTTTAGAAGTTGTAACATTGCGTCAACGTACTAACTGATCATATGTTCGGTTTAGGAAACTGACATCTAACTTTCCTACTTCTTGCTTCATCTCTAATTTTAATTAAAGTCCCCATCACCCACACTCCCCCACCCTTCTCCAACTCTGTTTCACTGATTGTCTAAGTCTGTGGCAATGGATTCGACAGTGAGGCCAAAGTGAGTACAATAGTAGTGAGACAAGAGACTGCAGATGCTGGAATCTGGAGCAACACACAATCTGCTGGAGGAACTTAGTGGGTCGAGCAGCATCTGTGAAAGAAATTGTTGACCATTTGGGTTGAAAGGACTGAGAGTGGTAACTAGTTTAAAACAGACCCCGCAGATTGCATTAACACAACCCATTGACTATCCTTTCATAGTGTTGGCCGAGGATTCCCAGCCATAGCTCCATGGCATCGTTGTGGCAAGATGGGGAAAATGACATCCTGCATCAAAGTCAAACAGGGCAGCCACTTTTCTGCTGAAGTATGAGAAGCCCGTTTCCTATGGAGCTGTTGCAGCTGGTCTTGTGTGCAGTTTGGTTTGTGATTCATTTATTTTGGCTGTTAAGTGCAATTGTTAATGTAAGGTCAGTCAGGTCAGTACTACCTTAACAAAAAGGTGTCTCTTGGTTAACTGTTACAGCATAGTATGTTTCAGGTTCAGTTGAGTATCAACTGCCGCAGTAAACAACCTGTTACCCTCGATGCTCCAAGTCTAAATGTTTTTATGTGATGCTCCATAATATTGCACTAGAATTCCCTAACACCTGCACCACCCTAATCAAAACTGGCTTGAATGCTGGAGAGAGAAACAGAGTTAACATTTCAGGTCATTGGCAAATCTGTTTCTCTCTCCACAGATGCTGCCTGACCTGCTGAGGATTTCCAGCATTTTCTGTTCTGACTTCAGGTTTCTGGCATCTGCAGTATTTTGCAGGCATAAGTAGTCCTGTCCGTGTTTTTCCTTCTCCTAGCAGGCAGTGTGTTTGTTGCCTTCTCTCTGACAATTGCTTGATCCAGTTAACATGGACTTTATTCATAAAAGTTACAGATAGACAATGCATGTTGCTGTTCACACTACAAGACAGATTATGTTCATTCTGTGCAGTACTTGGCACACTAGGGTGCCTCATTCTACTTTCAAGATTAACTTTACATTAATGTGACATGAATGTTTTCATTATATACCTTGCATGACAAATAATCCAAACGATGTTTCTCGTCGGTTCCAGCTTCTCAGGGTGAAATGGTGGGAGAGTCTTAAGCCTCTCCCTGTGGAGCCTCTGTGATGGCTGCACCAAGCTTCAGTGCATCCCTCTGTATGTAGTCCTGGATTTCGGAAAGTGCCACTGTGGTTCTTTATCTGATGATGACCTTCTGATGTGGTTGTGCAAGTTCCAATGGTCTCTGTGTTCCCTTAATACATCAATAGTTTTTAGATTTTAATGCTATCCCTATGACTATATTAGGCATGGTGGCAAATTAGTAAGTAAAAGAAAACTTCACTAATTATCTAAGGTTCTAGATATAGGTTAATTTTTAAACCATTATAAATGAAAGCACTCATTGTTATAGCAAACAACACTCTACATTGAAAGTCTTCTGAAAGCTGTCTTGCAACAAAGGTTAATACTTTGCACTGCCCAGTGAGGTAGTATTTAGTCATCTTTTCCATTGATATCAGCTGATAATTGTAGCCATCACATCAAATGGTTAGAGATGCATGTTCAGACTTGACTGTTCCTCCTGTTGATATTAGAATCAGTGGCACCTTTGTGCCTCTGGATGAGCTTCTGAAATTCAGATTTCAGCAGGTTAAATTGCTGCCAATAATTAAATATAATTATTGCAATTTAAGTATGAAAATAAATTTTATGAATGGAGTAATTGTGTAACTGCACGGAAGAATTAGTAATATTGAAAATAAATAATTTATTTCAGAAAAGGATCTCCCTAATTTAAGGGACTGTAAATCTTAAACCAATGGTGAATTCTTCTCATTATCTTTCACTTCTTAATTTTTGTTGAAGGATCTGGGCATTGTTGGTAAGGCCTCGATCTAATTGCCCTTCAGAAGGTGGTGCTGAGCTGCCTTCTTGAATCTCCTTAGTCATTCTTGTGAAGATACTCCCACAGTGCAGTCGGATAGGGAGTTCCAGGTTTCAGACCCAGTGACAACGAAGGTTCAGCATGACTTCCATGCTCTTGTCTCCATGTCAGTATTCATAAAATTTAGAGTCCCCTGTGCCTGTTTAACTATCTTCTCAACCAGTCCTACTTCTTCGACAATTTATGCACATATACCCCCAATCTCTCTGTTCTTGTACTCCTTTTAGCATAGGGCGTTCTAATTCATATTAACCCCCCCCCCCCATTCTTCCTATCAAAAAGTAACACCACACTTTTCTTAGTTGAATTTTACCTGCCACATGTCTGCCCATTTGACCAGCCTGTTATTTATGTCATCTTGAAGTCTATTATGATCCTCCTCACAGTTCGCAATGCTTCTAAGTTTGTGTCATCTGCAGATTTAGAAATTGTTCCTTGTACAAATCATTGATGTATATCAAGAAAAGCAGAGAACTCCACTGCACACTTCCCTCCAGTGTGAAAAATAACCTTTCACTACCACACTGTTTCCTGTGATTCAGTCAGCTTCCTGCCTGTGCTGTTACAGAACCTTTCACTCCATGGACATTAATCTTAATGACAATCCTATTATTTAGCATTTTATCAAACACCTTGTGAAAGTCCTAAAACACATCAACTACATTTCCCTCATCAACCTTCTGCCTCACTTCATCAAACAACTCTTTCAATTTAATAAACGTGATTTACCTTTAACAAATCAATACCTGTTTGTCCTAATCAATCCACACATGTCCAAGTGCCTGTTAATTCTGTCCCTAATTATTATTTATAAAACATACACCACCACCAAGTTTAAACTGACTGGCCTGTAGTTGCTGAGTTGATGCCGACATCCTCTCATTGAATAAGGGTGAAACACCTGCAATTGTCTGCATTAGAACTATATTCTTCCATGTCTTGCCTATTCAAGTGTCTGTCTAAATGTCTCTTAAAGATCATAATTGTATCTGATTCCACCTCCTCCTCTAGAAGCTAATTCCAGATTTCAGTCACTTACTGTGTAAAAAAAAATTCTCCTCAATTCCCCTTCAAAACTCTTTCCTCTCACCCTAAACTGATTCCCTCTTGTTTTTGATACCTCTATCATGGGACAAAGATTCTGATTCTCTGCCCTCTCTATGCCTCCTATTACTTTACAGACCTCTATCAGGTTACCCCTCAGCCTCCTTTGCTCCAGGGAAAACCAGCCCAGTCTCTCCAATCTCTCCCCATAACTAAATTCCTCCAATCCAGGCAACATCCCCGTGAATCTCCTCTGCACCCTCTCCAGTGCAATCACGTTCTTCCTACCGTGTTGCAACCAGATCTGCGGACAATACTCCAAGTGCACTCTAACTTGCAACATAATGTCCCAACTTTTATATTCTCTGCCCTGACCTATGAAGGCGAGCATGCCATATGCCTTCTTCATCACCCTATCTACCTATGTTGCCACTTTCAGGGAAGTTCCCTGGTCCTCACCTTCTGCCCTACACAGATCATCCTTTGCAATTTCTGACACTTTTGAACAAGATTCCACAACCAGACACATCTTCCCATCATTTCCCTATTTAGCATTCCCGAGTGATTGTTACCTTCGCAGCCTACTGATCCATCTCCAACAACCATTCCTCTTCTTATTGCCACATCGCAGGCAGCTGCAGGAGATGCAACAACTGTCCTTTCACCTCTTCTCTTCCCATCATCCAGGGACCCAAACAGTCTTTCCAGATGCAGAAATACTCAAACTACACTTCTTCCAATCTAGTGTAATGGATTTGGTGCTCACAGCGTGTTCTTCTCTACATTGGTTCGGTCACGTTGATGCTACAGCTAAGAAAGCACACCAGCGTCTCTACTTCCTCAGAAGGCTAAAGAAATTTGGCGTGTCTCCTTTGGCTCTTAACAATTTTTGCACATGCCCCGTAGAAAGCATCCTATCTGGATGCATCACAGCTTGGTATGGCAACTGCTTTGCCCAAGACTGCAAAAAGCTACAGAGAGTTGTGAACACAGCTCAATTCATCACACAAACCCGCCATCTTTCCATTGATTCCTGCTGCCTTGGAAAAGCAGCCAACATAATCAAGGACCCCTCCCACCTGGGTCATACTCTCCTCTCCCCTCCCCCATCAGGCAGAAGATGTGAAAGCTTCAAAGTATGTACCATGAGCTTAAGGTCGGCTCTTCATGGCACCTGCACTTTATTTGTCTACCTGCACCGCACTTTCTTTGTAGCTGCTACACTGTATTCTGCATCCTGTTTTCTTTTTACTGCCTCAATGTACTTAGGAATGGCATGAACTGTCTGGATGGCACGCAAAACAAAAGCTTTTCACTGTATCTCGGTACATGTGACAATCATAAACCAATTCCAAATGCAGATTAGATGACTGCTTTGGGGAGCACTAGTGTTCTGCCTGCAGGGGTGACTCTGAGCTTCTGGTTGCCTGTCACTTTAATTCTCCATATAACTTCCTCTCTGACTTATTGGTCCGTGGCCTCCTGTACCGTTACAATGGAACCGAACGTAAGCTTGAGGAACAGCACCTCATTTTCTGATAGGGCATGTTTCAGTCTTCCAGATTCTGTGATGAATTCAACTTCAGATTACTCATTTTCTCTGCCTGTATCAGAACTGGCCAGACCTACTGCAAGTCACCCATCTGCGATATTATCTCTGTTTTTCTCTCTTTACTACCATGATCCTACTTGCTGCGCAATCCCTAGAGCTCTGCATTTCACAGCTTTTACCTTGCTTTGTGTTTTCTCTTTCTCTTGGTGTCCTCATTAAACTCGTAACCAGGCAAATTCATTAACATCTTATCATTGTGACAATCCTGGTCTCACCCTATCAGAGATATTCCCTTTGCCCTAACCACCCCCCACACTCTTTCTTGCAACTTAAAACTAATTTATTTGTTTTCTTTCACAGTCCTGATGAAGGATCTTCAACCTTAAATGTTAACTCTCTTTCTCTCTCCACAGATGCTGCCTGACCTGCTGAGTGTTTCCAGCATTTTCCGTCTTTGGATCTGATTTCTTGCATTGGTAGTTCTTTCAGTTTCCATAGATGGAGAAAAACTGGCATACGGAAGAAAACTGGTGTATGGAAGTGGTAGAGGTGGGTACAATTACAACATTTTAAAAGCCATTTAGATAAGTTCATAGGTAAGAAAGGTTTAAAGGGATATGGGCCAAATGTAGGCAAGTGGGACTAGCTCAGGAAAGCACCTTGCTCAGCATGGGTGAGTTGGGCCAACTGGCCTGTTTCCATGCTGTATAACTCTATGACTCTATATTGTGGCTACAAGTGCACACCAGAAGCAGGGTTTCCACCAGTGTATGAACATCTCCTGACCCTCCAAATCCCTTCCACTAACTAAAAGGCACACTATGGTGGCTTGCAATACTCTCACTTGTCTGGGCAAGTGCAACTGCAGCAACATTCAAGCAGCTTATTACCCTCTGAGAGAAAGCAATGCGCTTAGCTGGCACTCCAGCCCCTCTAACACCCTCAGCTCAGACCACGATGTGGCATCATTGACCACCAGGCTTCTTCAACAGACCTGCAAACTCCACCTATTAGAAAATCAAGGAGAGCAGACTTTTTTCCATATTTATTTACGGGATGTGGGCTGGCTGGCAAGGCCAGCGGTTATTGCCCATGCCAAACAACAGTGGCATCACCACCATCAAGTTCCCGTCCAAGTCACACATAGACACTGATCTCTCTCACACCCACACATTACTTGCAGACATGAACAATGCAAACACTGACAACGCCTGCACAGTGATTTTACATGCAAACGGATTACAGACAGAAGCCTTCTGCTCCTGGACCCGGCACTTGTGAATGATGCCATTTTTGGCTGCTTCTTCCCTTCACTCTGACTGTTGTATGTGGGAGTGGAGAGGTGGGCATCCAGCCTGCTATCCTACATTGCCCAGTACATTGGCAGGAACTGTAGTCCATCTTCTAACGTCTGAACCTTTTGAAGAGGTCAGTGCCCTGTGAGTACCTTTGCATTTAATAAAGTTCTTAATTTAAGAGCCTTCTTGAGGTTTGCAAATTAACAGTCAGTGGAAACTCATCAAAGTGATTGACTTGGGTTGTGAGCTGTTTTGTGGACATGGCAGTAAACTTGCGTTTTCTTTCCCTGGATACTGTCCGACCTTTATTGTATTTCCAACATAGTCAAGAGTGTAAGTTTAGACAGCTGGTGTCAATTAAAACTTTGGGTTAATTTTGCACAACACAAGTGAGATAATATCTGGCTCAGAGCTCTTTAAACACATGGCACATGCAACCATTCTGTTCATGGAAACATTTCTCATTCTCTGGCTTCTTTTGGTTTGTACTTTTTGACCCCAAGGGCCATCCTTAGCTACATGGTCTCATTGCTGGGCGAGACCTCAGTCAGAACACCAAGGCACCTTAGAATCTTGTAAGTTCAAATATCTGCAATTGATAGGGAACTGAAATAAAGAACTCTGATGACAGAAGGACAGACAGCACTTGGAGAGAAAAGAGGCAGGTTAATGTTTCAGGTGTCACCTTTAACAGAATTAGGGTGGGGCTTTGCATTGTACTTAGCCAGTAGTGTACCTTATCTGGGAGAGCTGGACAATAATCTGGATAGCTGAAATGGAACGGTGTTCAATTTTCCTAATTGCTTACACCAATGGATGTAAATTGGTGGTAGGTATCAAAGAAAGAAGACTTGATTATTATCCATCTCCATTCTTCTTTAAGATAAGATTTCTTTATTAGTCACATGTACATCGAAACACACAGTGAAATGCATTTTTTTGTGTGTAGAGTGTTCTGGGGCAGCCCGCAAGTGTTCGGCGCCAACATAGCATGCCCACAACTTCTTAACCCGTACATCTTTAGAATGTGGGAGGAAACCAGAGCACCCAGAGGAAACCCTCGCAGACACAGGGAGAATGTACAAACTCCTTACAGTCACTGGCCGGAATTGAACCCAGGTCGCTGGCGTTGTGTAATAGTGTTATGCTAACCGCTACACTACCATCCAATTTTAAATTAGATGACACTTTAAAGTAAACCCAGAATACAAGCATGGTCAAATTTGCCATAGATCAAAAGGCAACATATTCATATTAGGCCTCAAACAGATAATATTCAGGCTCAATCAAAGTGACATAATAAAGTCTTATAACATACCATTGCCTTCAGACCTTGGCTTTAAAATGACTGCAGTAGCAAATACGTCCTGTCCTATGCTGTGTTATTGCAGAAATTAACTCTCACACAAAACTCAAGGAGGCAATATTTGTGGATACTTAGAAATGCCTTATAGCAATAGTCTTCATGTTAACCATACCGTGGGACAGGGCAGCAGCATTTGCTTTTATCCACATACCGGTGGCCACAGCAAGAGCAATGTTGGATTATGTCCCTTCAAAGTCGGTCATTTTCTAGAGTAGCAATACACAGATGGGAAAACAAAAATACCTTTAAAGAAAAACAAGACGAAACACACAGCAAACAACGTGAAATGTAGATAAATCCTACTGATACTGTGGATCACAGTCACAATACTTATTATCGTATCAAAGAAAGTTAAACATTCTTAGGTATCTTAGCCGCTCACTATTGAAACAAAAGCTGCTTGACAAACCCTCACCCAACCAATCACCTGCCTCCCATTTACATCAATCTGTTTTCAGAATATCATCATTGGTGCATTGGGGAAGTACCTTGGAAAATTAAAATCCTTTTGGAGATTCAGACTAAATTTCCACTCAGAAAGTCTGTGTTTATGCTATATGCTACATTATCATGCTACAGAGCAGCTTTATCTTAATGAAGGGACATTTTCGTTGAGGTGAAAGAATTAGCTAGTTGGGATATCAACTGTTTTGTTGCTGCTTCCTGCACTTGTACAGAGATCAAAGATTTCAGTACTTTTGCTGCCAATTTTCACCCTGCGCTCACTTTCACATGGTCCATCTCTCCTCTTCTCTCCTCCTTCTACATTTTTCTGTCTCCACTTCAGGGGATAGGATAGGGGCCATATCCATTGCAAGCCCAAAGACTCCCACAGCTGCCTCCATCACAAGTTCTTCCACCCTGCTTCCTGTAAGGACTCCATTCTCTTCTCTCAGTTCCTCCATCCCCATCATTTCTGCTCCAGTGACTAGACTTTCCACACAGCTGGCTCTGAGGCGTCTTCCTTTTTCCTTAACTCAGGTCTCCCTCCGCTACAGTCGACAGAGCCTTCAACTGCATCTCATCTATTTCACGGACATCTGGTCTCACCCACTTTCCTCTGAGCCAGAGCAAGGATAGAGTTCCCCTTGTCATCACCCTCCGTTCCACCAGCTTCCACATTCAACGCATCATCCTTTACAATTTCTGCCACATCTGCCCCTCTCCTCCTCTTTCGGCATTCCAAAGGGGCCATTCCCGTTGCAGCACCCTAGTCTGGACTTCCACCTCTAGCAGCCACCCCCCTTCTTAATGGTGCATTTCCCTGCAACAACGGGAGATGTAACATCTATTCTTTTACCTCTTCCGTCCCCACCATCCCAACAGTCCTTCCAAGCAAAGCAGCGAGTCACTTGCACATCTTCCAATCTGGTGGGTGGCACTCAGTGCTCACAATATGGTTGCCTCGACATTGGAATAACTAAACAGAGATTGAGTGACTGCCTTGCAGACTCCATTCAGTCGGCATTGGTGACCCTCTGTTTCTAGTTGGCTGTCACTTTAATTCTCCACCTTGCTCCCATTGTGACCTGTGGGCTCCTACACTGTTCCAAAAAAACCCCAATGTAATCCTGAGGAACTGCATCTCACACCAGTTCTACTGCAAGGTTATTGATCTGTAACATTACCTCAGTTCTTCCTCTGTCCACAGACACTGCCTGATGGACTGGGTATTTCCAACATTCTCCTTTTGGTTTCAGGTTTCAACAGCAACTCTCTCCTGCACTTCACAGCTTTACATTTCCCTTTATTAGTATTCCCCCTCCTTAATCTATTTACCAGCTGGCTCTGTAAACTGGGCAATCCAGGCGTGACCATATCAGAAATAGTTCCTTCATCTGTTGACTTTTTCCAGCATTTTCTGTTTTAATTTTGGATATTTGCCATCTTAACAAGGAGGTTGAATCGTAACTCCATTCCTTAAACCGATTACCCAAAAACATTTCATTTACTAAGATTTCTTTATTAGTCACATGTACATCGAAACACACAGTGAAATGCATCTTTTGCGTAGAGTGTTCTGGGGGCAGCCCGCAAGTGTCGCCACGCTTCCCGCACCAACATAGCACGCCCACAACTTCCTAATCTGTATGTCTTTGGAATGTGGGAGGAAACTGGAGCACCCGGAGGAAACCCACGCGGACACGGGGAGAATGTACAAACTCCTTATAGACTGCGGCCGGAATCGAACCTGGGTCACTGGCGCTGTAAAGCGTTACACTAACCGCTACACTACCGTGCCTGCCCCTCACTTGGGTCTACTTACTCTTTAGTCTGTGGTAAGCTTCAGTAAGGGGTATCCAACAAATCTGATTACTGTTGTTGGAGGAACTTCATAAAGAGGCAAAGAATCAAAGCAAGTTTACAGAGTCAGAATCCTTTGACACAGCTGTTGGACTTGTAATGCATGGTCTACTTATTAAAATAAAATGAAATGCATCAAAGGCTAAATCCCCAATTAGTCATGTGAAACTCCATATGGTGACTGACTGACTGGAGCAGTATTAGAGCTCTTGTTACTGCTAACAGTAAGCAATTTTTTTCGTAGCAAACTGCAATCTGTTCAATTGTTCCTTACAAGATAATTTTACATCTCTTCTCCTGTGCCTCTTACTACAGCATGAATAATCTGTAAGTACTTTAACACAAAATGCCCAACCCCATTTTAAATTAACCCATTCCAGCTGCTCTGTTTCACTTAAATTGCTGCAATGCAGTTGACACGAGATATCACCTTGTACAAAGCATGAATTTAATTTCCCTGAAGAACGAGAGAATAAAATGTTTTCGGAAATGAAGGCAGGGAGTAGAAACCTTTAATCCACTATTGAAATTAAAATCAGTATTTAAAATTAAACTCAATTGTCATTTCTTGCTGGAGATGATATTAAATCATTGAAAAATATGCAATTCACAAGATTTTAATAAGGTATGAAAAGTGTGTCAATGCAACATGACACTTTCATGAGTGCAGCTCAAGATGGTTGGCTCCTGTGATTCCACACAAAGTAAGCTTCTGACTCCAGATGGTGGCAAGTTGGGGTATGTACTGAGAATGCCGTTTCTATGTGGGAGGGACAGTGAGGAGAAAGGATGCTGAGATTGAGACAGAACTGATGCAAGTCCACTGACTTGAACCATTACATCTGTTTCTCTCTCTGCAGATGCTACCTGACTTGCTGAGGATTTATGGTACTTTCCCTTTTTATTCAGGGAGGATGTGCTGTTGGATAAATAAGTAGAAGGAGGGAACAGGTTGGCAATAATGACCACAGTATCACATGTTTTTAAATAATAACGGAGAAACACATAAGTCTGACTGAGATAAGCTGATTGTAAGGGACTGACTACAGAACAGGAAGGTAGATGGCAGCAATATTAGGAAACTAAAATGTTGAACAACCATGAGAAACATTTCAAACACTGTTCAGCAGAGTGCAGGAAAAATGCATTCTGCGAAAAAAGAACGAACACTTGTGAGTCTCCACTGATGAATAAAGACACAAGGGAACAACTGAACAGAAGAAAAGAGGCAAACATTAAAACATTAAATACCTATACAGGAGGGAAGATTATAGTGAGAAAGAACGTGAAGGGACAGGGAGAGAGTCACAAAACAGCTAGGAAGGCAAAAATAAAAGATGTAATTAAATCATCAAGACATAAAATTGTAAATTATTTCACATATACTTCAAAAAAGGAAGATTGGAACGGGAAAAGGGCCATTAAGGGACGGGCAGGACAATATTGCAGACAGCAATATTAAATGTTGTGACAGAAATATTAAATCATTATTTTGCTTCTGTATTTACTAGGGAGTGGGAGAAGGTAGACATGATATTCAACGATGAGTGCATTTAAAATAGAAAAAAGGGGATATTAAATGAGATAAATCAAACATTAAGAACACCACTGACCCAAGTGGTTTCTTGCATCATGTGTTTCAAAAGAATACAAAGAAGAAATAGCAGTGGCATTATTATATACACATAATAATTCATTAGAAAATGTGTAATGCCAGAGCTAGCAATCTATTAGAATCATAGAGTAATACAACACAGAAACAGGCCCTTCAGCCAAACTCGTCCATGCCGACCAAGGTGTCCGTCCAAGCTAGTTCCATTTGCTCATGTTTGGCCCATATCCCTCTAAACCTTCCTTATCGATGCACCTGTCCAAATGTCTTTTAAATGTTGTTATTGTACCTGCCTCAACCACTTCCTTTGGCAGCTTGTTCCATACACGCAACACCTTCTGTGTGAAGAAGTTACCCCTCAGGTCCCTTTTAAATCTTTCCCCTCTCATCTTAAACACAATTCTTCTAGATTCCCTTTCCCTGGGTAAAGGACTGTGCATTCATTTTATCTATGCCCCTCATGATTTTATGAACTTCTATAAGGTCACTGCTCAGTCCTCTGCGTTCAATGAATAAAGTGCAAGCCTGCCCAACCTCCACCTATAACTCAGTCCTGGCAACATTCTTGTAAATCTTCTTCGCACTCTTTCCAGCTTAATAATATATTTCCAATAATAGGATAACCAAAACTGCACACAGTATTCCAAGTACGGCCTCACCAAGGTCTTGTACAACTGCAACATAACGTCTCAGTTCCTATACTGTGCCCTGACTGATGAAGGCCAGATTGCCAAATGCCTTCTTCACCACCCTGTCTACCTGTGATGCCACTTTCAATGAACTATGTACTTATACTCCTAGGTCCCTTTGTTCTACAACACTCCCCAGGGCCCTAATGTTCACTGTGAAAGTCCTGCTCTGCTTTTACTTCCCAAAATGCAACACCTTGCACTTATCTGGATTGAATGTCATTTGCCATTCTTTGGCCCACTTACTTTGTCAAAGGCCTTGCTAAACTCAATAAAGACAACGTCCACTGTCCTGCCTTCTTCAGTCCTCTTGGTTACCTCTTCAAAAAATTCTAACAGATTTGTGAGGCACGATTTCCCACGCGCAAAGCCGTGCTGACTATCCCTGATCAGCCCTTGTCTGTCCAAATACTGGTAGACCCTGTCTCCTCAGAAGCCCCCCCATTAACTTACCCACCAGTGATGTCAGGCTCACCGGCCTGTAGTTCCCTGACTCGTCTTTGCTGCCCTTCTCAAATAAAGGTACAACATTAGCCACTCACCAGTCTTCCAGATTTTCACCCGTGGCTAAAGAAGATGCAAATAGCTCTGCAATGGCCTCTGCGATTTCTTCCCCAGCTTCCCAAAAGGTCCGAGGATGCACTTGGTCAGGCCTTGAGGATTTATCCACCCTAATGTACTTTAAGACTGCCGATACCTCCTCTTTGGTAATCCAAGACATCACAACTCATTTGCCTCAATTCCTTAGCTTCCATGATATTCTCCACAGTGAAAACTGATGATAAATATTCATAAAAAATCTCACATCTCATGCGGCTCCACACATAGGTGGCCATGCTGATTTTTAAGGGGACCTATTTTCTCCCTAGTCACCCTTTTACTCCTAATATACTTGTAGAATCTCTTGGGATTTTCCTTAACCTTGCCTGCCAGATCCCTCTTATGCCCTCTTTTTGCCTTCCTGATTTTCCTTTTATGTGTATTGCTCCACTTCTTATACCTGTTGAGGGCTTCGTTTGATCACGACTGACTAGACCTGATCAATTGCCTTCTTCCTCTTCCTGACCTGAGCCTCGATATCTCTTGTCAACCGGAGTTCCCTAAACTTGCCAGCTTTGTCCTTCACTCTAACTGTTTCATGTCCCGAAACATATGCTGTCCCTGAACTCTTGATATTGCACTTTTAAAAGCCCCCCACTTGCCATTCGCCCCATTACCTGAAAACTGTCTCACCCAATCATCCTTTGCAAGTTCCCACCTAATGCCTCCATAATTGGCCCTGCTCCAATTTAGGACCTTAACTTTGTAGACCAGTCCTATCTTTGTCCACAACTATTTCAAACCCAAAATACTCCCCGACTGACACTTAAGTCTCTTGCCCTACCTCATTCCCTAAGAGGAGGTCCAGTGTTGCGCCCTCTCTAGTAGGGCCCTCTATGTATTCATTAAGGAAGCTTTCTTGAACACATTTAACAAATTCCACTCCATCCAAGCCCTTCGGACTATGGGTGACCCAGTCAATATTAGAGAAGTTAAAATAATACTAATACTACCCTATAACACTTCACCACTGTACCCTATATAACACACATACTACCCTATTATTCATACAGCTATCGATGATCTCCCTACACATCGGCTCCTCCAATTCCCACTGACTATTGGGGGGCCTATAATACAGTCCCAACAAAGTGATATCTACCCATACTGCCTCACTGGATGATCCTCCAAAAATATCCTCTCTAAGTACTTTTGTTGTGTTCTCCCTCCACTAAAAGGCAACACCCCCTCCCCCCCACCTGTACCTCTATCGCACCATAATCTGCTACTTTGACACCTTATTCATTAGTCAATTATGGGGTAGCATACAGAAAGCCTTTTGAAAATTCAGATGCATCTTTGCATTCCTACTATCTACTCCGTTACCTGTTGTCTCCACCTCTTCCAAAATTTCAACAAGATTATTCAAGCAAATTTTTCCCCTTTTTAAATCCATGTTGACTTTTAACCTCGAAATTTTTTTAAATTCCTAAATAAAGATTCCATAATTCATGCCTTCAGAACAGAGAACATTAAGAGGGAGTAAAGAGAAGCAGTGGAAGAAGATACATAATGGTGTCCCATAAGGATTGGTGCTGGGATTACAGCTGCTCTCAATTTACATTGATGATTTAGACTCTGGAATCAAAAACACAATTCCCAAGTGGGAGATTCCAAAAATTGTTGATTAATTCAAATTAAATCATTACTTTTAGACCATATTTATCATTAGAAACTAAAGGAATTGATTACACAGTTAATTATATCAATTTAGAGATATATCAAATTCTGTGTGGTGATTAAGACTTTGCACGTTCAAGCCAGCCACTGTAATGATAGTGCAAACATAATGGACCCAACAAAGTACTGTATTTTCTAAACCAAAAACGATGTATGTTCTGGTAAGAACATTTGCAAAGGAATATAACTTGTTCTCCCACAATTTTTTTGTAGATCAGATCGCTTTATTCTTCCCTTTTTGGTCATTTCTGTTGAATCCATTAACGACGGAGCAATACAGGTCTAGGGCCACCCTCCTGCACACTACGAGGTGCGTCACTCCCAAACCAGAAGCTGTCCTCGCCCCACTTCCACATGCACCCACTTTCCAGCAGGGGGCACTGGCTTGCAATCAAATTCATCACCTATGCCTGATTTTCCTGTCACAGAAGTGGTAGCACTGAATCATGCTTTTACACCTCAACAATTAAAGCAGCAAAGTCACACCAAAGCTTGGAAATCTTGGAACATTCCCAGTCTGGATGATTTAAACAAACGCTGAATAAACTCTCTCCCTACTTCAATCTGAGGTTCCCACCTGCTTTAAGAAGCCCACTATCATCCCCATACCTGAGAAAAACAAGGCAATGTGCCTTAATGACTACTGCCCAGTGGCTCTGACATCCACCATCATGAAGTGCTTCAAGAGGCTGGTCATGGCACGCATTAACTCCAGCCTCCCAAACAATCTCGACCCACTGCCATTAACCTACCGCTGAAACAGGACACCATCTCCCTGACCCTACACTCAGCTTTGGAGCATCTGGACAGTAAAGACACCTACATTAGACTGTTGTTTATTGACTACAGCTCCGCCTTCAATACTATAATTCCAAGCAAACTCATCTCCAATCTCCGAAACCTGGGACTCAACACCTCTCTTTGCAACTGGATCCTTGACTTCCTGATCAACAGAACACAATCAGTAAAGATAGGCAGCAACACCTCCGACACGATTATTCTCAACACTGGTGCCCCACAATGCTGTGTCCTCAGCTTCCTACTCTACTCCCTATACACTCAAGACTACGTGGACAGATTCTGCTCTAACTTCATCTACAAGTTTGCAGATGATACCACCGTAGTAGGCCATATCTCAAGTAACAATGAGTTGGAGTAGAGGAAGGAGATAGAGAGCCTAGTGACATGGTGTCATGACAACAAGGCTTCAGGAAGGGGGGTGGCACACACGCTCCTGTTTACATCAATGGTGCTAAGATTGAGAGGGTTGAGAACTTCAAGTTCCTAGGAGTGAACATCACCAATAGGCTTTCTCAGTCCAACCACGTAGATGTCATGGCCAAGAAAGCTCATTAGCGCCTCTATTTCCTCAGGAGGCTAAAGAAATTTAGCATGTCCCTTTTGACCCTCACCAATTTTTATTGATGCACCATAGAAAGCATTCTATCTGGATGTATCACGGCTTGGTATGGCAACTGCTCTGCCCAGGACTACAAGAAACTGCAGAGAGTTGTGGACACAGCTCAGCATATCACGGAAACCAACCTCCCGTCCATGGACTCTGTCTGCATTTCTTGCTGCCTCGGTAAAACAGCCAACCTAATCAAAGACCCCACCCACCCCAGACATTCTCTCTTCTCTCCCCTCCCATCGGGCAGAAGATACAATAGCCTGAAAGCACGTACCACCATGCTCAAGGACAGCTTCTATCCCATTGAACAGTCCCCTAGTATGATAAGATGGGCCCTTGACCTCACAATCTAACTCGTTATGGCCTTACACCTTATTGTCAGCCTGCACTGTAACTGTAACACTTTATTCTGCATTCTGTTATTGTTTTCCCTTGTACTACCTCAATGCACTGATGTGATGAAACGATCTGTATGGATGGCACACAAAACAAAAGTTTTTTACTGTACCTCAGTACATGTGACAATAATAAACCAATTTACCAGAGGCACTGGCTGTGTTTCTCCCTCCACAGATGCTGCCTGAGTATTTCCAGAATTTTCTGTTTTTATTACTGAATAATTCATTTTGCTTTGGTGAATAGGATGAATATTTTTGCATGTATACACTAGAGATGTCTGGATCATTTACAGCAATAGACATGTCTGTTTATTTCCTATAACAGCAGCATTTGGTATTGGTATTGGTTTACTATTGTCACTTGTGCCGAGGTACAGTGAAAAACTTGTCTTGCAAACCGATTTTGGAATCGTCAAAGACAGCTTTCTATAAATTGATCTCACTACATGTCTGAATCCCAGTTTAGTATTCCATTTTCATCATATATTGTGCTACAAATACTCATTTCTTCTGAAGGTCAAAGCCGTCAAGACCTTGGCCAGTTGTCATTCATTTAACCTTGGACCATTGTGGTTGGCAAGATGAGAGCTGTTGTCAAATTCAAAACTTGGTCTCAAAAAAATACCATTCTCAGGTTATGGGCACCACTGTAGGGGCTGACATTTACTGATCATATTGTTGATGGGTGTGCAGCCATCTTGACCCACTGTCGTGACACTGCTTCCCGAGAAAAATAATGAATTCTTCAAATGAACTTGTGAATTATAACTAAGCTGGCATCGTGTGTGTGGGTTGGAGGGGAACCAGGAGACGAGATGCACCCATGTACCTGCTATTCTCTGGACTCAATTCTCCAGCTTTTGGTAATTCACACTTTCTTTCAGTCCCTCTGCCATCAGATTTCTGAATGGTCCATGAACACTACCTCGTTATTCCTCCTTTGCACTATTTATTTACTTTTGTAACTCATGGTAATTTTTACGTCTTGCACGGTACTGCTGCCGCAAAACAACAAACGTCAGTGATCATAAACCTGCTTCTGTATCAGAAATGGTCACTTCTGCATGTCATCATTTTGGTTTAGTTTTTGTATAACCTTGGCCTGCTGGGCACATCCCACAGCTTTGCCATTTACAAAACATTACAAAGACGAAGCCTTAAACGTGCTTGAAGCTGCACCCATACGGATTCATCCTGTTAGAGTTGTCCCCACCCCACTAATTTGTTTTTCTCTCTTTCCCAGACCTGTAGCATTAACTATTTTTCTTCCTATAGATGCTGCCTGACCTCCTGAGTGCTGCCAGCATTTTCTATTTTTATACCTGGTATCCCAGTCTTTTCAGAAGTCACCAGATTGGGGCTTTCTCTGAAGAGGTTTTGTATGAGATATTCAGTGCACCCTGTCCATAGCTCATAGAGCAGCCAGAGTGCACCCAATGCAGATGGTTCTTACAGTGGTGAACTGCTGTTGATCAAGCTGATTGCTTTGACCTGGGTGACATTGAGCTTCTGATGTTGTTGGAACGGCACTCATCCTGCCAAGTGATGATACAAAGGTTGGTGGTGTTGTGGATAGTGTAGAAGGTTGCTGTAGATTACTACAGGATATTGATAGAGTGCAGACCTGGGCTGAGAAGTGGCAGATGGAGTTCAACCCGGAGAAGTGCAAAGTGATACACTTTGGGAGATTGAATTTGAAGGCAGAATACAAGGTTAATGGCAGGATTCTTAGCAGTGTTCAGGAACAGAGGGATCTTGGGGTCCACGTCCATAGATCTCTCAAGGTCGCTGCGCAGGTCGATAGGGTTGTTAAGAAGGCATATGGTGTGTTGGCCTTCATTAGTTGGGGTATTGAGTTCATGAGCCACGAGATAACGTTGCAGCTCTATAGTACTCCGGTTAGACCACACTTAGAGTATTGTGTTCAGTTCTGATCGCATCATTATAGGAAGGATGTGGAAGCTTTAGAGAGGATGCAGCGGAGATTTACCAGGATGCTGCCTGGATTGGAAGGCATGTCTTATGAGGATAGGTTGAGTGAGCTAGGGCTTTTCTCTTTGGAGAGGAGGAGGATGAGAGGTGACTTGATAGAGGTGTACAAGATGATAAGAGGCATAGATTGAAAGATTTTTTCCCAGGGTGACATTGGCATAATTTTAAGGTGATTGGAGGAAGACATAAGGCAGATGTTAAGGGTAAGTTTTTTTTACACAGAGAGTGGTGGGTGCGTGGAACGCACTGCTGGCAGAGGTTGTGGGGGCAGAGACATTAGGGACATAAAAGAGACTCTTAGATAGCCACATGAATGATAGAGAAATGGAGGGCTATGTGGGAGGGAAGGGTTAGATAGATCTTAGAGCAGGATAAAATATTGGCACAACATTGAGAGTCGAAGAGCCTGTACTGTGCTGTAGTGTTCTATGTTCTAAGTGTAGATTATTCCACCCCTCGCTTGTCCTATTCAGCTTCTGGTCAATGGCATCCCCACAGGGAGTTGATGCTGGGGAGTTTTGAAATGGCAATGCCACTCAACGTCTGGGGAACGTGACTAGATTCTTTTGGGATGGTCATTGCTTGTCACAAATGTCACTTTCAAGTCTTCTGCATTTGAGCATAGGCACCCTCATTATCTGAAGTGAACACCGGTCAATTACTTGGAAATTAACAAACATCTTGCCCATGGTGGAGGGCAAGTCATTGATGAAGATAGTTAAACCTCAGATGCTGCCCCAAGAAACTCATTCTGCAATGTATTAATGCAGAAGTCTCCATTATTTAGCAGCAAGCCAATGAAATCAAGATAACCAGATATATTTGAACCAATGGCAAGGTGACCAAGTTGCATTTATACAGTGCATTTAACATCAAAAATGTTTCATTGAGCGAAATGTGACACCAAGATATACAAGGGGACGTGAGGGCAGGGAAAGTCTGGAAATACTCAGGTCAGGCTTCATGTGCAGGAAGAGAAAATGAGTTAATTCTTCAGGTCAAAGACTCTTTGTTAGAATGGGGAAGGAAAAAAAAACTTGTAAAGCTGTGGGGAGGGTACGTCTTGATGGGGGTAAAACCGGGGGTGGTCACAGGGATAAGCTGTAAACACGGTTATCTGGTCAGTGAGTGAACAGGAGCAGTTAGAGGGTGAGAACATAGAAGAATATGGGAGTTGCAAAATGCAGAGCAGGAAGATAAACCCAACAGGTCAGGCTGGGCACACCTTCCACTCCTGGAGGGAAAAAACAAGCTGAGCTAATATTATAGACGGATGAGTGATACACAGCAAGGAATCAAGTTACCTGAAGTTGTAGAGTTGAGCCCAGAAAGCTGCAACAAGCCCAGAAAGATGAGGTGCTGTTCCCCAAGCTTGCATTGGGCCTCACTGTGACCATACAGGAGGACACAGACTGATAGGTTGCCATGGGAGTGGGATGGAGAACTAAAGTGGCAGGTCACGGTCACCCCTGCAGACTGAATGCAGGTGGTCTGCAAAGTGGTCACCTGATCTGTGCTTGGTTACTCCAGTGCAGAGGAGACCACACTGTGATGTCAGAATGCACTGAACATGAGATTGGAAGAAGCTTAAGGGAATTGCTGCTTCACCTGGAAAGACCGTTTCGGTCCCTGGATGGTGGGAAGGGAAGAGGTGAAAGGACAAGTGTTGCACCGCCTGTGGTTTAAGGGGAAGTTCTAAATATAGTTTTCCCAGATAAGAGCATGTGTTTGGGGCTCTGGCATATCTCTATATCATGAGTCAGTAAGTAACATTCAGTACAAACACACAAAACACTATACGCCTTGGAACAATGGTTTAAAAAATTCAGTAAGAAATTTATTTGGGCATTTACAAACAGTAGGTCTTGGCCACACAAATTAAAGGATTCCAGCTTTAGCTTCAGAGGCTTCTAAATGAGATGCACGAGAGAGTTTCTGTTACTCAAACCCTAGGCTGCTATCAGAGAAGTGTAAAGGGCAAGCAAAGCTCCTGCCGCAGATGACCCAGTACTGCCTCTCCCCTTCAATCCATTGTACACAGCGTTTTCTCAGCACTTTGTGTCAACAGGAAAAGTGGATAATATAGAACATATCCAGAACTCAGTGAATGGATCCTTTTGGCCACAATCCTACACTTGCATTGATGGGAGAAAGAAAGAAGGAAGAGAAGTCAGGTAGCAGGACTGGTTAACACGTTGCTGGAACACCAGCTGGGGCAAAAGTCCGATTTCTGTTCTGTAAATTCTAAGGGATTTACCAGCGGTGGGATCAAGGAGAGAAGTGCTACAATTACTCCACTTGTGTGTGTACTAGGCACAGAGGAAACATGAGCACAAGTCTGTTGCCTGTTTGTTCTATACAAGTTTTCTATCTGCCGTCCCCATCTCTTCTAAAGGTGGGGACCCACATTGGATAACACTGACAGCATCAGTTCTTCAGTGCCTTATCCAGGTCCATGCGTGTCTTATAAGCCTGGAATTGTTAAAATTAGGAGGCTATTTCATTGTATGAGCCAACACAGCTAAGTCTGACCTATCTTCTCTTGAGGCGCACACGCGCGCGCGCGCAAACACACACACACAGTCTCTGCTGTTCTGTCCAGTAAAAATCCAACAATTGGGACAAGGGCCAAGGTTCCCAGCTTATTCTTTTCTCTTTTGGAGTTGGAATATTGAGGCCAAAGGCAGTGAGACTTTGATTGAGATTAGGTAACGTAATGAGAATAAAACTTGCGGCTTCTTTGGCCAATGTGACTGCATCAGAAAATTCCAACTAACTATCAATGTTGCTCTCCATCACGATTTTAATCATACTCAAGTCATAAGTTTGAAAGTTAGAGTAGATGACCACTATTTCTTAACTGGCTCACTGCAGTGCATTAAAAGGTGCAGATATTCTTTCTTGATGGAGAACCAATTGGAAATAAAGAGCAGAAATGGATTTGACAAACTCAAGGTTCTTATCTTGTTGATGATTATGGAACAAATCCAGGGTTTGAAGAGATCCAGTGGCTAAATTCATCTCATTTATTTCCAAGAAAGAGATTGTGCAAAATGAGCAGGCATTGGATACTAATGTCAATATTGGAGGAGCTGTAATGGGGAATAGCACACCTGCAAACTCAAAGCTTCCCCTAAGCCAATGGAAGTATTTTACCAGGAATTCTTATTAAAATAAAAAAAGTAGTTTCTAGTTGAAACTTCAAGCTCTGTTCCAGTCTTTGTAACACTGGCGGCAAGGAAGCCAGTTATGAGTTGGAGGCACCGTTCAAGTGGTTATAAGTCAATGCAGCTACCTGATTCAGGGACAGTCCAGCACAGTGAGCAGCTACTTTCCACAGTGAAGAGGTTGAACAACGTTCTCCTGAAGAGATATTTCCTTACTGAATGACACAAGCTCCCGTAATTCTTTATTCTCAAGCTTGAAAACAAAATTTTAAAAAACCCATGAGACATTGTATTTTAAGTTATTTTCAAATCATTTGAGTCCCTCGACTCCCTCCTATCCTTTAGTGCATTTCTGAAGGTGCAGCTCCTACCAAGCAGCAGGTTTATCGGGTTTGACAATATAGCAAACTGTCAGCTCCAATAGTGAATTGTAACATATTCAATAATAGTGCGATCACAGTCAAAATGTACCACCCACAACTGCTGCCAGAACTAGATGCAAACAGGATTAGACTTGGCTATGATAGCCTTGTTGTTGAATACCTACCAACTAGTCTCACATAAATAAAAGCTGTGGAGACAGGGAAGGGTCTGAGTGAAATGCTGGAGTGTCATTATTAAATGTAGAAGACATCTCCACATCAGTGGATCTTGCAGCCTAGAGGGTGAATGAGGTGAAGATGGGAGCTAAGGATGGACTCCGGGGGTGCTCTGTAGGAACGGTAGAGGGACTGGAGCTTTAAGTGTTTCAGTTACAAATTTCTGGTTTAAGAGCTGGACAATCGAGGAGAGGGCTCGAAAGAGGATGGTCTGACTGATGGTATGTAAGTCCACAGAGTGGCTGGAGATGAGTAACATTTCACAGGAAGAAAGGCTCAAATCTAGTTCTGATCCTTTGCCCTATATCTGATACAAGCCAAACTGGAGATCACACAGAAAAGACAAGCAGCTTAGAGGCAAAGAGATCAAAGGAACAGGAGGTGGGGTCTCATGAAAACAATGAGCTCAAAGCTGGTAAATGAATAGATAAAGAAAAATATAATTTCAGGGCTAGAACCAGGGCAGGTGCAAAGAACAGCTTGGGAGATAAAGGAAATGCACAGTGGCTAAACCACAAACTGGATGATCTTAACCTTAAGGACAAAAAAATCTCTTCACTCTTGTTGAAAGACAAGGTGGAGCCTGCAGGGAAGAGAAATCCAAGGAGTTGATTAGTGACAGTGAAAGAATTGGAGCATTATGTTTGTTTTCTGGAATGGGACTCAATTTTGGCGAGGAGCAAGTGTGACCCAATAGTTCCTTATGTGGTCACTGTTCCATATAACTGTGCCTTTTGAATCTTTTACCCTCAACGCCAACCCACCCAGGACTGCAATGTAACACTCCCAACCACAAGGTCAACCAGTATGTCTTGCTAAAGTATCACAGTGAAGCACAATGACAGGAAACTGGCTACGCTGACAGGAAGCAGGTGTTGTCTGTTGTATCACGACAGTACAGCGTGTGTGCTGTGGCTATGTGAAATCCTGTGGAGCACACACTCAAAACGCTTACCTCCAGCTGGGCTATTTTCTCCTGAATTTGGCAGTATTCTGGATCGTCCATTTGAATAGCTTTCCTCATTACTGACGCCATGCCACATATCTGTTCTACGTGAGTTTGCAGCTCCTGGAAGTGCAAGAAGCAGCAAAAAGCATCACCCAGAAAATCTGAAGCCAGCAAAGTGGAGAATCTGAAGGTCAGCCCTGTAAATGTTTTAACCCAACACAATATAGATATTTGAAAGAGCCATCTGAAATACAGCAGATCTCAGTGAGATCAGTGACTAGATGCTACATTAGACCCAAGTGTCCTTGAGTTCAGAGCATGTTGAAAAATCAGCCTGTGCTTCCAAACCTGTCACATTGTATGAACACATGGACACTGAGCAAGATACATTCAGGCTCTTATTTGTAATTCCACACAGTCAAATAATTTGCCAAGTTCGGTGTCACCTTGCAACTTGACAGATCCCTGACTTAACATTTTATATACTGTTTTGTGTGCTGAGGCCTTCATAGAAAATCCCTCAGTGGCAGTCATAGCGAGAGGACTCTACTACAAGGCCTAGCATCAGTGCAAGTTTACCAGACCATAGATTTGTTTAATAAATTGTGAAACTATGAATAACATAAGTACAATAAACCAGTTTTCATAAATAATGGAAGTCATGTGTGTAATCTAAATAATATAAAAGGAATTTAAATATCTCTGAATTCATTACTTACTTATGAATAATAAAGGTATCAAGTGAAAATGCACTGTAAAAGTATTCTCAGTACTTTAACAAGGAAGCTTATATCTCAGGGTGTTGGTCTTTTGCCTTGTTCATGTCTGAATAACTATAGGACAATAAAAATTTCATAAGTTTATTGTCACACTTGATATAGTATGCCACTGCTGGAGCCCCAGTTTTTACATCACTGATATAAATTGACACCAAATCCCAAGCAATAGAAAGTGTTGCAGAACACCAAACGTTATGTAATGGGAAGGAAAAAGAGATCTAGCATGGTTAAGGATCTTTGCCAATCTCAGTTCACCTTAACTATCAGACTGATACAAAATTACTAAAACCTGCCTTTTCGAGAGAGATTTTTTTCTGGTTTAAACTAAGATCCACATGGGAATGCAGCTTGTTACCTGGGAATGCTCCTGGTACAAGTTGGTGATTGGTGTACTATCTGGCTTCTTCGTGGCTAGAAGTCGTAACATCTGCTTTCTGTATTTACTCATAATGAGCTCCAAAGCATAGCGATGCTCTTCCAGGGAAAGCCACAGCTCTGAGAGAAACAAGACAACCACCAGCAAGTTAAGGGGCAACCACACTAATCTCAACCCACTCGGTAATAAGAATGCCCAGGATAAGCCTTGATGCTACATCAACTGCAGTTGTATGTCTGTAGACCACACAACACTGCATGAGCCTGCCACCTTCGTAGGAATTTCTACAGAAGAAAAGGCAAGATTCCTCTGTTTACTTCAACATCCTGGTAGTAAGGTGACACCCCAATGATTGAGTTGTTAACTAACCATGGAAATCAACCTCATTAGTTTACAGTAGCATTGATATGTAATAAGGAAACTGTAGATTAAATGTCTTTTATTCCTCCTCCCAAAGTCTTATGTCTCCCGAGCAAACTACATCACCACTCTGTAATGGCTCAGAATACTCACATGGTATCTCAATACTATTTTCAGATAGAAAGCAAGTAATTTGCATCTGAATGAACCAATATAAACTGTTTCATTCTCACTTCACATCTTGGCTTACCAAGGTGAATAACCTGCTTACTTCATGTGTTCCCAATGGCAAGATACTAGACTATCTTCACCCTTCTGCAGTTAGCCAAAAGAAATTTCCCGTGCTAAGTATCTTCATCAAATATTTTAGTCTTTGATGGGGTAGCTTTAAAGGTTTTTTAGTACTACATAGTACTTGCTGGGAACACTATGTGGTGGGCACACTGACCGACTTCCCTCTCTTTAACTCAGAGACAGTGAAGATAATTATGATGCGTTACTCAACCTTGATAAAAATCAGCAAACACTACACAGGCCTGCAACAATTTGAAACTGGAATCCCACTGGTTCACAACACTCTTGATTATACTGCATAATGCATCTTCCTGCATGGAAAATCATCATCTTGCAATCACAATATTTTCAACTAGCTCTAGATTAGAACAAAATGGGATAGCTACAGTAACCGGAGAACAGAAAAGCAACTGCAGTGAAAGCATGTAGTATAAAGTTACAAGACTATTCCCATGTATCCTTGTTGAGGAAAGTATTCCATAACAATCAGTGACAACTACATTCAAGAAGTATACATGCTCAGTGAATGTACCATTGGACAGTTTTATTCTGCAGAGTTATGAAAAGAAGTGCTGAAATAATTTATATTCTGAATAATTACTCGCATTTTCTGCAGATGTCATTTCAGAGCACCTATGTTCTGGGATTATTGGTTTAATTCCAGTCCAAAGAAAGGAAAAAAACAAGCTGCTGAAGGAACTCAGTGAGTCAGGCAGCATCTGTGGAGGGAAATGGAGAGTTGATATTTCAGGTTGAGAACCTTCATCTGGACCAAGAGGGAGATGGCTGGTATATAAAAAAATGTGAGCCTGTTGGGGTGAGGGAAGAGCTGGCAAGTGATAGGTGGATCCAGGTGAGGAGGGGTTGATTGGAAGATGGAGTCAGGTGGGGGAGGGAAGGTTGGAGATACTGACAGATTCTAGGGGGTGATAGGTGAAGGCAATAAAGGGCTGCAGATTTGTGGGAGGGGGAGGGGGAGGGGGAGGGGGAGGGGGGGAGGGGGAGGGGGAGGGGGAGGGGTAGGGGGGGAGGGGGAGGGGGAGGGGGAGGGGGGGAGGGGGAGGGGGAGGGGGGGGAGGGGGAGGGGGAGGGGGGGAGGGGGGGGAGGGGGGAGGGGGGAGGGGGAGGGGGGGGAGGGGGGGGAGGGGGGGAGGGGGAGGGGGAGGGGGGGAGGGGGGGAGGGGGGAGGGGGGGGGAGGGGGGGGAGGGGGAGGGGGGGGGAGGGGGAGGGGGGGGGAGGGGAGGAGGGGGAGGGGGAGGGGGGGGGAGGGGGGGGAGGGGGAGGGGGAGGGGGGGGGAGGGGGAGGAGGGGGAGGGGGGGGAGGGGGAGGAGGGGGAGGGGAGGGGGGGGGAGGGGGAGGGGGGGAGGGGGGAGGGGGGGAGGGGGGGAGGGGGGGAGGGGGAGGGGGGGAGGGGGGGGGGGGGAGGGGGGGGGGGGGGGGGAGGGGGGGGAGGGGGGAGGGGGAGGAGGGGGAGGGGGGGGGGGAGGGGGGGAGGGGGGGGATGGGGGGGGGAGGGGGAGGGGGGAGGGGGGGGAGGGGAGAGGGGGAGGGGGAGGGGGGGGGAGGGGGAGGGGGAGGGGGGGAGGGGGGGGGAGGGGGAGGGGGGGGAGGGGGGGGAGGGGAGGGGGGGAGGGGAGGGGGGGGAGGGGGGGGAGGGGAGGGGGGGAGGGGAGGGGGGAGGGGAGGGGGAGGGGGGGAGGGGAGGGGGAGGGGGGAGGGGGGGGGAGGGGGAGGGGGGGAGGGGAGGGGGAGGGGGGGAGGAGGGGGAGGGGGGGGAGGGGGGGGGGAGGGGGAGGGGGGGAGGGGGGGGAGGGGGGGAGGGGGGAGGGGGAGGGGGGGGAGGGGGGGGAGGGGGGGAGGGGGAGGGGGGGGGAGGGGGAGGGGGGGGGAGGGGGAGGGGGGGGGAGAGGGGGGGAGGGGGAGGGGGGGGGAGCGGGGGAGAGGGAGCGGGGGAGGGGGAGGGGAGCGGGGGAGAGGGGGGGAGGGGGGGGAGGGGGGGGAGGGGGAGGGGGGGAGGGGGGGGAGGGGGGGGAGGGGGGAGGGGGAGGGGGGGAGGGGGGGAGGGGGAGGGGGGGAGGGGGGGAGGGGGGGAGGGGGAGGAGGGGGAGGGGGAGGGGGGGGGAGGGGGAGGAGGGGGAGGGGGAGGGGGGGGAGGGGGAGGGGGGGGAGGGGGAGGGGGGGGGGAGGGGGGGAGGGGGGGAGGGGGAGGGGGAGGGGGGGAGGGGGGGGGAGGGGGAGGGGGAGGGGGAGGGGGGGGAGGGGAGAGGGGGAGGGGGAGGGGGGGGGAGGGGGAGGGGGGGGAGGGGGGGGGAGGGGGAGGGGGGGGGGGGGGGGGAGGGGAGGGGGGGGGGAGGGGGGGGAGGGGGGGGAGGGGAGGGGGGGGAGGGGAGGGGGGGAGGGGGGGAGGGGAGGGGGGGAGGGGAGGGGGGAGGGGGGGGGGAGGGGGAGGGGGGGGAGGGGGAGGGGGGGGGAGGGGGGGGGAGGGGGGGAGGGGGGGGGAGGGGGGAGGGGGGGGGAGGGGGGGAGGGGGGGGGAGGGGGGGTGGGGGGGGGAGGGGGGGGGGGGAGGGGGGGGGAGGGGGGGGAGGGGGGAGGGGGAGGGGGGGGAGGGGGGGGAGGGGGGGGAGGGGGGGGGGGGGGGGAGGGGGTGGGGGGGGGAGGGGGGGGGAGGGGGGGGGAGGGGGAGGGGGGGCGGGGGAGGGAGAGGGGGAGCGGGGGAGCGGGGGAGAGGGGGAGAGGGGGAGAGGGAGGAGGGGGAGGGGGAGAGGGGGAGGGGGGGAGGGGGAGGGGGGGAGGGGGAGGGGGGGAGGGGGAGGGGGGGGGGGGGGGGAGGGGGGGAGGGGGAGGGGGGGAGGGGGAGGGGGGGAGGGGGAGGGGGAGGGGGGGGGGAGGGGGAGGGGGGGGGGAGGGGGAGGGGGAGGGGGAGGGGGGGAGGAGGGGGAGGGGGGGGAGGGGGGGAGGGGAGGAGGGGAGGGGGAGGGGAGGGGGAGGGGGAGGGGAGGAGGAGGGGAGGAGGAGGGGGAGGGGGGGAGGGAGGGGGGGGAGGGGGGGAGGGAGGGGGGGGAGGGGGGGGAGGGAGGGGGGGAGGGAGGGGGGGAGGGGGGGAGGGGGAAGGGGGGGAGGGGGAAGGGGGGGAGGGGGAAGGGGGGGAGGGGGGAGGGAGGGGGGAGGGGGGAGGGAGGGGGGAGGGAGGGGGGAGGGGGGGAGGGGGGGAGGGGGAGGGGGAGGAGGGGAGGGGGGAGGGGGAGGAGGGGAGGGGGGAGGGGGAGGAGGGGAGGGGGAGGAGGGGGGAGGGAGAGGGGGGGAGGGGGGAGGGAGAGGGGGGAGGGGGGAGGGAGAGGGGGGAGGGGGAGGGAGAGGGGGGGAGGGGGAGGGGGGGAGGGGGAGGGGGGAGGGAGAGGGGGGAGGGAGAGGGGGGGAGGGGAGGGAGAGGGGGGGAGGGGGAGGGAGAGGGGGGGAGGGGGGGAAGAGGAGGGAGGGAGAGTTTGCATCAAGAAATGTATAATTTGTGAATGAATTCTCATCAACTGGACAATGCCACTTCGACCAAAAAGTAGTGACCTGATGAATTGACTAACTCATTGTGCTTATTGTTCCACAGACAGAAGTTGCTTTTTCCATGAACATTATTTATTTCATTTCCTGAGAGAGAGGAATAACCACAGGAAAAAGTTAAGATAAAACCCTTGGGTAAGGGAGAACACTGGAAGTGGTTATATTGTTCAATAGGGAATGCACCTTAAAGTTTCAGCTTGTGAGGATACTGAAGAAGGAGCTCTAATCCAGACATGACCTTTACTTAATCTGCAGATTTGATGTAATCACTGGGGATAAGGAAACATAACATCCAATTTAGCCGGCAGGAAATCCCTCAGCTTTGGTAAGCCTGAAACAAGCCATAACACAGCTGTTAGTATTGGATTCTGGTATTTTTCTGAACCAGAATAACCTGTCATTGGTTCACCAAATGGAGAGGTCTTAATTGGTTAAAAAAAGAGGAACCTTTATTTTCGTGCTGCAGATCCCGTATCTGTGTATTCTCCTGGGAAAGGAGGGCGTATGGTTTGTAACTGGTCAACTTCTTCAGCTTCGCAAAATCTTCCTGGTTCTGAAAGTAAAGGAAGATCAAAATTGCACAGCAATTCACAGTTTGAACCATCACTGTTCTACCCTTGTTCTTTTTGGAGCCTCTGGTCCACTGCTGCTGTTATGCACTTTACTAAAAAAATTGCATCCATGTTCATAAAAAAAAACATTTATACATCTGTTGGCACAAGTTCATTTAATTAAAAATAAATGAAGAAATAACACCTGGCATAAATCTTGCCTGAGAGTCTCAAAGCCTGTTTGCCTGCGCACTTCATGAGGCTTGCTCTTCTTTCTCTTTAGTACTCCTGCACGCATGTGGAGTCAGTGTAACGATGTGATCTGGATCACCAGAAGGTCCCACCCCCACTGAAAAGTTGAGCAAAAAATCCCACTCAATGGCTGAATCCTGAACGTACCCAGGGGAAAATGTCGCAAAGGTCAAGTAAATGGAAGAGTGGAATAACTACAGGTGCACTC
Organism: Pristis pectinata; assembly: GCF_009764475.1. Classification (NCBI taxonomy): domain Eukaryota; kingdom Metazoa; phylum Chordata; class Chondrichthyes; order Rhinopristiformes; family Pristidae; genus Pristis; species Pristis pectinata. The sequence goes on from NC_067424.1 coordinate 33,859,326, forward strand.
GGTAATCAATCTACCAATTCTAGCATTTATGTTGGCATATAGAAGGGTACCTTGCAATTTACGGAAAGGATAATGAGCTAAGAAAAGGGAGATGAAGATCAAAGGACTAGCAACTTGGTCAAAACAGGCTGTTTTTGCAAGAAATGAGAGATAAAGGAAGACTGGAGACATAAGAGACTGCAGATACTGTAACCTGGAGCAAAAAAATAAACTGAGCAGGTTTAGTGAGTCTAGCGGGTCAGGCAGTATCTGTAGAGGCAGAGGGATGGTCAACGTTTTGGGTCGAGACCCTGCATCGGGACTAAATCAGCATCGAAGGCTGTGCTAGGAGTGATGGGACGAAGGTGGAGTCTCAATGAATCATCTTCACCACGCAATGTAATGGTTCAAATAGGCAGCTCACCAACACCACCTCCAGAGCAGTGAGGCAAGGATAATCAATGTGGGCCCAACCAGAAATCTGGACATTCTAAGAATTAATTCTTAAGGCCAAGACACCATCGTCAATCAGGATTGTGGCCACAAGTGGCTGCAAAGCCTAAGGTCAAAATGCACAGGGAAAATGTTAACCAAGGGGAAGCTGGAAGCAGAAAGATATGTGGACTATAAGCAGCACTGGTACATCAGGGAGCATAAAGGCATGGACCTAGGGATCCATTCCTTAGGAGGCTTCGGCCTCATTGTCCACTGATCTTTGCCTTACCCGATCTGAGATTCCTGTACCAACTTCCTTCATACCCTCCACCCGTTTGTTGAGCGTGGTGGTCTGCTCGATGAGGGACTCTGCTGCATTATGATGATCCTTCAGTCGCTCCACCAAGGCCTTTGCATCAGCCAGCACCTTCTCGATAGTGCACGCCATCGCTAAGGAATAGAGATAAATTGTTGGGTTTGTGATTAATGGAATGCTGGTACTGATAATATTTTGTTTCCCACTTCAAGGTGATTTGGATAGGTTGGGTAAGTGGGCAGATACTTGGCAAATGAAGTTTAATGTGGATAAGTGTGAGGTTATCCACTTTGGAAGCAGGAACAGGAAGGCGGATTATTATCTGAATGGTGTGGAGTTAGGTAAGGGGGAAATACAAAGGGATCTAGGAGTCCTTGTTCATCAGTCACTGAAAGTGAACGAGCAAGTGCAGCAGGCAGTGATGAAGGCTAATGGAATGTTGGCCTGTATTACAAGGGGAATTGAGTACAAAAGCAAAGAGATTCTTTTGCATTTGTACAGGGCCCTGGTGAGACCACTCCTGGAGTATTGTGTACAGTTTTGGTCTCCAGGGTTGAGGAAGGATATCCTGGCTATAGAGGGCGTGCAGTGTAGGTTTACGAGGTTAATTCCGGGGACGTCGGGACTGTCTTATGCTGAGAGGTTGGAGAGACTGGGATTGTACACGCTGGAATTGAGAAGATTGAGAGGGGATCTGATTGAAACATACAGGATTATTAAGGGATTGGACAAGATAAAGACAGGAAATATGTTCCAGATGTTGGGTAAGTCCAGGACCAGCGGGCATGATTTAAGAATAAGGGCTAGGCCATTTAGGACAGAGGGGAGGAAAAACTTCTTCGCCCAGAGGGTTGTGAATTTGTGGAATGCACTGCCTCAGAGGGCAGTGGAGGCCAATTCTCTGGGCACTTTCAAGAAGGAGCTAGATAGGTTTCTTATAGATAGGGGAATCAAGGGATATGGGGACAAGGCAGGAACAGGATATTGATTGTTGAGGATCAGCCATGATCTCAAAGTGGCGGTGCAGACTCGAAGGGCCAAATGGTCTATTTCTGCTCCTATTGTCTGAGAATTTATTGGGGATTTGAGAAAGAATATTTTTCATTGCATTTTCTCCTCCTCTCCTAAAGCAGCCAACTCCTTAACGGGATTAGGTCCCAAGAGGGTTGTGAGGGCTTTGAAGTCAGTCCCAAGTGTTACTCTTCATAAACAAGCAGATCATCCATTCAGGGTCAACAACAGGCAAACCCAGTAAATATGTTTACATCTCCCCTGTATAGCAACCATGACCAGAATCCTGAAAACCCTGACTCTCAACCCTATCCCCAGGTCAAGGGCAATAGGAACACAACCACTCGGCACAGAAACTGAACCTGGAACATGAGTGGTTTC